>NC_052048.2:153197790-153505631 GCF_903992535.2 Arvicola amphibius
GTAAGATGGTATCTCAACGTTGTTTTGATTTGCATTTCCCTGATTGCTAAGGAGGTTGAGCATGCCCTTAAGTGTCTTTTGGCCATTCGAACTTCTTCTGTTGAGAATTCTCTGTTCAGTTCAGTTCCCCATTTTTTAATTGGGTTAATTAGCATTTTAAAGTCTAGTCTCTTGAGTTCCTTATATAAAAACATATAGTTATCCTCCTGGATATTGGAAGTAGACAAGATTGCCGGACAAAAAATGGGAACTTGGAGGTGGGGTGGGATGGGGGGATGGGGAGAGAAAAGTGTGAAGTGGAGGATGGGAAGAGCTTGGGGGAATAGGATGGTAGGGATATAGGAAGGGTGGATATGGGAACAAGGAATTATATATCGTAATTAAGGGAGCCATTCTAGGGTTGGCAGACACTTGACTCTAGAGGGGTTCCCAGGTGTCCAGGAAGACGCCCCCAGCTAGTTCCTTGGGCAGCTGAGGAGAGGGTGCCAGAAATGTCCAGATCCTATTGCCATACTCATGAATATTTTGCATATCACCATAGAACCTTCACCTGGCATTGGATGGAGAAAATGACAGAGCCCCACATAGGAGCACCGGACTGAGCTCCCAAGGTCCTGATGAGGAGCAAAAGGAGGGAGATCATGAGCAAGGAAGTCAGGACCGTGAGGAGTGCGTTTACCCATTGAGACGGTGGGACAGATCTAATGGGAGACCACCAAGTCCAGTTGGAATGGGACTGATGGAACAGCGGACCAAACCGGACTCTCTGAATGTGACTGACGGTGGAGGAGGACTGAGAAACCAAGGACAAAGGCGATGAGCTTGAACTCCACAGCATGGACGGGCTCACTGTGAGCCTTGTCAGTTTGGTTGCTCACCTTCCTGGACTTAGGGGGAGCTGGGAGGACCTTGGACTTAACATAGTGAAGGGAACCCTCATGGCTCTTTGGCTTGGAGAGGGAGGGAGTGGGGTATGGGTGGAAGGGAGGGGAGGGAAGAGGGAGGAGGAGGGGAGGAGATGGAAATTTTTATAAAAAAAATAAAGAATTAAATAAAAAAAGCTTCTAATACCAGTGCTGGGGACCACTTTCTCCAGATGTTCTCCCTACCCTGCTTGTATACAAAGGTGGGAAACTCATTAGCAATTTTATTAGCGTTGCGGAACAGTTTGCTGAAGAATTTTTTTGCTGGAGATGTGGAGTCTTTCCTAAATGAATATGGATTACTACCAGAAAGAGAGATGCATCACCTAGAGCAGACCACCATGGAAGATGAAGATGATGAATAAGCATTCTCTGTGTCAGGATCTCATATCTGACCTTTACACAGTGAACATTGGTTTTGGAAGTATCTATATTCCTTTAGCAAACACTAAATATGGCCATAGCTATCCAAATTTTGTAGAAAGACACTAAAATTATGTTAATAGCATTTTTAGTATCAGCTATCCAAGTTGAGATAATATTTTGCTGCAAAATGTTATAGTTCCTAACAAAAACTGAGCAAACAGAGGAGGTGGATAATGTTAATGTTATTTCACTTTAAAAATCCCTTTAAAGATACCTGTTAGCTTTTTTACTCCTTACTTTTTTCCTTGGCATTTTTATTTGAGCTTTGGAAACTAAATACTACTTATGAAATGACTAGTATGATAAGAATAAAATCATATGAAGAAACAAAATCAAAAAACAAAAAAATAAGGAACAATGATTCAGATGATCAGATTTCACATTTGAAACAGTGAAGGACAGAACTCCATGAAGTCAAGGTGGTGGTAGACGAAAGCATCAACAATCACAGCTCCATATACAGCCATCATGACTGCATGTTTACAAGAAGAGAGAGAGATGACAGGGTGTTTAAGTACGGCTACAAATATTTATTTCCTAATTGATTTGTTCAAATCGTGAATGAAACTCTTCAGGGTAAAGAGAGATGGTTCCAGATGAAAACTGGAATTCTTAGGGAGTGAAGATATTTAGAAATGTTAATATCTGGATTAATATAAAAATGGATTTCACCCCTTAATCTTTTAAAAATAGATTTTTTAAAAATCCTCAATTGGTCACAATGATTTATTTTTGTGATACCAATATTCAGAAGGCTAGGACAGGAGAATTCCCAAGAAGTCAAGTACAATCTGGGCCTCATATTAGTTCCAGAAAAGTTTAGACCATACAACAAGACTATCTGTAAGAGCAAAAAATATATATAAAATATATAAAATTTCTTGTAGACTTATAGTTTCTGTAGATGTGACAATATGACAATGGTCTCCATAAAGAAAAGGTAGGGGGATAACAATCCAATATAGTTTGTGACTTTTATGTGACCTGGCAGATTATTAACCTTAGAGTTAAAGATTAAACTACTAGAGCAACCACTTTACAAGAACTAGAATTTTTAATGACACGTTTATTTTTATTTTATGTGCATTGATATTTTAATTGCATGTGTTTCTGCATGAGGGTGTCAGATCCCTTGGAGGTGAAGTTAGAAGTAGTTGCGAGCTGCCATGTGAATCCTGGGAATTGAACCCAGGTCCTCTGGATAAACAACCAATATTGTTAACTATTGTGCAATCTGCTCATCCCAGAATTTTTTAAGAAGCTGTTTTTTGGTTTTTTTATACTTCTGGATAGAAATTTACTTTCTATCCAAAATTCTTCAACACACACACACACACACACACACACACACACGTATGTATACATAAATATTTAGAGAGAAAGAATATTTATGAACAATTTTTTAATCAACTTCTTTTATTGACATGGCTCCCAGATGAGTTATCATTAGACTCAACACAATGTTTGATATAAAAGTCAAAAAATGCATCTGTTAGTGGTAGTAGTATCTATTCTTATTGGTGTCTTTGGGACACAGCACTTCCATCAGTAATGTTTCCTGAACCATCAAAGGATAGTCAACTCAAGTTTAAAAGTGTGTTTGTTTCAGAGTACCACGAATTAGGGTTTGAGTTTCACTGATTTTGTATTTGTTTGTGACTTAGTTGATGATAATAAAACACAGTGCACAGAGCGACCAAGAAGATTAAAGATAAGTCACGGACACTGCTGATCACAGTACCGTGGAAAGGAGAATGCGTGATTTATGTGGGTCACACTCACTAAAGGAAGCATCGCATTTGGCAGTGCTCAATTTGAGCTGTTTACAACTTGGTAATCCATGCTTGTCACAAATGTGAATTCTGTGCTTATTACAATTTCTGGTTTTCACATTTATTGGATCACTGTGCTATATAATACCCCTGTGTTATGAAAGTCATTCCTATACCAATTGTCTTGTGTCAGCATATAAAAAAGCAAGAATGAATTAACTATGAAGTAATAGCAACACAGACCAACAATTCCCTGGAAAAAGTGTTGTGATCTGACTCCTTTTATGGTTCAAGAAAGGTGTAGTTATCACATGTAGTAAGTGTAGATGTGTAACTCCTACACACTGCTCATTCTCTTATTACAAGCTGCAAAATTGCAGGAAACAGGATCAGAAAAGTCTTTAAGTGGCCAGGGAACCATTCCAGCCAGACTTTGTCTCTTGCTACACTATTTTCTCTGATTTTTCAAGTTTTTTTTAAATCACAAATAAGGGATTCCATCCCTGAAATAACAAATGTTTAAACTGGATCTGTCATGAGCCTGACACATTTTAATACTTTAAAAATTAACATTCTGCTCCACAACAAGGTGATCATAGCAAGTAAATAGAAACTGAGGCCAAAAAAGGTTAAAGAATTTACCCAAAATACGCATCTAATAAGGACCAAGCCTTATCCAGATTCTTGTCCAGAGCTTGTTCCTCAGCCACCTTGCTATATACTGCCTCTCTGAAATATAATTTAGGTTCTAATTATCTATAATGCAACACATTTAAAGGTCATCCTAAATAGCAATGTCTAAATGCTGCAGGTATCAGTCAGCTGGCCAAAGGACCCATTAGAACTGTGGAAAAGCCCCTGCTCCATGTGCCCTCAGTGAACAGAAGGAACGCTCACAAAGCCCCAATACGTACAATATCCACCAACATGCACCAATCACCACATTGATTTTCTCTGACATGCTGGCAGTGAAAGAAATAGCAGGGGGTGAGAAATTGGTGGAGGAGGCAAGCAGGATGGAAAACAACATGTGAAAAGCACCTGGATCCCAGGTGGGTAGTCTTCTCTCGCTCCCATGGGTTTCTCTCTCCCTGTCTCTCTCTGTCCCCTCCTTTTGGGGAGGACAGGTTAACAAGTTGTCTGGGCTTCACTGAAAGTAACATGGCACTGAGTCTCCGGGCCCTCTACTTGAAGAATTACATATAAGTCATGTCAGAATACTGGCTATTGATTTAGAGCATTTCTCAGCCCTGATTCACTCGGGTATTGACTAAGAGTTGAAAAGCTTTGCCAGAATTTTCTATATCTTAAATTCAACTACAAATACACAATGGCTTCTTTTGAGGTTTTGGTAGTAACTATAGCAGATTATTATCTCTTCTTTCAAAATCAAATAATCAGCTTTTCCAGTTTAGATTTATTCATAGGCATACCATGAATATATTCTGTCCAAATGCTTTTTTTTTAGCATTTGACTCCAGAGTATAAAACATTATATTTGAATATATTTATATTTTTAGTAAGATACTTTCCCTTTCAGTTATGATAACAAGGTTTTCACTGTGTCCCATACTATCCTGGGGTATAGTCAAATCTAGGCTGTGTCTACAAGGTTGAAAATCATTTTAATTATATGTCTGTGTTCCTTCTGGAGAAAAAAATCTTCCTGATTTTATACTCTTGTTTTCCTATTCTCACTTAATGTTCCAGGCCCTTAGGTAATCACATCTCTTTCATTTGAAAAACAAGTTTAGTGAGATTAAATTTTACTGTCCTTGGTAAAATGTTAAATCACTGTAGAACTAAAGGTGTGACATCCACGGGTATACAGAAGTTAAGGAAATCAATGGGCTAACGTGTACACAAAGTTACTTGTTTATAAAGCTATGGAAAAACTCAGTTTCACTGTTTGCATCTAGAATGATCTGATAAATAAGAATATAAAAGTAAGTGAGATCTCTGCTTTCCTTAGCCTTGGAAATGTTGGGAAATCAAGAAATACTATTAAAGACAGCAACAAAACAGTATAATAAGATCAAATAGATAGAAGTAGAACAGGGCAAAACTATATAGATAAAACTTTCCAATAACTTAGAAGCCCCAGTTATCCCTCTCCCCAAGGGTAAGGGCCATTACTGCCACAGAGGGAGAATGAAATAGTCTCCTCACTGAAGAACTGTGCCAGTCTTCCTCTGGTATGGATGATCACAGGAATGGCAAGTCACTAAGTGGATCAGCGGCAGAGATTGCCTGCAGGGCTGGCTGCAGACAAGGTGAGAAAGAACCTGCCTCTGGTTCTATCAGAGCAATCACATTAGGGGACCTTTCAATCAATGCAGAAGGACAGGCTTTTAGGCCAGAAGTCTTCTTTTTCACAAGGACGAAAGCCAGCATTTGATGGCCACAGTAGAGGGTGTGGTAGTGGCACTTGGGTCACAGATGCCCATTTGGCTGATAAGATGAAACCCAGGAAGCTGCTATGAAGTGGTCACAAGAGTGATGTGTGCTGTGATGACGTGGGGTTCAGTCCACATATCTTCAAAGCCCATGTTCCTCCTGGCACATTTGGGCAAGCTCTCCCTGGCACACAAGCCCTCCCCTTTGCTTTTCTTCTCAAAAATATAACTTATGACCAGATTTTTCCATATCTCAAACAAACAGTTTCCTAAACTGTAACATTCATGCCCTCCCAGCCTCCCCATCCCAGAGACTCTTCTTCAGTCAGCTATTTTTTCCCTGAAAAAAACATGCCAACCTAGAAAGACATTTGGCACTGGGTGAGAAGCAGAATCAGAACAAAGACATAGCATTGGTGTGGGAGGTCCTTTAGTCTATGTGTTGCTTTTATTGGTTAATGAATAAAGAAACTGGCTTGGCCTGATAAGGTAGAACAGAGTTGGGAGGAGGGACTAAATTGAATGCTGGGAGGAAGAAGGCTGAGTCAGAGAGAAACCATGGAGCCACCAGAGTCATAGATGCTGAAACTTTTCTGGTAGCAACTGCCACGTGGCGATACACAGATTGATGGAAATGGGTTAAATTAAGGTGTAAGAGTTAGCTAAAAAGAAGCTAGAGCGAATGGGTCAGACAGTGATTTAATTAATATAGTTTCTGTGTGATTATTTCAGTTCTGGACGACCAGGACAAACAAGCAACCTCCCTTCTACATAGCATTCTTAAAATATGCTTTTTAAATGGAGAGAATGGACATTGTTTCTTGGCAAAAGATATGAGCCAGGACAGTTTGGATTCAATCTATTCTAGATCACCCATCAAAGTGTCCCTGACCCAAGTGTCAGTCATGGCCTAGAATGCCTACACTCTGGACTCTGGAAAGGCAGTTGTTCAACAAGAATCTAAGCTCCATCGGGGGATGGCAGATATGGAAATGGACCTGAGCGAAGCCCATGTCCTTTCCCCCACCTCATTGGTCTTTGTCCAGTGGCTCACATTGCTAAACATACAAGGGAAAATTAAAATCATCACAGGATAAGAAATGCAACACTGCACGTTAAATATGAGTTTCCCAGCAACTCGAAAGTCAGCCAGATATAAGTCACAGCAGAGTTTAATTTCACATACACAGTAGGTCTGCCGCATATCACAGAATCCACGATACCGGCTCACTGGTTCTTAGTGGGGATCAGTTTGCTGTTGCTAAGGCACATAAGAGTCTGGGGTCCAAGAAGAACCATATGCATAGTGTTTGTGAACATTTCTTCTGGGTAGGAAGAGGAATGATGACGTCTCCTTACCTCTGAGATCTTTCTCAGGAAAGGAAAGGTTTCAGGTCCAGTGTCGACATCTTGTGCAAAAATGGAGAGTTTTCTCTAGCTTTGTTAGGAGGCAGAGGGCAGGGCACCTCCCCAACTTTGCTAATCCTCTACCTCCTGAGGATACTTGTGGCTTTTATTACTGCCTGTTTACATACTTATGAAACCAGCCTTACGAATCTTTAGCCTCTTTATCCTGCATTTTATAAATTATATATCATTAGAACAAAAGTTAAAAGTAGCAGTCTCCTGTGCTCTAAGTATGAAGATGGCATTTTCCCTTAAGACAGAGAGACAACAGAAGAGGAACTTTAAATGATTATTCTCATGCAGTGACAAGTAAGATACAGAAAGAGAGACAAAAGCAAAGGCTTCACCCAAGCCTAGCTTACTGCTGTGGAATTCATTATAGACTAGGAATGTTTATTTAACTCTTCTGATTTTATGAGCATCAGTTAAGTTTGAAGCAATAATTTGACATACTATGTTTTATTTTCTATAAAAGAAGAAGGAGCTAATCATAGATGATAGTTCTTTGGGTAATGAGACAATTGCTTTCCAATTAAAAATCAATAAATTAGTATTCAATTTTAGACAACCACTTCATGAGTTTGGTTTACGTGAGTCTGCCACTGAAATACATCTATTTTTCTGAGATGACAAAGACTTGAGAATTTCAAGCCTCTACAAGCTCAGAGCCAGATCATTTGCTCAGATGAATTCACCCAAGCAAAGGCCCCTTGCAGGGTTCTGTGAGGTGTCAAGAAAGGCAGCTGTTGGTCTGGCCCGCATGCCATCCCACCCACAGTCAGGGTCTGACTTGACATTTCCATTGCTCTGAGGAACAGTGTTAACCATGGCACCCCATTAATTGTTGGCTTCCTAGTCAGCCTTATGCACAAGAATTTACCACACAGAGAACATATTGTTCACATCTAATTGGGGGTAAAAATCTAATTTTGTTGTTTCTCATCCCACCTTCTGTCAATTGTTATATTTGGTGAGAAAAACATTAAAGTCAAGAAAGTCAGTAATCACCATGCCCCCAACCCATGTTGCCAAGCTTACCAATCTTTGCACAGAAGGGCCAAATGTTTCTGTAAACTCTCCATACTTTCATGTGTTGGCCAATTTACTATCTATGTTGGCTTTTCCAGCTTTGATAATGCAGAGTATTTCCCTTTGCTTTTTTATTTTATTTTTTTCTGTGTCTTGAACATCTGAAAATGGATTTATAAGCTCATCAAGGTGGAATATATTTGACTCATGTTAATGTTATCTTGAGGATTACGTGCTTTTCCTACTGTTTCTAGGGGGAACTGAGAGATGGACTGTGCAGGACAAACCCAAACAATGGTAGTGGGATTCCATGGCAGTCAGAAGGAATTCCGTCTGTACTTCTGCATATTCAGCAATAAGCATTCTCACATTTATAGTCATGAGAATGTTGCATTCAAAATGCATGTTTGTGTTTATGTGAAGATATGCTGAGACAGAGACAAAAGAAGGTTATTATGTTTCCTTAGGTGTCTACCATAAATTATGTGGAGTGTCTCTGTGAAATAACATCGATAGGCCTCAGTTTTAACTACATGACGGGTAAATGATAACTCTGAGCTTAATCTAATGCATCAGCCACAGAAGTCCTTTGCTGTCCCATTGGTCATGAATAGCTCTTGAAACCAGATGTTGAAGAGATTCTGCTGCTATTTATATCCATATAGCTCTGTAGAACTAGCCTGTTTATATGGCGGAAAATTCTAAGAAACATTACTATCATACTAGCCACTCTGTTCAAATCCACCAATAAAACCTTACTGCACAGACATGGGGGAGGCTGAGGCAGGAAAACAGAAAGTTCCTCAGGCTGAGTTTAAGTGATTTAAATACATTTTCTTGTATTCCCCCCTCTCTCTCTCCTTTCTTCATTATAAGGATTTTCATCTCATTCTATTGATCTTATCTCAATATCTCTCTAGTCCCTTCTATAACATCTCTCAGTAATTCCAAAGTGAGCTGCTTCTCTGGTTTCAGTAGCTTAACCACAGCAGATACTCATCTTAGTGGTTTAATTACTTCAACAGACTCTTAGCAAACCATATACTCTGTATATAAAGTAGTTGGAGAGTAGCTGGAGGTACCTGCTTTGCTCTTACCCCAAACCATTGAATGCTCCTGTTCTACACAGTTGTTCTACACAACAAACCTACGCCTGACACAGCAGACACAGCAGTGGAGGCAGACCAGAGCAGTCTTGGGCACAGCATCGTTTTCCCCAGTCGTTATCCCTACTGGTGGCCTCACTTATAGAATTTCAAATTACCTGGCTAATATTTAGTAACTACTGAGGAGCACCAAAAGACACTGAGGAGAGCCAAAAAAGGGATGTAAAAGTGAGTTAGAGAACCAGACATGACAGTCGGAGGATTCTGCCAGAGTGGTGGCAGGAGGGTGGGAGTAAGAATTGCCTGTGCTGCTGTTTATTACTCTTCCTCCCAGAGCAGGGCTCCTTCTTAGTCACGTGATTAAAAAAGACATATAAAAGTTAAGGCTAAACTATGAATCATATTCTCAGATAATATTCAAAAAGAATATAATATGCATTCTAACAAGGAATCGTAAGAGTAGTTACAACATTCTCTAACGAAACCACAGAAGGACATCCGTCACTTTAGGATGTCATCCTGTGGAGCTAATGGAGCACAGGAAATAATTCCCAAGAATGTGCCAAAGAAAGTAATTTCCCACAAGAACTCAAGGAAATCTGCTGCTGTAATGACGACAGCAATCACTGGTACGCTATTCATAAGCCTTCATTTATCATGCACTTTACAGTTATTTCCATACTGAACAGAATTTTTTTTTGTTTCTTCCACCAGACAGCTACAATACCTAATGTTCCAGGATTAACTGGAAAATATCATGTTGAATTCAGAGCGACTATTTGCGTATGTGTGGCAGGCAGAGGTGTAGGGGCTGTGCTGTGGGAAGGGTGTCAGATATTAGAGAAGAGGCCAGCAACATTGGTACAGGAGAGCTAAGTGCACGTCTCCGGCAGTCTGAGCATTCTTTACTGTGGTTAGAAATTGTGCACAAATGAGAGCCAGTACGACTCCTGGCAGAAATTTCTGTCTCTGGGGAGTAAAGCTAAGCCTAAGGAAAAAAGGTCTCTCATTCTGGAGTTTAGAGCCTAACTATCAAAAGAGAACTTTTAGACAGTTGTCATTGCTCTGGACATGGTTTCCTCATGTCAGCAGACCAGTTATCTCTTTCTTCATGATTAACATGCATGGTTTATGACAACACACAGGCTTAAGGGTTTATTTTTATGGGATAGCTATACCAATCAAGTTCTAGATATCTATCACAGCTCCCTGTGTGTGTGTACACACTCATGTTGGTGATGGCTTAATCCTTGGGTATGGAGTACTGAAAGGGTAATTGGAATACCATAAACAAATTTCTATAACTACTTAGGTATATTAAGACCTAAGAGATCATAAAGAAACAAATGCAAGCTTTGAGGGTAATTTCTTATCCCCGAGGCCACAGTTGTGGCATTTATGACCTGTCTGATTCATTAAATAAAATCAGATTAATACATTCAGTATCCTCTATAAGGATTCAAGGACCAAGGAAATGCCTGAACATATTTTGAGATCATGGCCTTGAAGTCTTTCTGATTCTGGCCTCTGATCACATAATTAGAATGTCACAGCCGGGCGGTGTTGGCGCACACCTTTAATCATAGCACTTGGGAGGCAGAGGCAGGCGGATCTCTGAGTTCGAGGCCATCCTGGTCTACAAGATCTAGTTCCAGGACAGGTTTTAGAAACTACAGGGAAACCCTGTCTAGAAAAACAAAAAAACAAAAAAACAAAAAAAAAAGAATGTCACTGCCCACACCTCACCATGGTAACCGCATTCCATCTTCATGGGCCTCCTTCTCAGCCTTAATGTAGAAAGCACTCTTGACTATAATTTGGAATGAGTAGTTCTTCCCATGGATGCTTCTAGCCCAAAGATGCCCTCCTCCTTCGCAGTATTCTCCTACCCAGACTGGTCTTCTACTGCTTTTTACTTGTGACTTCCTACCATTAACACTGGACGAAACAATTCTACTTACTTGTGATCAGCTTATTGTAGTTGGGTCTTTATGGAGGAAGCAAACACAAAATAGATTTTACATTTCCCCAGTTACTGCCTTCATCTTTGAATGACAAGATTTTCCTTCCCTGCCTCTTAACAAAACTCCAGCAGCAACCCAAGCTGATGAGTCGCTTTCACTTGTTAAAACTTAGTCTGCTTCATTTTAAGCCCCAGCAGCATCCACTTTCACTGGACATTCCTTTCTCATATTCTCCTTCCCACCTCTTCCTATATCTTTAAACATTCTAGAAAGAAGAAAATAATAGGGAAAATGCTCGCATCTGCTTGTCAATGGTTCTCCAGGGTCACTGAGACTTCTTTGAGTGAAGTCACCTGGTATTTGACATTCCCCTATAGCAGCCACCAACTGCCAGTTCTTCAGAGGACCACGTACATCCCCAGATAAAGAACTCCTCTGTCTTACTCCTGACCTTCAATAGTACCTAGCATAAGGTTACTTAATCATCGACTGTGGCACAGACAGTCAGTTCAAGTCTAACTATAACCTATGGTGTCTGTCAGGACTGGGGACACTCCCATCCTTGCCAGACCAAGGAAGCAGAGTACTGTTTCCTTCTGTCTTGTCATTCATCAGACTCCTTCCTCAGCTACCATGGCAGAGGAAGCTCCACAAGTCTGAGCATAAGCAGATTACAAACTAGGAAACAAGATGCCCTTCCACTTTCCACAGGTACCTCCAAACTCTGGGTGCCTGTCTTACAGCTTCCCTCATTTGGTTTTGGGCACCAACCAATGCTCACGTGACTCTGAGGAGACATTTGTCTAACTCACATCACGGAGAGGAGAATTAGGTACCGGTCACTCAGTCCATGCAGTAGCTTCTTTATCTTTATCTTATCTTTATCTTTATTTTTATTTTTATCTTTATCTTTATCTTTATCTTTATCTTTCTCCATTTGCTCAGAAACATCTAACAGAGAGTAAAGGGACTAGAGAAGGGAGCTGGCCAGAAGTTAGAGATCAGCAAAGCCATCACAAGGAGATGGCTGCCCTTAGCTGTTGTTTGATGAATGAAGACCGTAGGCTGAGGACTTTGTTATTATTCAGTGTACAGGAAAAGACTAAAGAAGGAAGGAAGGGGACCTTGGGCTAAAAGAGTGAGCAAAGTCACTCTTCCACAATGCATGAGAAACCAACGCAGATCTAATTGGGAGTTGGTTACTGCTCCTGTCACTCCTCTCCTTTCTCTCCTTTTCACTTCAATCATCCATAATTCTCTTTTCTCTCACCTTCTTTCTCCTCTTGTTATTCATTGATCTTCTCTCTCTTCCTTCTTTCTTTCTCCATCCCTTCTTTCTTTACATAGGACAAAAAGTAGTACCCTACCCAATATTCACATATGAATAGAGATGATTATTTTAAGTCAAATTATTGGAATGTTGGATAACTAGAACCACAAGTTTACTAGTCTATAATCAAATTAGTAGTTCTGTTTCAAATAACATTTAAGCAGCAAAGGAGTAACATAAATGTAAAGAGATAATCAGTGTCCATTTACATCTTTAATATGAAGAGGATCCTTGAATACATCATTTTCTTTTCTCCAAAACATTCAAAACTAGTTTAATGTTTCTTCAATTTCTTTAAATAATTTTGGAAACTCAGAATTTTTTTGTCTGGCAGTTTCCTCTGTGAAGCAGGAACCCTGACGGATCATTTTGTCTTTTGGGATGTTCAGCAGTCACGTTTCTGTGAGTCCTACATGTCCAATTCATACAGTATACCATAAAGTAGTCCAGGCATGAGCAGTTTCTTGCCTAAATGACTAGCCCTGTCACATTGAAGGCAAATCAAATTTTGTAAAGAGTATTTTTGATGCCCATCAAGATCTCTGAAGTAATTGATGCTGCCAGAAGCAGAAATGTCTCACTATCAAAAAAAGTCTAAGTTCTTAATACATTTTAAATGTCATATTCTGTTGGTCTTTGAGGTTTTGAAGATTATCTAACTGAAATATATATCTGGATATTTAGAAAACCTAACTAACATATTTAAAAGTTTGATTATTATAGATGCCTATTTATTAATATGTATTTCTTAATTATACATTACATTTTTAAATGAGCTGCACAAACACCTTAAACAAGAGTAGAAATACATATACACAGCGTAACAAAATTGACCTTAAATTTGTATCAATATACCAAGATCCACACCAATGCAAAGTAGTCATCTCTATATCATATCCCCCCTTTAAAATAAGAGAGAGAGAAAGAAAGAGGGATTGGCTGTGAACATTAATGATTTATAGCCAACCCCTTTTAAATGAAAACAAACATTTATAAACAATCATTTTGGGAAGTTGGGTATAGTTTTTTCCAAACTGCTTCCTGCTGTTTGTTGGGTGAAATATTGTTAGGGTTCATGGAGACCTTTTGGAGGAGGTCTTGTATCATCAAACCACATCAGTCTATAAGGAATCCATAGGTTCTCATCTTCAATGGAAACAACAGCAGAACCTCTTTTCCAAAGTAACAAATTAGACCCAAATTTTGAATTCAAGATACCTTTAAAACATATATGTTGGTTTAGCTTAGTAGCCCCGAGAATCAAAGGTTTTTTTTTAGCAGTTAACTCATTAACAGTCAAAAATTTCAAAAAAAAACACAGTAATATATATATAATCAAGACTCTCTGTACATTTTCCATCTTTATATGGTTTTTTATATTATTTATTTTATTTTATTTTTTAATTTTTGTTTTCTTGAGACAGGGATTCTCTGTATAGACCCAGCTGTTCTAGATCTTACTCTGTAGATCAGCCTGACCTTGAACTCACAGAGATTTGCCTGCCTCTGCCTCCAAAGTGCTGGGATTAAAGGCATGTGCCATCACACCTAATGACTCTTATTTCTTTTCTTTTTTTAAAAAGGATTTTCTCTATATTTTTTCTTTTATCTTCCAAGCCTACACATATTTTTAAACACACTGTATACTATTTAGAGTTTTCTTTTTTCTGTCTGAATCTGTCTTTACTGTATATCTTTATCTTTCTCTGACCTCGTGAATCTTTAATCTGCTAAGCAATATGGCTAGAATTAAAGCCATGACTTTGATGGCTGGATCTGCCCCACTTCTTGGCTTCCTGAGAGTCTAACTTCATGGTAGAGGTACTGGAAGGAACCACGTTTTTTTCTACAACTCAGGGAATATTCTAGGTCCGTGCCACCACCAAGAAACATGCTGGCAGCTGCTCATAAACACTACTTAAGTATTTGGTGGCAGGGCCTTTTAAGAGGTCTGTGAGGTGTTTGCCTCTAACACTGAGTCAGGAAGCCTCTCCTAAAGAAGCTGTGCTTCTGCTTGCCTCTAGAAAACAGAGCCAACCTGAAAAAAAAATGCTTCTACCAAGAAGTCATGCTTAACTCTGTTCTTTCATGTTAGAATCCCTTCTCCAGCTCTCAGGTTTTATGTGGATATAGTTGTTCCCCACATTGGCACCATTTGTAAATGGAGACTGTGCTTTTATTTCCTGGTCATCCAGACCACAATCACACAAAAACTATATCAGTTACAACAATGCTTGCCAATGAGTATTCCTAGCTAGCTCTTACATCTTAAATTAACCCATTTCTAGTACTCTGTGTATCGTCACAGTAAGGTTCTATCGTCTTTTGCCTTTGGCAGCTACATGGAATCTCCTTGACTCTGCCTTCTCTCTTGATATATCTCTGTTCAGATTTCCTGCCTGGCTTTACTCTGCTAAGCCATTGGTCAAAATAGCTTTATTCATCAACCAATAAAAGGAACACATATACAGAAGGACATCCCACATCACAGCCCTTCAGGTGTCTGACTCCTGCCCTTCACTGTCCTTACTTTACACAACTGTAAACCACAGTTAACTGGTTGCATAGTAACATCTATGAATGATTAATCCTTGTGTGATGGAGAGTGAGCTGGATTTTTTTTACTTCCCACCTGCCCTTTTTAAGGGACCAGTTTTACTTTTATTTGCACATTTATTTAAACATTACTGATATATAATTAAAAAAACTCCATCGAACATGTAACATTTCACCTTTTAAATAAAGTCTGTTAAACAAATCTTTAATGTGTTTTCTTTTTATATGATTATAGAAGCTTTCATTTTCCTTGTTTTGCAGCAACAAAACTTGGGGCTTTATGTTTACCAAGCACACTCTCTACACCTGAGCCATAAACTCAGTGGTCATTTTAACTTTCCAGAATTTTTGAATGTATTAAACAGTGACAGATTGTCACACCCTTTTGACTATTTCACTCCTGATTAGCATGATAGTTAAACATTCAAAATCTTGTTTTCCTCAGTATTCTATGGGAAATTTTATTTTCTCTGGCTCTAAGCTATGACTCTTCACATGTTCCTGTGTACCACAGCTGAGTTCAGTGAGAAGAGGTAGGAATATCAGAGCCCCAGGACTGTCTTAGCTTCATAGTCAATAGAGATTCTCATGTACATTTGACTCTGGATTGAACAAATAATTCCTCATTAATGATGCAGTATTTGTGGATCTAGTTTCATGGTATAATATTAGGTAGTATTTCCCAGCAAATAATATGATCAATTTCTATTGGATGAGAGATGAGAAAAATATCTAGTTTGTCAGCCTTTTCCTAATTTATTTGTTCTTCTATTTGTGAGTACAACTTGCTCCAAAAAAACATTGTGTGTCTGCTTAGAGTAACACATCTCTGTGCCATCTGGCATAGCAGTTTTCCAGAAGTGCCTTGGTTGTTAACTTAGCTGAGTCTGTGAACCAGTACAGCAGACTCCCAGTAGGTGAGCCTGTCTTAAGTTGTGGAAAATCTTTACCTTCATCGTATAAACTTAATATTTTTCTACCTCTGAAATATGGGAATAAACACATTGTAAAGAACTGTGCTCTCACTGGTCCATGAAAAAAAGTGCAAGCGGGCTTCACAGGTTTCTTAGGAAGTAGATAAAGTGGGCATATAGAACTAGACTTACAAGGACTTTGGGAGACTTCAGAATCAGAAGTAGGAATGGAGAAAAATACAAGTTCACACAGTAATGACAACGCTCATACAGATGGGGCTTGTCTGATAACTCTTGAACTGAAAACAGCTGTGCAGCTCTTCCCTGCTTTTTATGGTGTGGTTGATTTGCTTCAGTTGCTGCACAACACCATCACAGGCTTCTCAACATAGCAAACATCTCTTAACTCACAGTTCCTGTTGGTGAACCAAGCTAAATGTGTTAGATGCACTAAAGAGAGCTCCAAAATAGATAGATAGATAGATAGATAGATAGATAGATAGATAGATAGATAGATAGATAGATAGATAGATAGATAAAAAGAGAGCGCCATAAAGAGGAGGGTGTGAGCGGCGGCTGGGCACCAGGGCTCCATAACTGGTTGAGGATGGCTTGTCAAGACAGGGCACTAACCGAGCTGGAGGACAGACTAGGACACCACTATTGATGACTGAGAGACAAAATGAAAGGCAGCTTCACCACGTAACATTTTTTCTTTTAAGTTCTTTAAGAATATCATGCAATGTTTTCTGTTTCTTTTGTTTTTTTCTTTTTTTAATTTGTTTTTTTAAGATTTATTTATTTATTATATACACAACATTCTGCTTCCGTGTACACCCGGATGCCAGAGAGGGGGCCAGATCTCATTATAGATGGCTGTGAGCCACCATGTGGTCGCTGGGAACCGAACTCAGGACCTCTGGAAGAGCAGTCAGTGTTCTCAACCACCTAGTCATCTCTCCAGCCCTTCTTTTGGGTTTTTTGTTTTGTTTTGTTTTTATCATAACTACCCTCCCTCCTCACAATTATTCCCAGGTTCCATCCCCTTCTTTCTCACCTGACTACAGGTCCTCCCTACTTTTTTCTCCTTTTTTTCATCAAGGCCAAGTCAAGCTGCCCAAAATTTCTTGGATATGTAGCCTTCCACTGAGTAGGATGGGCTTAACAGGAGCTTCTAGAGAAAGCTGCCCTTTCCACTAGACGCTAAGGATAGCCAATAGCCTCTCAGCTGGGGGGTGAAACTTCATACCCAACTCCCCACTCCAAGCTGGAATTTGATCTGGATTAGGCTTGCACAGGTCTTATGTGTGCTGTCACAAGCTTTAAATTCAAAAGTGCTCTTGACTTGAATCTTGTTTGGTTTTTTTTTTTGTTTGTTTGTTTGTTTGTTTGAACAGTGTTAAAGCTGAATCAGGCTCCACTTAATAGTTACCCCCTTCCGTGAGTTTTATTAATTTTAAAGTAAAAGCTAACTTTTTGGCTAGGTAAGCAGTCTGTTGTTCTTATAGGAGTCCTTTTGGCTAGATGAACAAACTATGTCTAGAAATTACTATTTAAAATTTTTCTGATAGAAATAGTAAAGTTACTTATTTGTGAAGAGTTTTATATTTCTGGTCAAAACATAAAACAATGAAATCAAATTGATATGATATTGGAAAACAAAGAAAAAACTTACATAAATTTTAACCCCAACCATTCAACTACATGAATATAGATGATATGGTACTGACATGTTAACTTTCTAAGGCGGTTTGCCAACTTAAGCAAGATCTATATTTAACTATAAAAGTTCAGACTATTCTATTGTTATTTATTTGTCTATAAGAGAAAAGGCATATACATTTAATAATGGACATGGCAGAAAATCACAGCATGGGAAAATATTATGGAGAGATCGTTACTTACCTGCTTAACATATTTAGAGATATTTGTAACCATTTTTCTGTAGGACAGAGGAGGTAGGTAGTTCTGAAGATGTTTAATGATGCATAGAGGAACACTGGTCCAGAAACTGACATCTGAACTGTTAAATGATTCAAGGAAGAACCTGAACACTGTATTTAAGCAAAAGAGAGCCTAAAATTTGGTCAGTAGCAAATTTCTAAATATATTTAATTGTTTCATGTTAGTAATTGGCCATATTAATTATTGTATTTACTTTGCAAACATTCAAAAGGATGAAAACTGGATGTTCGTGACTCTGAGGGATTATGTGCTTATTCAAGAGTTTCACTAAATTTGCAGACTGTATAGAACAGACATTTCTTGAACTCAAAGTTTCCTGTCAGAAATAGAAACTAATTTGGCTTAAAGCTCTCATGTGCATGAGTAATCAATGGTTATACTAAATCCATAATAGCAAAGTTCAAGTAGGAGTTGAAAAGAGCATACTGTTCTTACAGAGGTCCTGAGTTTGGTTTCCAGGACCTATGCCTGGTGGCTCAAACCATCTTAATTCCAGTTCCAGTTATTACAGCACTTTTTTCTGGCCTACATGGGTAAGTGAAATCCTGTGCACATACTTTCACATAGACACACATACAAACAAATAAATCTTAGAAAAAAGAAAAGTGCAACTATCAATAAAAAGTCATGAATTGTATTTTTAAATTCCAGGGAATGAAGACAGCCAGTGATGTTGGTGTTCAAATTAACCTCAGCACTCAGGATGCTGAGACAGGAGGACTCCAAGTTAGAGGCCTGGAATACATAAGAAGACACATCTCAAACATAGGGGGTTTATCTTGAAGTAAAGTTTGTAGGTTTTCCAAGATATATTTTTAAAAGTTTGTATAATACAAGATCTAATAGAAATACAAAGTTGTAGACATGCAGAAAAATTTATTTTCTTTTATTGTAGATAATGAGTTAGAAAAGAAACAAGGAAGTATACTCAAATTTAGCCAGAATTTCTGATGAGCTTATTTGTAAATTAACTCAAGAGTTAAGGCAGAAAATACATGGATCTGTATCATCAGCAGCAGCATCATCATCATTATTGCTATTATTACTATCATTATAATATTAATATGAAACTAGAGAGTGGTTTTATACATATTAAATTCCAAAACTATTTTGCATAGGTAATAAAGTTTATTCTTTTACATTGAACATCAACTTCCTACATGAAAGACATTCCATATCTCTTCCAGTACTGTGTCTCATGTTGACTTTGTCAAGTTTTTGACTATCAGGTAACAAAACCTTAATCTTACCCATTTCTGAAAGACTTATGACTTCTTTCTTTCTTCTGTGTCTTGTTGTTGTTTAGAATATTGTGTGGTCACTCTGATAAATACATTTATTTCTTAAGCATACTTGTTTGTAGGCGATTTGACTCTGATGACTTTTGATTTTGTTTTTTGTTGATAATATTCTCATTTAAAAAAAATAAATTTCAAAGATTTTAAAATTACTTTTACAAGGTCACTGGAAAAATTGAAAAAGTTCATCCTTTTACCTAAAGACAGAGGTGAGACCCAGAATTATTGTTCTAGACATCTAAAAAGTTACTTCTGCATGGTGGTATGCATTGCCCAACAGTGGTCAAATTATATGATATATTTCACAAATACCATACTCTTCATCTGCATATGTCAGACCTTACCTACCCATAAGGCCATCAAGAAATCTTTTAGGGATCCCACTTTCCATAATACATTCTTACTCCTAGAGAGAAAAAACAAATGTTGCGGACTATTTAATTATGCAAAGATGTGTTATATGTTTAAGCTGTGGAATATCACTATAACTGTGTAAAGGTGTTACATTTGTTTCTGCTGTCTTTGTTAATGATGTAAAAATGTGTTGCGTTTGTTTGACCTTGCCTGCCTAAGACATCTGATTGGTCTAATAAAAAGTTGAGTAATCAATAGCTAGGTATGAGGGGGATAGGTGGAGTTGGTGGGCAGAGAGAATAAGTAGGAGGAGAAATCTAGGCTCGAGAGGAGGAAAGAAGGAGGAGAGAACAAGAGAAAATGAGAGGGACATGCTGGGGGCCAGAAACCAGGCAGCTGCCATCCAGACATGCAGACAGCAGAAAAGGAAGATATACAGAAACAAAGAAAGGTAAAAAGCCCTGAGACATGTAGGTGGGTTCTCTCGTTGGGACTACTGGTCAGCTGTGTCCCACTGGTGGCTCCCAAATAACCACAAAGACTTATTATTAATTATAAATGATCAGCTGATAGCTTAGGTTTGTTACTAACTAGCTCTTACATCTTAGATTAGTCCATATTTCTTATCTACGCTCTAGCACATGGCAGCACCTCTTTTCAACACAGCATATTCATCTCTTGCTCCCTTTGCATCTGAATGGCAACCTCAGCTTTTTACCATGCTCTCTTTACCCTGTCTGCAAGTCACACCTTACCACCTCCTTCTTAGCTAATGACCATTAGCTCTCTATTAATCCAATCAAAAGGCACCATAGCAAAGACAGATCATAACTGTATATAAGATTATTCCATAACAGAGGCAAAATGTAGATAAAGAAAAACAGATTAAAATGAGAGCTAATCTGAGGCCGAGCATTGAAAACTAATAACAAATCTCCATATGATGATTTGGGAGCTGGCTGGTGGTCCAAAAGAAAAAGTCTATTACAACCAAACTCATGTGTTTCACCTTCAAAGAGAATATTACTGTGTTCAGTTTTGATGGTGGATATATCTATATAGAGATAGGTAAGTACAGATAATATATAGATATAGATTGATAGAGATACTGGCAAGATGGCTCACCTGGTAAAGGCATTAGCTGCAATGCTGAGAATCTAGGATCTGCTTTCAATGTCCTGGACTGAGTCCCACAAGTTGTTCTGTGACTTTCACATTCGCACTGTGGCATGATTGCATGCATACACACACACACACACACACACACACACACACACACCCTTTTAAAATCTTATATTGCACCCCAATAAAGAACTTCAAAAGATTACACCTGGAGTCATATTTGAGAATAAATAACATTTAATAAGATTTGGAGAGCTTATCTGTTATAGGACAATCCTTACCAACATCACCTGAGAATTTTATTGGTAAAACCTCACAGTGAGAATCAACACTGTTTGGTGGCCAGCTGGCAGCCTTGGATTGTTTGAATACTTCAAGTGAAAGGGATCCTCCAGAATCTAAATGGCAAAATCTTGGTGGGTAGATCTAGTGAGCTTGTTTTACTGGTCTTTGGATAGATAGAAAAATAATAGAGACATTTAAATCACCAGCCCAATATTTTTTAATGAAATTATCTGGCAGAATTTAATTGTTTGGCCTCCATAGTGGATGGGTACTGACTACTCAAAAAGGCACATCTCATTAGTACCTCTTAGTGACCTGTGGAAACAATCAGCCGAAATATGAGACTCTGTCTGTGCCCCTGCCCTTTGTGTATCTGTGTGTGATCAATGAGGTGAAGTACAATTCCTACTAGAAGCCTTATATAATATGTGCAGGGCCCTGGGTTCAAACTTCAGCACACAAGTGCTCAAAAGACATAATCTCAAGAGGTTATTTATGATCAACTTTGGATCATTAAGCAAAAGTACTTAAAACTAAAAAATAATATTTTTAAAGTAAATTATTAAAAAGTGAGAACTTTAATATTGTATTGTGTTTTGGTTTGGGGAATGGTTTCTAAGGTTCAACCAAAGGTTATTTTACAATCTAAGTAAATGTATGTGTGTTTGACTTGGCTAGTTTTTGTTAATATCAGTCAATCTCTGAGATACATGTGGACCTGAATATACAGAGGGAAGATTTAAGAACAATTGCATATGAGTTGACTAATTGCAATGAATTCTGAAGGAAGAAGGCAGTTTTGTTGGGCATCATTAAACTGTCAAGGAATATACATTACTCACCTAGATGTGCAAACAACCCTGACTGACGCGTGCTATTGTCTTCATTTTTACAAATAAGAGAGCAGGAGTTCAACAGGTAAAGCAATTTGCCAGATTGTTTAGCTCATAAATGTGAGAGCCAGGTGTCAGGTACCAAATGTTCTTTCAAAAATCCCACCCTCTTTTTACCACATTCTTCTACCCCCATAGTAACGTTTTTCCCCTAAGGACCACGAAGTTACAGCTGCTGCTCCTGTAAACTGAAAGTGGCGTCTAAATGTCACATGGTAGAAAGACAGAACTTCGTGATGAGCAGCACAATCATGGGTGTAGTGTAAAGGCTCCCTGAGTCATCCCATGCAACCCACTAAGTGTTCAGTTGACTACTGCTCTTTATCAATGTGCTAGCTAGAATTGGAAGCATGTGAGATGAAGTATCACTGAAGAAACAGTGGCTACCTTTCAAGTGCTTTATGGACATTACCTAATGCATTTCCACATGTCCCCAGGAGCGATACAGCTCCACAGGAAAAGCCATGCTAATTTGTTTATGGATGCTTGCAGGTATTCCACGGCACAGTGCAAGGCCAGAGTGCACCTAACAGCACTGCACTACACTCCCCTGAGGTGGAGGGCCATTTGGACACTGCAGCTGCACAAGTCTAAGGTAATTAACCACCATTGCTTTTTCTTTTTTGGACAAATGGCTGTGAAGACAGGCAAGTCATTGAAAACTTTCTTTTGCTGATTTCAGGGGCCACGCTCTGATCTAATCCAATGGCTCCTCTTTTTCTATTAGAAACAATGCGAGACCATCCTGTTCACCTACCCAAGGGACACCACGCCTCTTCAGAAGCAGTAAACTGTAAATTCCCAGACAGTTGAAACCACCTACTACACAGAAAGAATTTTTCTTGGTCTGTGAGGGAGATTCAGGGCAAAGTAACTGTCAGACCACACCTTTCTTTCCAGTTTGAAAACAAAGCAGAAAAAAGCTCACTGGTGGGGGATTGCTGATTTCACCTCAGAGATTACCCGCAAGCTAGAAGGAGCAGAAATGCCTTTGGTGGACTTCTGTCCTGGGTGGGGAAAGGGTAAGAGTTTGAGGCAGAATTTCATACATAGATCTATACCAAGTACTAGGTGTTTTTCAGTTTTAATATGCCTAAATGTAAACAACAATTCTTTTCATTCTTTCAAAAAATATTTATTTATGTTTATTTTATGTACATTGGTGTTTTGCTTGCAAGTATGTCATGTAGGCACTGGGAATTTAACCTGAGTTCTCTGGAAGAGCACAATATGCTCTTAACCACTAAGCCATTTCTCCAGCCCCCTAACAACAATTTTTTTTTTTTTTTTTTTTTTTTTGGTTTTTCGAGACAGGGTTTCTTCTGTAGCTTTTGGAGACTGTCCCGGAACCCTAACAACAATTCTTAAAGGCAACATTGTAATAACTTCTCTCAAGTTCCTTCCCATATCAGTATTTTCTATATCTGTGCTTCTGGAAGACTCTAGCCTTCCAAGCATAATATAAAACATAATATGAAAGGACTAATTAACATAGTATAAGAAGGACAAATTCCTTGTGCTCAAATACAGAAAACTGAGAGTGAAAGGCATGATGAAGATGACAACAAAGACAGTAACTGAGTAGATTGCCAGAGCACTGGAGTGTTTCTCCCGCCAAACACAACTGGTGGTGTCTCCACGCCTTTGGTAACACAGGCAAGGGAGGCAGTTGTTGCTATTGGCCTGGGCTTTCTGCAGAATGGGTTCCTAAGCACAAACAGGAAGATGGTGCTAAGACATCTGAAGAGGTAGAGATTGCCATTCCATTAGGAAGTATAGGTATATAGGAATGGAAGAAGCAGGACCTTCAAAAGAGAAAGAAGTAGAATAAATATATTGGTGAGAAGAAAAAAAAAATAGTTCAAACCAGGGGAATGGAATTAGTTGTTTTTCTCATTGCTATGATCAAATTCTTGACAGACACAACCTAAGGGAAGGGAGTATTCACTCATGGTTTAGGGATGCAGTCCAGTGTGACAGAGAAAGGACAGCAGACCCGTGAAGCTGCTTGCTCACATCTCTGGGGATCATGAAGTAATGACAGTCTGAATTGAAGACAACCTATAATCCTGAAGTCTAACACCTACAGTCCTGGGTTGGCTAGCTTGGCTCCTGTCCAGAAGACTTTCCTATCTCCTAAAGCAGCCTGGCTTGTTTTGGAACAAGCACTAAAGCACACAGTCCATTCAGGGCATTTCACACTTCAACGTGAACAGGAAGAGAGGAGCATTGACATAACTAGATAAATATAAGCCCGAAAAAGAGGGTAATGGGGTCTGGTCACAGACTATCTGAAACATGTTTCAAGGCTGGAAATTCATTTTGTTCCCTGGTGAACCACCCAAGTTTTAAGGTGGAGAAGTGACAAGACCAACTATGTTAAATGATTCTAGTAGTAATTACAGAAAGAAAAGAGAGGAGAAGAAAGGGGGCTTGGAAGGAGGAGATAAAGAAGGTAGAGAAAGAGAGGAGAGACTAAAAGTGAAAGATCAGACAAGAGCCAGCAAAAGTCTGTTGCAGTAGCTTGAGCCTAAGCAAGATTCTGGGGAGAAAGAACAAGTTTGGGGAAGGCAAAGGAAGAGAACACGCTGATTCATAAGTTACTCCATCTTCTCTGATAGCATGCCCATACCAATAAAAGAGTTGGGCATGTATCCTTCCAACTTGCACATATTTATCTATGAAAACTATATACTGTTCAACTAATATACTCACATTATCATGTAATTTGAGGCATCTGTGCATGCTAAAAGAGAGAGAATCTGGCCATTCATGTTTTGGATGCTCAGTTTCTAGATGTCCTAATTTTGATGGCCTCATCTCAGTAGGGGCTTTCATATCAAAGTGCTTCACACTTATAGTAGGATCCATCCTTAGGAATGAGTGGATGTAAATTCTTATTTCAAGTAGTTTTGATAATTTTATTTTTGATAATTTAAGAGATTTTTGTGACCATTATATGTAATATATAATTACATATACACATATTCTTGTTTAGAATACTTTGTGAGTATCTGTGTGTGCTTGTGTGTGCCTACAGAGGCCAGAGGAAGGTGTTCGACTCCCTGGAGCTGGAGTTACAGAGGTTGTGATTTGCATGGCTACTGAAAACCAGCTTGTAGGTTTCTGGATGAGTAGCAAGCACTCTTAACTGATGAGCCATCTCTCCAACCTCCTGATTGATATTCTAAGGGTGGTTTAAGAAAAAACAGTAGATACAGTGTCACTTTTCTCATTTCTCTGGTGTTTAAATAAGGAACAACCAGGTACCAGCTCACAGCTGTCTGTAACTCCTGTTCCAGGAGATCTGATGGCCTCATACAGACATACTTGCAAGTAAAACACCAATGCACACAAAATAAAAATAAGTAATTATTTTTTAAAAAGAATGAAAAGAATGGTTGTTTAATGCCTATACGCCTAGGCTCCAGGAGGCTGAGATAGTGGGATCACATGCTCGGTGCAGTGGTACCAGAGAGGGAGACTGAGTCCACTCTTCCTATTCACAAAAACATTAAGTAGTCCCAAAGAGAGTGACCATTATGTGTTCCTCTCGGACATCTGATGGCTAAGAGAAAAGACTGTGTGGTGTGGTCAGGAGTTTCTGAAAACAGGGAGCACTTGGAAACCTGTGAAGAGGGACACGGTCACAGATAAAAGGAACACTATTGGGAAAGGGGAGTGAGGAAACTTTCTTTGACCAAGAATGGAAAGGACAAAAAAAGAATAATTTGTTAACTTGTTCTAAAGTAATTAACAGTTGGAAGAGACATCAGATGTTTCCTTCCCCTTCTCCTCTTTTCTCCTGGCTCCTTAAAATGTTATTAGAAAGGAAGTACCCAACTGTGGATTGATGAACATTCTAGATACCTTAGGGTTAGGTAATTGAGCAGGAGACTTATTCTATCAGTTTAGCATTCAACAAGAAAAGACATATTTTTATTTTAGCCATTCTGACAGGTATAAGATGGTATCTCAAAGTTGTTTGATTTGCATTTCCCTGATTGCTAAGGAGGTTGAGCATGACCTTAAGTGTCTTTTGGCCATTTGAACTTCTTCTGTTGAGAATTCTCTGTTCAGTTCAGTGCCCCATTTGTTTATTGGGTTAATTAGCATTTTAAAGTCTAGTTTCTTGAGTTCTTTATATATTTTGGAGATCAAACCTTTGCAGGTTGGTGAAGATCTTCTCCCAGTCAGTAGGTTGCCTTTTTGTCTTAATGACAGTGTCCTTTGCTTTACAGAAGCTTCTCAGTTTCAGGAGGTCCCATTTATGCTATGTTGCCCTTAATGCCTGTGCTGCTGGGGTTATACAGAAAAAAATGGTCTTCTGTGCCCATGTGTTGTAGAGTACTTCCTTTTGTTCTTAAAAAATGTTAGTGGTGCAGCTGTCAGCCCAGCAGAGACGGTTGTGGGTCCCTGCAAGATCCCCGGACCTGCCATGTGGTGAGCTGGCTGGCGGAGTTGCGCAGAGACTCACGGTTCCCCAGCGGCCAGTCCCCAATGCAGCCAGGAGGCCAGTCCCCAATGCAGCCAGGAGGCCTGGGCCGAGTGGCCTTGGGTTCCCATTGGCAGGTGGGAACATGTGAACAGGTGGCAGAGATGGCAGGTTAACAGCACATAAACACAGAAATAGACATAAAGCTTTATTAAAGGAGAGAGGGAGAGAGAGAGTGGAGAAGAGAAAGAAGGAAGGGAGAGACAATCAGGGACATGTGGTCTCCAGGAAGAAAGGGGGAGGAAGAGGAGGAATTCAAAATGATGCCTAGAGATCAGAGGTCGCTGGGAGTGGGCGTGGAAAGGGGCGGGGACCAAAGGAATAACACTTCCCACTTTCGCTTCTATCAGGTTCAGTGTCTTCAGACTGATATTGAGGCCTTTTAATCCATTTGGACTTGAGTTTTGTGCATGGTGATAGATATGGATCTATTTTCATTCTTCTACAGGTTGACATCCAGTTATGCCAGCACCATTTGTAGAAGATGCTTTCTTTCTTCCATTGAATACTTTTAGCTCCTTTGTTGAAAATCAGATGTTCATAGGTTTGTGAGTTAACATCCGGGTCTTCTATTCAATTCCATAGGTCGACTTTTCTGTTTTTATGCCAATACCAAGCTGTTTTCAATACTATAGCTCTATAATAGAGTTTGAAATCAGGGATGGTAATGCCTCCAGAAATTCCTTTATTGTATAAGATTGTTTTGGCTATCCTGGGTTTTAACTTGTTTTTCCATATAAAGTTGATTATTGTTCTCTCAAGGTCTGTGAAGAATTTTGATGGGATTTTGATAGGGATTGCATTGAATCTATAGATTGCTTTTGGTAGAATTGCCATTTTTACTACGTTGATCCTCCCAATCCAAGAGCAAGGGAGATCCTTCCATTTTCTGGTATCCTCTTCAATTTCTTTCTCCAAAGATTTAAAGTTCTTGTCAAATAGATCTTTCACTTCCTTGGTTAGAGTTACCCCAAGATAATTTATGCTATTTGTGGCTATCGTGAAAGGTGATGCTTCTCTGATTTCCCTCTCTGCTTCTTTATCCTTTGTGTATAGGAGGGCAACTGATTTTTTTGGAATTGATCTTGTAACCTGCCACGTTACTAAAGGAGTTTATCAGCTGTAGGAGTTCTTTGGTAGAGTTTTTGGGGTTGCTTTTGTACACTACCATATCATCTGCAAATAACAAAAGTTTAACTTCTTCCTTTCCAATTCAAATCCCTTTGATCTCCTTATGCTGTCTTATTGCTATTGCAAGAACTTTAAGCACTATATTGAAGAGATATGGAGAGAGTGGACAGCCTTGTTGTGTTCCTGATTTTAGTGGAATGGCTTTGAGTTTCTCTCCATTTAATTTGATGTTAGCTGTCAGCTTGCTGTAAATAGCTTTTATTATATTTAGGTATGAACCTTGTATCCCTAACCTCTTCAAGACCTTTATCATAAAAAGGTGTTGAATTTTGTCAAATAAAAAACACTAATGAGCCTGTCCTGGAACTAGCTCTTGTAGACCAGGCTGGCCTCGAACTCACAGAGATCCGCCTGCCTCTGCCTCCCGAGTGCTGGGCTTAAAGGCTAAAAAAGCTGCAGAGAAACCCTGTCTCGAAAAACCAAAAAAAAAAAAAAAAAAAAAAAAAGCCACTGATAGCCTTTGCTGGAGAGGATGTGGAGTAAAGGGTACACTCATCCACTGCTGGTAGGAATGCAAACTTGTGCAACCACTTTGGAAATCAGTGTGGCAATTTCTCAGAAAATTTGGGATCAATCTACCCCAGGATCCAGCAATACCACTCTTGGGAATATACCCAAGAGATGCCCTATCATACTACAAAAGCATTTGTTCAACTATGTTCATAGCAGCATTATTTGTAATAGCCAGAACCTGGAAACAACCTAGATGTCCGTCAATGGAAGAATGGATAAAGAAAGTGTGGCACATCTACACATTAAAATACTACTCAGTGGTAAAAAAACAATGACATCTTGAACTTTGCATGCAAATGGATGAAAATATAAAACACTATTCTGAGTGAGGTAACCCAGACCCAAAAAGATGAATTTGGTATGTACTCACTCATAAGTGGATTCTAGACATAAATAAAGGTCAGTGAGCTTATAATTCCTGATCCTAGAGAAGCTAAATAAGAAGGTGAACCCAAAGAAAAACATATAGTTATCCTCCTGGATATTGGAAGTACACTAGAATGGCAGGCAAAAATAGGGATTTTGGGGGGTGGGGGGTGGCGGTAAGGGGTGATGGGGAGTTGTGGATAGAAAAGTGAGGAGGGGAGGATGGGGAGACCCTGGGGGAATGGGATGGTTGGGGTGGAGGAAGGGTGGATAGGGGTGCAGGGAAGAAGATATCTTAATTAAGGGAGCCATTTTAGGGTTAGCAAGAGACTTCACTCTAGAGGGGTTCCCAGGTATCCATGGAGATGTCCCCAGCTAGTTCCTTGGGCAGCTGAGGAGAGGGAGCCTGAAATGGCCCTTTCCTATAGCCATATTGATGAATATCTTGCATATCACCATAGAAGCTTCATCTGGCGATGGATGGGGATAGAGACAGAGACCCACATTGGAGCGCAGGACTGAGCTCCCAAGGCCCAAATGAGGAGCTGAAGGAGGGAGAACATGAGCAAGGAAGTCAGGACAGCGAGGAGTGCGCCCACCCACTGAGACGGTGGAGCTGATCTAATGGGAGCTCATCAAGGCCAGCTGGACTGGGACTGAAAAAGCATGGGATCAAACCGGACTCTCTGAACGTGGCCGACAATGAGGGCTCACTGAGAAGCCAAGAACAATGGCACTGGGTTTTGATCCTACTGCATGTACTGGCTTTGGGGGAGCCTAGTCTGTTTAGTCCTGGACCTTGATGGAGTGGGGGAGAACCTTGGATTTCAGCAGGGCAGAGAACCCTGACTGCTCCTTGGACTGGAGAGAGAGGAGGAGGGGAGTGGGGAGGGGGAGGGAAATGGCAGGTGGGGAAAAGGCGGAAATTTTTAATAGTAATAATAATAATAATGATAAAAGAAAAGACATATTTAACTAAAAGGCACAGCAAGGAGATGGGTGGGGTAACAGACTTGAGGATTACTTAGAGGAGACTGAGGGAAATGCAAACACTTGCCTGGATAATTCCATCAACAGTGAAATGACGAGGTGTGTAGGCTAGAAGTAGACAGTACAAGAAGGCCTGTAATGAGTTTACATTAGAAATGTCAACAACTAGCTAACCAAGACTATCCTACTGGAAGAATCAGTGGACAGCTCTATAGAGGGCAGAGACACACTAATAAGGCACACAATCCTCTGTGTGTGTGTGTGTGTGTGTGTGTGTGTGTGTGTGCATGCATATGTGTGTTTAAGGATCCCTGAGAGTAATAGGGACTCAACTGATGGTGAGCTGATGCTGAGACCACAGAAACACTGGAAGCAGCCTGACAACTGGCACCTGGCTAGTGCTCTTAAGAAGGGATCAAACAAACAAACAAACAAACAAACAAACAAAACAGGTCTAGAGAAGAAAGAAAATTTGATGGATAGATACCAAATGAGAGAGTGGTCAACAGTGTTGGAAGCTACACTAGCTGACCAAAATTAACCATAGAGGTTTCGGAGGACAGGACAGACAGGAAACAGGAAGTAGCACGGTTGGGCGAAGAGAGGATCACATCCTTTTTCGGAGGGAGGAACAGTAGAGATAAGTCACTAGCAGTTGCTTCGCTGCTTCACTGATCCTTCAGGTTCTCACCCTGAAGAATTAGAGAAATGATTCATTCCCAGTTATTTCTAATATTTTAGAAGGCCTTCTGGTAATCACAATTAAATACAACACCAGGTTTATTTTTGCCAGACATTATACCACTGTGGGTGGGGTGGGGGCTAACACTGGTTATTGAAGGTGGTTCAGAAATTCTAATCTGCTGTTGATGACATCATAGAATTGTCTAGGATGTGACTGGCAGGCCACATATTGTTAGCCCAGTTATCTGGTTGTTACCGTATCTGATTCAATTCTGCCAGCATGTGATCAAGCTCAGATCAGAAGAAAGACAGCCAAAATTAAGCGGCCATTTGCAGGGAACAGTGCCTAAATGTTTGTACACTTATTTAACTTTACTGCTTATTAAGATTATACCTATGACAGTGATGTATGTGATTTCATTTAAGCGACAAGAATCTTTCATGATAACGAAGCTCGTGGCTGGAAATATAATTTAAAATACCCCTCAATGGGAATGGTAATGTGTCGACAGGATCTGTAAGTCCCTTCTCTCTAATATTCTAGAATGCTGAGAGGGGCCTATGAGCACAAGTTTGAGAATGGCTAAAGAACAGCTCCGACTTAACTGACTCATGCTAACCACAATGTCAACAGCCATGCTGGTCTGCAAAGTGTCTTGAGACGCGCGGAACGTTGGTTTTATTGATAATCACAAAACATTAACCAAGGTTTAGGAAGCAGGATTGACATGGACAACCAATCTGCCACCCTGGCCAGCTTCTGTGTAAACAGGAAGGAGAATGGGGCTCTCTTAACGACACCTACACTAACTTAAGCCTCCGTCAGGCTCCTTCTATGCCGTACTGAATGCATCTACACCCACTGCAAGTGGACAAATGGGTCAATAAAAGTTTCCAGAGGGCCTAGCCAAGGCATTGGTAGTGAAGAGTGAGGAGAGGCCCCTTGCTCTCAGGTTGAGGGTTCCATCTTAGGTTCAGAGGAACTGGCCAGATTGTTCGTGCGTGGCTTTAAGTCCCCACGAGTCTGGGCGGGCACAGGGAGCAGCAGGTTCCGAAAGGGGTGTGATAGGGAAGTAGGGAGTGTACTTTCCGGAACAGTACTTCTATTGCCCCAACCTGGGCTCAGGTAGCGGCCAGTGCCCCCGGAGACAGCCCCAGAGCCGACATCGGGGTCGGGCTGCAGGCCTGGGCCCTCTCCCCATACCCCCATGTCCGCCGGCGCCCGTGACCCCGTGACCCCGGAGGTCCGCGTGGGCCCGGTGACCCCGGAGCCCCGGGCATCCGGACCCCCCTCACAGGCGCAGCCGCTATTGAGGCAGGAGGCTACCGGGGAGGAGGAAGGGGAGGAGACAGGCGGCCGGGGCGCCTGGGGCACCGGCACGGCGGAGCAGCGGCGGCGGGGCTGGGGGGAGGCCGACGAGGGCCCGGGCGACGCCGGCCGCGCCGACGCCGCAGGCTCGGGGTCCCCGGCGGGCGGCGAGGGCGACGGGCAGAGCGGCTGGTGGCCGCTCCTCGACTGGCTCCCGCGCCGGCCGCCCCAGCGCTGCCCCTGCGCGGCGCCCCTTCCCCGCTCCGCCGCGCACTGTTGTCATGGAGGAACCAAGATGGCGGCTCTGGCCTACACCCTGGGCAAGCGGGAGATCAACCACTACTTCAGCGTGAGGAGCGCCAAGGTGCTGGCGCTGGTGGCCGCGCTGCTGCTCGCCGCGTGCCACCTCGCGTCCCGCCGCTACCGAGGTGAGCGGGCCCTCCCCCTGCCCGGGCCGGCCGGGGGAGGCGGCGCCGCCGCGGCCCCGAGCGCGCGCGGGAGGCCGCCCCCCGCCGCCGCACGCCCGCGCGCCCGCGGCGCCCCACGTGCCCCGAGCGACCCCCGCGCCCGGGCCCGGTGCGGCCCTCGGCCCCCAGCTGCCCGCCCTCGGGCTGGGACCTGGAGCCGCGCTCAGGCGGGGGAGGTCGGGCGCGGGGCCCACCGGGCCAGCCCGCGGCGCCGCCTCTGGACGCTGGGGTCGCACACCCGGCGCCCACAGGGTCTGCCTTCCGCCCTGCAGCCTCGGGTCCCAACGGCTGGGCCCAGCTGCCTGGGCAGCCCTGTGTGTCACTCTGGCCAAAGAGCAGCTCACCTCCCTCCCGTTGGGGGAGGTGTCACCACCCTTCCATACACTTTTCAAGACTTTGGGTTGCACACTTTTTACAAATAAAGGCACCGAGGCAAGGACTTTGGTTTTTTTTTTTTTTTTTTTTTTTTTTTTTTTTTTTTTTTTTTTTTTTGCTTGCTTGCTTGCTTGTTTGAAGAAGTTGGGAGTTGACAGACACTGGCAGTAGAAGCAAGTAGTAAACTTTATGAAAGCAGGCCTTCAATATGGGTTTAGATAGTGGTAGCAAGCTGGAAAGGAACTATTCTTCATTTATCAAGAGATACTTGCTTGTCTTTTTGATTGGTCCCCTTTCCCCCCCCTTATGAAAAAATGCCACCAGGACAGACAGTGAGGGTAGGAGGGAAATAATGGTAGGAAATTTTATTTTTGACACTTGGTACCACCAAAGCCATTATCTGAACAGCTCTTGGTGACTGAGATAATTAGTCAAGTGTGGATAGGTGTACATTAGCGCCTGACCCATTTATACTGCACAACCCCTTTAGCAAAATCTGCAGTCACTGGAATCCTAGAATCCACACTCCCTCCTCATTTCAGGCAATCTCTCAAAGTAGAGGCCATTTTGGTCAAACTCAGTGCTTTGTTTCTTCCTGCTCTTGAGTCTATCAGATCCTGTACTTTAGCGCCATAATTGGATTGCTATGTTATAAATATATTAAATTGAAGCAGATAGATCCCTTGTATTCTCGTGGCCATTCTCATCCAACCCTCTACAGAGCCCTAGCAGATGGCCTGGTAAAGCGTGGCTCATCTGCAGCCTCCATCAAGATGCCTGTTTTTCATATATAAAACACACTTAACAGTGCTGATGCACTGACTTGGAAAACAAGTTTCTTTTAAACATGATAAGTCATTTTATGCTGGTTTGGTATGATGCTGCTGTCCTAAATGGAAACATCTAGCTTGCTTATGATTTCTTCCTTGTGCTTGTTGTTTTTGATAACGTGGAATACTAATTTTTAATATTGCATCTTATCAAGATCTGTCATCAGCAGAGAAACTAGAATGTAGGCTGGACCCTTTGGGTCAGTGTAGCCATCTGAGATTGGAAAGCCTCCTCCCGCAGTGGGGTCATTGCCTCCCCACTGCCTTGAGTGGGAAGCAGCATCCCTGGCGTGGGCACTTGCGCAGACTCAGGAACTTGAACCAGAGTCTGTTTGGGAAAAATAAGCGTCTTACCAGAAACATTTTAGCCATCCATGTCTTAGCAGTGCCAAACCATGTCAGATGCAGTGCCTTTCACATATAAACATGCACTTGAACCACATAGAAATCTTTGGAACAAAAAAGGGCTTCCTATCTTAGATGGATGGTGGAGGTATATTCCACATCAGGGTCTTAGGTGTGTGGGTGTGAACATGCATCAAAGTTGAATGAGTTCACACGCAGACACACACACACACGCACACATACACACACACATCCCTACACCTCTTAGTTTGAAAGTTATTCAACATAAAAGAATTACACACTTTGGAAAGTAAAGCTTCCCCAATTCTGTGCATTAAATTGAGCACTTACTGTATGCAGGTAATGTGTAAGGTGTTCATACTTCATTTCATCTTTACAGCATCTATGAGGTACAGTATTTCATCTCTCCCTCCCCCCATTTAACATTTCTGTAATCAAGAAGAGTCTTTAAAACTTTGATTGCATGTCAAAGTTTAATTAGTAACATTTTTTCCTTCTATGAAAAAATGTGTCATAAATTCTGTGAATTAGAGAATTATTTACATTTTAAAGACGAAACCAGAGAAGTTAAGTAAATTGCCTGAGAATATACGACTTGTCAGTGGCTGAGCTATGATTTAGGACTAGTTAGAGAGCCTGGTGCCATTTTGTTATAGTCTGCCTTTCTGGAAGCTTGGTGGAAGGTTTATGGAAGATGACGTTAATTTAAAACACTAATGCTAGATAATTTAAAAGTACTAATTTACTACCAGTAAAGAGTTTCCCTATTGTTTTTCTTTTTCTGGCCAAGTGATAATATTGAAGTTGCAGTATAGAACTTCAAAAGGCTTGCTTTTGTTACCTAATTTCCTCCCCATTCTTCCTAAGCTTTAAGCTTACAGTGTAAAATTACTCTTGCTTTTGCTGCTTTTCTCTACCTGCAATATCCCCTCTTCCCTTGAATTAAATTCTCAGGGCTTTTTTTCAGTGCTTGACTCAAATGTTACCTTAACAGAAATAGGAGTGAGGAGGAGCCAGTCTCTTCCAGAGCAGCTTGTACATGCTTACCGTGTTGTACTTACCAGACTTGATGTTGTTCTCTTCCACACACACACTGAACTTCCGAGTGTATCTTAACTGTTTTTAAATAGCCAGAGCCTAACACACAGTAGGAACTCCATAAACACCTATTTGGTGAGTAGACATCCAAAATTTATTTTCTCTTATGTTTCTATCTGTATTTGGTTCAGTTATGATTCTAAGTAAACTTTGTGCTCTAATCTCAACTTTAGGAAGAAGAGGTTTTTTGAATCATTAATGTCTTATAATATGTTTGAATTAGTTTTAAAATACATTCTTTAAAATGTCCATTAATGTGTGGTTCTGGGGTAAACACATGATTTCTGACCAAAGGCTGGTATCTAATCCCATAAGGAAAGCTTTAAAGTGGTAAAATTAATGTACTTCAATGTCTTAAGTTTTTTTGAAATTGATTTTCTTTCCATCACTAAGCATATGAAATGTCAATATTAAATATCTCCCTGCCTCTGCTTTCAAATGTTAGGATTAGGATGCTCAGCTCTCTAAAGAAAAATTTAAGTGACGTTTTGAGCACTTGCTGAATCTTAGACATATTCTTCTATAGAACATAATGAATGCATGCTGTATGAGCAGGTACTTTTAGAGTTGATAGTAGGCAACACAACTGTACAGCAACTCAGTCTGAAAAGCAACTTGTTATTTTTGAAGCCTATTGGAGATTTTCTTTAGTCGTTACTGGCATTTTCAGTTTCTTGGTGTGTTTATTTATTTGGTTTGTTCTTGCTTTCCTTTCTGTTGTTGGGAAAATACCATGCATAAGAACTGGAGCATCTATATTCACTAACCAGAAAGATTATACTAAGCATAACAGAATAAGGAAGAAGATAGCCATTCATCTAGATAGACTGGGCATGGGATCCAGCTCTTTGGGAATTGTCTTTAAAAGTTGTATTACTACTTTGATTTCTCCAAGTTCTTTGTAGTCTAAGTTGGTTATATTAAAATAACTATCAGATTTATATTAGGCAATTGAAAATAGCAACTAGAGATTCCTTGTTTTGTTTTTGATGTAGTTGAAAAGGGTTTGCATATTGTAAAAATGAAAAAAAGCGATACATTGTCTTATTTTAACAACTATGTATACGTTTAGTAATTTGATCTGAAAGCATTTCCTTCCTAAGAAAAGAGAATGTGCTTTAGAATATGGAGTTTTAGAGAATTTTGTAACCATGTTAATTTGTTTTTAATTAGGTGTGTGAGTACTTATTCCTGTTATTTTTATTTTGTTAGTTGTGAAAAGGCCACTCTTACATATATAGCAAAGTCAGTCACCAACTAGCTTTCACTGGCATGTGAAAGAAGGCTGTTCCTGAGAGACTGTCTGTCTCTAGAGTACCGTGGTGGTAGAGCTCAGCTACTGATCTCTTCATGTTCCTTTCGCTATAGGATTTTTCTAAAATGGGTTCAGGGCATTAGACCAAATGTTGGCAGTTGTACCAAGAATGAAAAGAACTCTGCATGTCAAGCATTTCTGGGGAAGAAATTAACTATTTTAAGCTATGGGCATGTCAATTCCATCTGCACACATGGAGACACTGAGAGTTGATCAAAATGACTGTTTTTGTTTAGGCTTTTATGAAAAAATAGAAGGATAGGAATACCCACAGATTTGATACCTCACTTTCGCAACTCATATTTTCTAAAAAGTTGTTGCTACTAACTCACAAGTTGGTTTTGTATGTATATCTGAAAAGGTAGAAATGCAATAGATATCAATTTTTTGTTCTCATTTTAAACATACTCTAATTTATAATAGTTTTGCTGTAGGGTTATCATAAAATAATACAAGCAGAAGAGTGTTTTTAGGAAAATAGCGTAATTGTGTTTTTCTGTAATCCTTCCTTTATTCACTTTTGGTTATTTGTGTGCTTTAATTTTTTGGGGGGATCTAGAACTAGATTTTAAAAATTAGAAAGAATTAACTATTTATATCTAGTATAGCTTTTTAGAATCTTTGAAATAAAAACTTGCTGAAGGTACATTTGCAACTAGACAAACTCAGTCATTGGTATCCTGCACTTGGTCTAGTTTTCAACCAGTCAGACAGGGCAGCGTTGGGAGTTCTCCCTTCTGCTTTGTTGGGACACTGAAGCAACAGCACTTCTGTGTTGACCGTTTATCCTTCTGGTGTGTATTCTGGCAGTCCAGACAAATGAATGAGTAGACTGAGAAAGGTGTGAGGGCGAGGTTGTAGTCCAGCGGCGGGCTGCTCCTGTGCCATGCAGGAGCCCTGGTTGGATCCAGCCTCCAAGGAAACAGAAACAACAGCCATCTTTGAGTTCCTTGAGCCTTACCCCAGTGCCTCCATACTGAGTGTTTCTCATCTCTGCAGTGGTCCTTTTATTGGAGCACTTAGCCTGACCTAACATGATTATAAACCAATTTTAGCGTGCTGTTAACTGTTAATAAGAAACTAGAGATTAACTTTAACTCCTATTTTCCTATAATCTGCAGTTAATGCAGATAGCTCCCCTTTCATCCTTTCCGTCCTGGGTCTTTGGTTAAGGTAAAATAAAACGTCCAAAGGATGTAGAACGGTTCTCCCGGTTCACACAGAGCCAGAGGGATCCTAGCCAGGAACTCTAACCCTAGGTTTAAACCAGGTTTCTAGATGCTAATGCAGAAATGTAGTTGTAACGGGAGTCATTTTGAGCTGATGTCTGAGGAAAGAAAGTGGAGCTAGAACAAACCATCAAAACGGCGACCACAGCATCTAGGGGTTAGAAGTTCTTAGTAGGCACCAGAGAGGCTTCCTCCTGCAGCAGATGAAGTGATGCAGAGACCCACAATCAGACCTCAGGCAGAGAGAGTCTAAACTGGTCCCTCCCCTCTGAAATCAGGGAACACTGTGGACGAGAGGAGGAAAGACTGTAGGTGTCAGAGGGAATGGAGGACACCCGGGAAACAGAGCCCACTGAATCAACTAAGCAGAGCTCATCTGGGCTCACAGAGACTGAGGCAGCAAGCATGGGGCCTGCATGGGTGTGCACCAGGTTCTCTACATATATGTTATAGCTGTTAGCTTGGTGTTTCTGTGGAACTCCGAACAGTGGGAGAAGATGTGTCTCTGACCTTCTTTCCTGCTTTTGAGACTCTTGTTCTCCTATTGGGTTGCCTGGTCCACCTCAATGTGAGCGTGTTTGCCTTAGCTTATTGTGTCCTATCCGGCTGTCGTCTCTTGGAGGCCTACTCTTTTCTGAAGAGGAAAGGAAGGAGGAGTAGGTCTGGGGAGAGGGGAGGTGCTGGTGGAACTAGGAGGAGGGGAGGGAGGGAAACCAGCTGGAATGTGTTGTATGAGAGAAGAATTATTTTCAACAGACAGAAAAGAAGTCCCTTACAGGAAGTGGGAATGCTAAGTGGCTCTTTGCCTCTACCTTGCTGACATGTTCATGTGTACCATGCTTCTGTGAGACATTTGTGTGTCTTTGGAAGACATAAGGAAGTCTAGAAAACTTTACTTCCTGATTTCAAGGACTCTGAATAAGACCAGAATATGCAAACTATAAAAAATAACTAATGTTTTCAACACCATGGTGTTTTACTGTTATAGGCAATGATTCATGTGAATACCTTCTCTCAAGTGGCAGATTTCTTGGAGAAAAAGTTTGGCAACCTCACAGTTGTATGATGCATAAATACAAAATGAGGTAAAATGTCTTCATATTGCTTGTTTTCTTTCCTTGCATAATTCTTAATATGTAGTGAGAAGCAAACAAGAAGGTGATACAGTGCTTTGCTGTGCAGGTGGGTGGAGACTTCCTGATAGAGAGCTGGTCTGGCCTGGCCTGGAGCTACCCCACAGCTTTAGAGGAAGGGCTTTGACCAAATAGCTTTATCTGAGATAACAGGTAATGAGGGCAGGATGTGTCAGGAGCGGATGTGTTCTGTTACCTGGATTCCTGAGCCCTCAGCACTGAGCAATGGGTTTAAAGGCCAGTAGAGTTAAGGTGCTTCTCGGATGTTTAACGCACGGGGTCTTATTGAGTTAGTTGGTAAAAAGGACATAGGCTAGCAAGTTCAACAGACTTGGCTACCTAATTCTAAAGTTGTGTGAGTGGCTGTCTAACAGTTTGTGCTGGTTTTCTGTTTTGTTTGGTTTTTGTTTTACACTAAACCATGTTCTTTCAACTTCAGTTAGGTTGACTTTGTTTTAATTAATGTTTTTTTTTTTCTCAATTTCAGTGAAGCAAAGAATTGCCTTGTAGATAAACACATTGCATTTATCGAGAGATTCCAGAATCCGTCAATTATTTTATTCTTTTGTAAAAATACTTAACCCTCAGTTTAAAGAAGAAGGAAATAAGGTAACTCCCCCTCATCCTGTATCTTCCCCATGCTGGTTCAGACACTATCAAGTGGGTATCTACAGGAGGAGCATGCCAACTGATAGTGGGGAGATGACCCTTCTCATTTGATTCCAGGAACATGAGGTGGAGGAGTGAGCATTTGCTGTATAGAGGGGGGGAGGGGGAAGGCATGGCAGCTTAGGTATTGTCAAGACTCATTCTCGAGAATCAGTTTTTCTCATGGAAAGTTATTGAAACCTCTTAGTAAGGAGACAAGGAGAAAGTACCTCAACCCTTGTTAGTACCCTGACACATTTCTTTTTAGCTTTTAACATATTTTAACTATTTAATATGTTTAAATTATTAACTAATATGTTTAATTAATATATTGTTTAATATATTTTTGTTTTTAGTATATTTAATATATCATAATCTTCAAAGTATAATTGTTATATTTTGCTTTCTCCCACTGCTTATCATAGTTCACCCATATTACTGCGTATCCACTTAACTGCCTTTAGGAGCCACATATTACTGAGTGGCTATATGTAATTCCAGGGATTTACCCCATGTTTTTTTTAGATTTTCTAGGGTTCTGAAGGGCTGGGGGAAGAAGGAGGGGGGGCGGGGGAGAGCGGCGAAAAAGGGAAGATGGGATATGGAAAGAGAAGAAAAAGAAAAGAAAAGAAGTCCCTCCCCTCCCCCCCCTCATTCTCCCCCTTCCCTCCCACTCCCTCCACCCATAACCTCCCCCCTCCCTCCCTTCTCCAGGCCAGGAGCCATCAGGGGGTTACCCTACTCTATGCTAAGACCAAGGTCCTCCCAACTCCCCCCCAGGTCCAGGAAGGTGATCTACCAAGCTGAGAAGGCTCCCACAGAGCCCGTCCATGAAGAACAATCAGAGCCCAGAGCCATTGTCCTTTGCTTCTCAGTCAGCCCCCACTGTTGGCCACACTCAGAGAGACGGGTTTGGTCGCATGATCCATCAGTCCCATTCCAACTGGAGTTGGTGATCTCCCATTAGCTCTGTCCCACCGTTTCCATGCGTGAACGCACCCCTCTCGTTCCTGACTTTCTCCCTCATGTTCTCGCTCCTTCTGCTCCTCATCGGGACCTTGGGAGCTCAGTCCAGTGCTCCAATGTGGGGCTCAGTCACCTTCCCCATCTGTCGCCAGCTGGAGGTTCCCTCCCGGTCCTGACTTTCTTTCTCATGTTCTTTCTCCTGCTCCTCATCAGGACCTTGGGAGCTCAGTCCGGTGCTCCAATGTGGGGCTCTGTCATTTTCTTCATCTATCGTCAGGTGGAGGTTCTATGGTGATATGCAAGAAATTCATCAGTATGGCTATAGGAACTGGCCTTTTCAGGCTCCCTCTCCTCAGCTGCCCAAGGAACTAACTGGGGGCGTCTCCCTGGAAACCTGGGAACCCCTCTAGGGTCAAGTCTCTTGACAACCCTCAGGTAGCTCCTTAAATTAAGATATATGCTTCCCTGCTCTCATATCCACCCTTCCTATATCCCAAGCACCCCATTCCTCCGAGCTCCCCCTGCTCTCCCCTTCACACTTTTCTCTCCCCATCTTCCCTTGGCCCAGTCTTGCCCAACCCTCAAGTTCCCAATTTTGCCTGGCGATCGTGTCTACTTTCCAATATCCAGGAGGATTACTATATCTTTTTTTGGGAGTTCACCCTTCTTATTATCTTCTCAAGGATCCCAAATTTTTTTGAACTAAGAAAAGATATTTCCAACTTACTTTGTTGAGTAAGAACTCTACTTCTTAAAAATGTTCGTGTAGAATAATGCAAATATTGAGTGAGACTATAAACATTCAATGTTATTTATTCTTGCTCCAGTGTTTCAGTATATACTGTAGTTAGCAGTGGCACACATGGCATCTTGCCTTCCGCAGCCCTCCTGACACTGGCATTGAGCTCTGACAGAGACAAGTAGTGCATATATCTCAGCACTATATATTTTAAAACTAGACCTTGCCATGAAAACTGACAAGGATTACTATCTTCCATCTACTAATTAGCTAATTTGCGGGGAGTGTAGCTATCCTGCTGTAGTCCTTCTATTATATGTCTTTCTATCCTGTCTTCAAACAGGCATTGGTTACACCCAGGGAGAGGGAGTGGCAGAGGGTGGATGAGACAGGCTCCCCGTGCAGAACAGGAGCAGCTCCTGGGTTTTCAGTGGGCATCTGCTGTCACATGAATTCCTGGTGGTACAGAAACTGAGAAATGGGAGGTTTTCACAGAGTGGTGACAATAATGGGTCCTATATCCTTAGAAACCATTCCTTATAAGAATAATAGAAAACATTGACGTTATTTATTATATTGTTTGTGTTTGTAAACATATATTCCTTAATATTTATACACACAAAATTTGATTTCAAAAAAACAGTTTAATATTTATAGGTTAGATTCCTTCTGGAAGTCAGTATATTGAGTTTGTCAGTTATTGAGAAAACTACAATGACTTACTCTACACCTTCTATAAAATGATGTGCAATATGAAATGTTTTATTTCCTAGTGGAATACTTAAGTTTGCTAGCATTTTCTAAGGATACCCAGTCATCCTGTAAATTATCAAACAAGATGCATTTTAACTTAAATACATTTTTAAAAGAAACAAGAAAAGACAGTGTGTCCCAGTTCTAAAGATACAGACAGATATCAAGGAAACCAACTCATCCCAACTTCTGAGCAAACCTTTTGCCAGATTATATATTTTGTGTATTCCCTTTTTCCACACCCCATGGTGCAGACATTGCCTATCCTGTGTTTTGTTGTTGTTGAATAGAGTTAAGAGGTATAAATTCCAATTCCAAACACAGCAGAGAAACAGTTAAGCAAAGAACAATCTCCCCGAGTCTGGTGCCAAGTATGTATTTTATAACACATATGTATACATATATCACAAATGTAACATACACATAAATGCATCATCTATGTGTATATGTTTGGTTGTTTTGGTTGTTTTGTTTTGTTTGTTTTTGTTTTCAAGACAGGGTGGTTTCTCTATGTAGCCCTAGCTGTCCTGGAACATGCTTTGTATATCAGGATGGCCTCGAACTCACAGAGGTCTGCTTACCTCTGCCTCCCAAGTGCTAGGATTAACGGCATGCACCACCACCACTAAAAAACTAAAAAAATATGTTTTTACAAAAGATGTTCATACATTAAAAACTTATATGTACAGAAGGTAGAAACCAAGCAAGATGGTAGAACTATTTTAAAAAATAAAAATAAATACAAGTAACCCAAAAAATTTAAACTGAGCACAGATTTCTAGATTTCATTCTGAAAGAACAGAAAGTGTACCTAAAATAAAGAACGGGAAGACATTAGTTAGAAAAAAGAGTAGTCAGTCCAATGCCTGCTTGAAGAAAATAAGCTATATTGAAACAAGAGAAAACAAATATTTAGGCAAGAACATTACCAACACAGAAAGTTGCTTTCTAATGACAAATGGTCAAATCACCAAGAAGATTTAAAAACTGTGAGGTGTATTATAATGAAAACTTTCCCATTGCTCTCTATGAAGGAGGGACAAGCAAACAAAACTAGCAAGCATAGCTGAGCTGTGGACATTCTTGACTTTGCAGTGGTTTAGCCTTGACTTAGATGGCCATTCTGTGGGAGAGTCTATGCTGGGACTTAGATGGCCACTGTGGAGAGTCTGTGGCTGGTTTTTAGCCACGTTACTCCACTAAGAAGCATGTCTCAGTTGTGTCAGAAAATTGGTGGCTAGTCGTCTCTTTTTGGCAATTTATTGGAGCTAAACTTGATAAAAGTTTAGAAACCTACAGTATATTTTTTAATGGTGAAATGTTAGACACATCTTCATTAAAATCAGGGGAAAAATCAGTGATGTTCATTATTACTGCATCTCATCAACATTTTATTAGTAGTACTAGTTTAAAAAATGTAAAAATGTAAGGTTTGGGGAGAAGAAAACTCAGGAGTCCATATGGTAACAGTTACATACTTGGACAAAGGAGGGGAGCTGGTGATAGGATGGATATATAAATATTACCTGCCACAACTGAAAGGTGTTAAAATTCAGTTATGGTCTACAGAGCATTAATATGGAGCTAGAACTTTATAAGTTATACTATATGAACTACCAAAAAGAGCAAAGGTCAACCCGTTAATATGGGATATTATATGCACAAGAACTGTAAAACTTTGCTGAAAGACAATTCTTAAACTAGTATAGCTTGCAGGCATCATGGTGCATGCCCTTTTATCCCAGAGTTTTGGAAAGCAGAAAACAGGAAGATATCTGTGAGTTTGAATCCGCCTGGGTCTACAAAGTAAGTTCCAGCATACCTTAGGGTTGTTACACAGAGAAAACCCTGTCTTCAAAAACAAAAACAGCTCTGACTCAGTGGTAGATGTTGTCCTTGGTGAGATGACTCCTAGTATAAAGATGCCAGCCTTTAAGCAGCTTGATCTATAGGTTCAATATCAGTCCTAACCGAATTTGTTATGGAACTGCTGGATTGATTTTACATTTTATAAAGAAGGGCAACATACCACCAGTAATGCCAGCAAATCTTCAGAATAAGGATCTGTTCTTTAATATAAAGCTTTATCTTAACTGTAGTAATAAGGATAGTGCTACAAATGGAGTGGAGCTACACTAGCATAGAAAAGAGACTAATAGGTAGGTACAGCACACACACACTCACACACTACTCAAGAGTCCTGGATAAAAGAAGGTCTGTTTAATTAATTTTGCTGAAGTACTTGCTAATATGCATGGGAAAAACTGAAATTAGATCCCTACCTCATACCATCAAATAAAATAATTTCTAGGTGAATTTAAAAGATCAACGTGCTAAAACTTTTTGAAAACTAATAGGAGAATATCTTTATTACCTAAATGTAGGGAAAGGAAAAAGCTCTGTACATAAGAAACAGTTCACTGGGAGATGATGATAGATGATGAATTTAGAAACTAATGTTTCTCTGCTGTCTCCCTCCTGCGACAGCATGAAAACATTCCTTTTGAAGACAAGACTGCATCAGTTAAAGTGGTAAGTTCATGTTACTAATGAGTCAAATGTTGAAGCTATATCAAGACAAACTTATTTGGAGATCAACTAATAGTCTGTACATTTTATCCATAGTAAATAGATTTCAGTGTATTCTTTAAAATACCTATAGATAGCATAGTAGTAGAATGAATGTCTATGGATATTTTTATGTAATAAAATAAAGAATTTTGGTCTTTCAAATTTTCTATCCAGGAAACAATAATCTTGTATAGTAATTTGAAACCAGTGTGAGTGTAGGATTAATGTCCATTAATAAATATGTAGGGAAGTGGAGAGGAATTGGAAAATAAAGGAAGAGAAAGTAATCAGGATAGATTATGTAAGAAAAAAATACCTTTTAATAAAGGGGGAACAGGGATCACAGACCTTTGTGTCTTCCATAGAGTCGAGAATCAGACCTAACACAGCCTCAGAGAGGTGGCCAAAGACTCAGCTACCCCTCATGCATCAGTAAAGATGGAGAAGACAGTGTCTACCCAAGATGATTGAAAACCTCTGTAGAGAATGTCTTTTGTCACAATGAGCTTTGAAGATAAAGTGAATCTGTTTCAAAATATAAGCATCAGGAAATTCTGGAAGCCAAGCTCGTGGCACATGCTTGGGGATCCCAGCCTTGCAGAGGATGAATTTCAAAGCTAGCCTGGGATGAAAAGTAAAACCGTGCCTCTAAAAAATAGATATGCTTGAAAGAGGGCAACCACTTTAGCTTTATTGTGTTTTGCTCCATAATTTAAAATTAATAAATTATTAATATCACATACTTTAAAAACAATATATGGACATTTTCTAATTCTCAATCACAGTGAGAATTAATTGGGGATTCAGGTAAAAATGTCCTTAGCTTACAAAAAGTTCCAGGACATTCTAGTCCTACATAAATGAAAGTGGTGGGTAGGGTAATTGCAAGGAAAGAGCAGGGCAGAAGTCTGTACAGAGGATGGAGCTGAAAGTAGTTTTCCTTCTGACAAATGGTGCTTTCGTCAAGGCCTCAAGGATAAGGAGGATGAGCCGCTCCCAGGGAAAAAGCATTATGTGCAAAAACCCCGGACATGGAGCACACAGGCGCCTTCTGGGGCTGACAGGGAACCAAGAGGGTCCTGGAGAGAAAGGGTGGGAGCCCAGAGAGATGCAGAGGGGCTGGTAGAGGCCACAGTCTGTATCTTCTCAACAAGTGCACTGGATCCCACATTTTATTCTGAGGACAGTTCTGGGGTTTGAATAAGGATTTTTCTGCTCAAATGTGGGGAAGTAGAGGAGATGAATTGATACAAACTGTCATTAAATGCTTGGCTAAACTCAAATGGCAAAAGAAGATTCATTAGGCAACCTGACATTTTACATTTAAAGCACCCTGTAAAAAAATGTTGATTTTTATTTGGAATGATGGAAATAAAAGTCTATTTTGTTTTGTTTTTTGCTTTTTCTTTATTTCTAACATTTCTCCCAGGATGTTTCTTTGGCATCCAGAAGTTAATGGCTCTATGAACCAGTGTATCAAGGTGTGGACTGAGGTCTGTATCTGAAACAGTCTTTTGTGTGTTTATAAACAGATTTAACAAGCCATTGAGAGCATTGTTTTTCCTAAATGGTGTGGGACTGATTTTTGTACTTGAATGATGAGTAACGTTATTAAATGTATCTGTCCCATTATCAACAGGTAGGTAATACTTAGACTTCTCCCTGTATAGGATCCTCTGTTGCTGCTGTCACTTAGATAATTCAAACTCAGAGGGTGACACACATAAGAAAGAAGGTTCAAGAACATGAAACCAGAGACTGGGCATGTAAGTCAGGGGCCAGGAACTTGCCTAGCATGGGTTAGGCCCTGAGTTCAGATTGTGTGTGAATGTGTGGGGCAAGGGGAGAGAGGGAGAGAGGATAGTAACATCAGTTGAGATTGAGATTGATTGATTTAGTACAAGAGCTAAGCTATATAGTGAGCCCTCATCTTGAAGATATAATGAACACAAATCGCACAGAATAAACACATATTCTCTTTTCTGGGGTTTCTTATTCATAAACAGGGACTAAAGGGGACTTTCTTGGTTTTACATTCAAAGACTTTCTTTTTATCATTGCATGTATGACATAATAGATAGGACTAGTATGTTCTAGCCTATAATATGTGTACATAAATTAGAAAAGCATGGTATATTCTTGATGTCATGAGAATCTCAAGACTCTTGTAAGTCCATCTTACAGTCTCTGCAGTATTTTCCGCAAAAGCTAATCTCAGGCTTGGATGAAGCCTTCATTTCCCAAAGGCATTCTGCATTGGCATGAACAAAACACTGTTCAGTATTATGTTAATTAGTATGAGTGACAAATCTTTACAGTATATAAGAGCATTATCCCACAGCAACTGTGGTTCATTTTTAAATTGTCACTCATACTAATTTAATAAAACACTGCTTGGCCAGTAGCCAGGCAGAAGAAGTCTAGGCAGTACAATCAGACTAGGAGGAACTCTGGGACTAGGAAAGGCAGAGAGTCAGTCACCAGCCAAATGCAGAGGAAGCAAGAAGAGAATGCCCTATTGAGAAAAGGTACCCAAGTCACATGGCTAAACATAGACAAGAATTATAGGTAAACTTAAGTATTAAGAGTTAATTAGAAATAAGTCTGAGCAATGTGCCTAACAGTTTATAATTAATTCAGCCTCTGGTGTGTTTATTTGGAACTGAATGACCGCAGGTCTGGATAGGACAGAACTTCTGTCTCCACCACATTATGGATGAGATATGCATTTTAGGGTCATGTTGGAAACCTAGGCCACCGTTATAATTCATTTGTTTAAGGTAGGTGTTTCAGATGTATGGCCTGTTTCTGAGAACAGTTACAGGGGACCAGTATCAACTCAGGATACTGAGAATGGTCAGAGGCCAGCAGCAGTTTTAATGTGTCTGGAGCTCAGTTATGAGTCCTTCTTCATGTGTGTTTTGGTTTTTTAGTTCTTTTCTTGGGGGAGACTTGCTAATACATAGAGTAAGTCAATACCAGAAGAATGGTAGTATAAACTACACTAACTTTATTTACATGTCCTTTAAAAATAAACTACTTTTAAATACTTTAGAATGGATTTCCTAAAAGTAAGAACACTGGATTGGAATGTATTCTATATCTTGAGGGTAGTAGACATCTACTGAAACTGGTAAAGAGACAATTGCTGGGGTATAGTGGAGAAGAATAGGACAGTGGCCTAAAGTGAAGAAACTATCTGTTTATGCTGGATTCCTTAGGTGAGTGAAAAACCAAGCCGAAACTACTTGGGTAATTTTTGGGAAGTTTGGTGTTGACTAAGGTGGAGAGAAGCGGTTTGCACAGAAGAAACTGATTAAGTAGGAAATTTAGAGACTAGAGACAAAAATTTGTGGGAAATTGAATTATCTGAAGTGGCAGAAGAAGGGGAAGGAAGAAAAGCAAGAGAGAAGGGGCTGAGCTGTTAAGAGTACAAGGAGGAGTCTTCAGAGGCGGGGCAGGCTGTGGTGAGACTTGAACTAGGTAAGATGAATGAAACTGCAGACTCATTACTGGGCACTAAAACAGTTGAAATGGAGGACCATGTTCAAACTCAAAAACTTTGTAACATGAGATTTAAACAAAGAGAAGAAACTGTCATGGCAGAGGAAAGAATATTCTCCCAAGGTAAGTGTTTGCTTTTAAGTACAGAAGGTTGGGGGATGGGAGATGGACTGGAAAATGGTTTGGAGAATAAAGATGACTTGATACTTTCAGGTTGAAGGAAGAAAGGTGAAACAGGACAGAATGCTATTATGAGTTTTTCGAGGAGATGACTCATGCATGGATCAGAGCTGCAGAAGTGAGAAGGGAAATCAGAGTATGAGGCTAGGGTTGAGAAATAGAAGTCCATTTCTGGACTTGCTCCTTAGAGGAAGATTGGCGAGGGTGACTATGGAGATTGAAGTTGGACTGTGGACGTGGGCTGGGGTGATGATAGAGGGCATGTGCTGTCTCTGTTCCTATTTCTGAGTGAAGTTGGAGGGTCAAACTATATGTGGAAGAGGGCAAGAGGATGTGCTGGAAGAATGTAAGACTCAGGATCACTGCTCTAAGGGCAAAAAAGGGAGCTACCTAGGGGTGAGAGAAGAAAGAGTGATTCTAGAAAGTTTGGCGCTGTAAAAGGAAGCCCATGAGAAATGGGCATGTCTACCTGAAGGGAGGTGCCCTCTCAGCCTGCATCACTGTCATGATGAGAAGTGACAGTTGTCAACTGACTGTTCTATAGGGAGGATTTTAATGAGTGCTTATTTTCATTTTTTCAAAGATGCAATTGAACTCAAAACTTAGAAAAATGGCATTTTGACTGTTCCTGCCAAGCTAAGAAATACCCTAGTATTTCTTTTGAATGGACCCTTACTGCACAAGCTCATATCATCCCTGCCTATCACAAGGCACTAAGACTGTATTTTAAAATAAATGTTTCAAGAGAAGATACTAAAATCTCAGTACTATGTATATGTTGTAAATTCACTTGCACTAATATATAACATAACTTTTACAGATAGTGCACCTCACAGCCAGTGTCTTTTTCTACAGAGTTTTCCTTCGTTTCCACATGTGATCTTTAATAATTAACAGTATATTTGTTAAATTCACGTTAGATTTAGCCTTCCCAGCAGACTGCATTTGCTTAGGGCACTGGCCCTGTGTTTTGTTTCTCTCTTGCACTATGTACCCTGTAGCCTCTGTGAATCCCTCTTCACCGACTGACGTGAGGCGCTGGAGCTCTAAGCAATTTGTTCAGAATTCAGAATGATAGCAGGTCATGTTCAGTTTCAGTAGTGTGTGTGTGTGTGTGTGTGTGTGCGCGCGCGTGCGCGCGCGCGCGCGTGTGCGTGTATTTCTAAGAACACTATAAAGAATTCACTACGTATCTTTCCATGTAGTGTAACCATGTAGCCATGTAAGCTTTTAGCTGTTAGAGATCTCTCATAGTAAAAATAATCCAGTAAGGGCTTCCGTAGACTTAAAGTGCATTGGTAAGGGACAAGGATGTATGAGGAAGACCATAGCTGGTGCTTGTGTTCTGTCCATGACCTGGATGTAGTGTGGCTATAAAGCTTTCCTCCTTCAGGACTCGGCCGTGAAGCCCCACGTGATTGTCGCAGGCGCAGCCACAGTAAGTTCTTGTCTGCATTCTTACAGAGGGACCTCTGCGTCACTCCTACGTACATGCTAAGAAAAGCTAATTCACATTAAATAGAATTCTTGATGGTATTTATATTTTAATTCCCATTTCGATTATAATTAAGCAGACTGATGAATTTTAATAAAAAGGTCTGAATGAACTGAGTAAATTTAATGTTAAATTGCAGTATTATTTTCTATCTAGAATTATATTGAGTGTTAGACATTCAAAGACTGTTTTATAGTGAATTTTTATAATTGCGAGCATGTATTTCCTTAAATAATTTGACTAATTTATTCTAGTATTAACTAAAACGAGAATTGTGTTAAAATTATTCTGTTACAATAGGTGCATTATACACTTTACTTTTCTGTGCTAAGTGCCGCCTTAATGCTTAACTTCTGCTGCTTCTTAGTGGTCCATCAAGATTCACAATGGTAGCGATGAAGCGCTGTCGCAGTATCGAATGAACATCACCTCCATAGCTCCACTCTAGAAAAGCTGGCAAAGACCAGCGATGTTTAGTGGGTCTTACAAGGTAAGGAATGAATAATGAAAAAAATGTCATTTTATATATATTTTAAAATATAGGTTTTATTATATCCTCTTTCAAGAGAACAAATCACTATTTCTGAGAATGAATTTTGAAATAATGTTTGCAAGATTAGAATAAACTAGTGGGTCTTGCTTTCTTTTTTAAATTTAAGGAATAAACTTATAAATATAGAAAGCATAAAATAAATAAAAAATATCCTCCAACCAGTAGAGTGGCTGCAAAATGCAGTGAAGAGATAAACCCTGAAGGCAAATGAGGTTTCTTTCAACTGTTCTCCTTTCTGCAGGGCACATTCAACTGCTAAGAAATGCAGGGAAAATATTGACCCTCTTCGTATAATATTGTAATCATAGAAGTAAGATATTGGGAAACCGCACTCTGTCTTTAAATTGACATCATCTAGTTTATACGGGGTATGAAAGTCACATTAAGTCAGCTCATTTCAGGAATTTATTGAATGCCCATTATTTAATGTTCCCACACAATATGAAATGCCTTGGATATTTTAGCAATTCAATATCTTGGTCAAAAACTCTTACATTTATTTCCAAATTGAAGGGATAAGAAAGTGTAGTAAGGAACTGTTGCACCATCTTTGTTCAACTTATAGACTCATGACAAACCTTTCTCTTATGAAAATGAGAAGGAATTAGCATATAATAGTTGATGAAAACGAACAGACCTGGGCCTGTGTGTTTACTTCCAGATCGCCTGGCCCAGCCTTCCCAGAACTGCACTGGGACCACAGAAGCAGACTGGTTATTGTTCTTTATTAGACATCCTTCCGTCATCCACTTGTAGCTTCTCATCATCTGCATCAAGAGATTTAAACTCTTGGGCCATGCTGCAACACGAAAATGTTTTTCCTTAAACAGTATACGTGGGGAAGTGGTAAAGTTTTTATAAATTTGAGCAAGATATTGGCTCAGAAGTTGAATGGAAGATAGGAAATCATTGGCAATTTCATCCAGCTTTATGTAGAGTAATTTACTAAGTACCCTGGTCCTACCTCGAGTTTAAGAACAAACTATGGAATGTGGACTAACTAGCATGTGTGGCCTGCTTTTACCACTAAGAGGCTTTGAAGTGTGTTACTTTGAAATGTCTTTCCCATGTGCAGATCCCGTTTATGAGGATCTCTTGAGTGAAAACAGGAAATGATCACGAATGAGAAATAGACGCCTACAATGAAGTTGCAGTCAGCATTCTGACAGCAGCACCAGAAACTCCAAGTCCAGTGTCAAGTTGTTCAGTGTTTCCAAACTAATTGCGTCAAGAAACCATCATGGAGTCTTTGGATGGCTTACACCTTCCCGAATCCAGCAGAGAAACTGTAAGAGTTACCTAGATGTCAGGAGGAGAGACTGAATTCAATTGCTAACACCATGAGTCATAAAACAGGATTATAGTCCTAATTACTCATGCTGTCTAAATGTACATGTAGAAATAATTTTGCTTTCTATTACCTAGATGAGGCTAGAGTAAGTAAGAAGTGTCTTATACTCCAAAACTTGGAGAATCCGCAGCTGTAATATAGGAAAATGAAGCCTCCTCTAGTGTGCCAGTCATGGTTGAGAAGCTCTGAGTTTTTAGCATGCACAGAGGACTGCTTTATGTTCTCCATCCCTTATGCAGACTCAAGTGCAGTGGAGAGCACACATTTTCAGATAAAAAATCATCTTTATAACTTTATGGTTCTTGTACTGCATTATTCAAGGTACAAATTAGGGTGAGGAGAAAAACTTTGTAAATAATCACTTTGTATGCTGGAACAAAAGATTTAGAGTGATTTCTTTTAAAAAAAAAATGTGTCTTCAATTGAAATAGAATCACATCAGTTCCCTTTCTTCCCTGTGACCCCCTCCCAGGAGCCACCTCCAGCCCTTTCTGTATGCCCCCACTTCAAAGTCGGTAGCCTCTTTTTCTTTATTGTTCCTGTTACACACACATACACACACACACACACACACACACACACACGCATATACATATATAAATATATGCATGTATGTGCACAAATATATAATACAACCTGCTAAATCTGTTTTATTGTTTGTGTACATATACACATACATGGTTTCAGGGCTGACAACAATAAGAGGGCTCATGCCTGGGAGAGACTTAATTCCCCTTCTATCTGCAATCATTATCTGTATGCTCTTTGTCTAGGAATGGGACCCTGCGAAACTTTCACCCTTCCACATTAAATATGTCCATTGATTTGGTCCATTCTTGTTTGTTACAACCTATTCTAGAAAAGATTGTTCCCTAAGCAGATTTCCTGGTGTTCTGTCTCTTACAACCTTTCTACCCCTTCTTCCGCAATGTTCCCAGAACCATAGGCATAGGTGCGGTGGTTTAGATGTGTCCATTGTAGTTGGACTCCTTACGATTCAAGCATCTCTGAAGTGTGTCCAGTTGTGGTTTCTGTCATGATCTCCATCTGTTTCCATTTATATCCTCTCAGTAAAGAGAGGCCTCTTTGTGAGGGGTGGTAGCTACACTTATCAGCCGGTATTAAGGATAAGATTTAGAATGTAGTAAGGAATTATGCTGGTCTACCAAAGTGGTAGTAGTAGATTCTTTAAGGTCCATGACCTTACTAACTTTGGGAAGTTGGCTTCGTTTCAGTACCAGTCATGACCCCTTCTGTTGAGAAGGCTTAAGATCAGTTATACAGCTGTTGGTTAGCACCAGCATGTGAACGCCACTTAGTGCACGCACCTTTACAGTTAGTTACCTCGCCGTGCTGGTCATTGTCATGGTTCCTAGCTGTTGCAGGTGGGTACAACTGTTTGGTTGTTTCCCTCTCTTGGCAGATTGTGTTGAATTTTCAGGAACCATACAGGCTAGACTACAGGAGAGAGGCTTGAGGGTCAGGTTTTAGCTGAATCTTCAGAGTCTTGTGCCTAAGTGTGTATTGTCTTCGGCAATAGGGACCCACCCTTGAAAGGCTTCTGAGTTTCTAAAAAGTAGTGCATCTCAGGGGTGTGTGGGTATGCACACACACAGAGAAGAATTAATCACATACTTATCTTGCCATACTCTTATAATTGAAAAGTTTTGGCATTAGGTGTCAATTATATTATTTATTTTAGCAAATCTAGCAAGGAATTCTATAAGCTTAAATGTGTTTGTAAGGAAGAGTTTAAATTTTTAAGGAAAACAATAACTCATGTCCCTTGTTTTAGTCTATGAACTGGATGTGGTGCAGCTGTGAACCCCTTTTCTTCCATTTAGGGTTAGGGTACAAAGGCACTTTTTTATCAGGTATCGAAAGGGCTCCTGTCAAATGTTGTGGTAACCGTCCTTCTGCCGAAAATGCCTGTGCTTGCATAGCCCCATTTCTTTATGTATATAATGGTCTTTGAAGATGTGGAGAGAGTTACAGACCTTGTAAGAGAATCTGTAGAATTCTGCGAACACCAGCTAGAGAACTTCCTTGATCCAAAGGCTAAACTGATGGGATTTTCTAAACACTTGAATCCTTTGACGCTTATGCTCCGTGGCAGCATCTGAGTCCCTAGGATGCCCACATTGGAGTTTTCATAAACCTGGAGTTTGACCAATCTTTTAACTAGACAGAATCTTGACAGCTCGCTTCAATAAGTTTATTATAATCAAACTGTTGAGCATTCCAATTTTATTAGCAATAGAGATCTTAAAATTATACTCATAAATTATCTATAAGCTGTGAATTAAATAAAAGGCATATTGTCAATATTGTTAGCTAAGAATTATTAATTTTTTTCAGTAGTAGTTATATTGTATTCTTATGTCAAGACTGGGACTTGATCTTAACTGTTCTGGTTTGGGAAGTCTGCTAATTAAAATTCTTTGGTATATTTCATCTGTCAGTATTCCTTATTTTTATTTTAGTTGATCTATTAGCAGTCATCAAATCTGTGAGCTTTTTGCTATTTTTCATTTTTTTTTGTTGTTCTCTAAAAGAACAAAACTGTGTTAGTGCATTATAAGTAGCAAGGCAGTGTTGCTTCCCATGTGCCATGGGTCACATAATAAAACAAGCTTCGTTCTGTGACCATAACCAGAGAAGTTGTAGACACCCAAACTAGCTCCTACAGAGTGCAGGAATACCATCACTTGCACGTGTGTCTGGGGAGGGAGTCTAAAAATACAAGAGATTTTGGTTTCAGTGTCAAAATCTCACCAGTATTCACAGAAGAAAATGGAATATGAAATGTGTCACTAACAAGATAATAACCAAAGGATCGGTCTGTTCGCAGAGTGCAATGATCCTCATGAATGTGTATTGTAATAAAGTTCTGAAGCCTGTGGATGGTTCCTGTTGTCAACCTCGGCCTCCTCTCACACTCATACAGAAGCTAGCTGCTTGTTTCTTCACCTCATCCATTATTGGGTATTTAATTTTCTATGCCATTCATCGTAATGCTCACCGGAAGAATAAGCCATGTGCTGACTTGGAAAGTGGTGAGGAAAAGAAGACTCTTCTCAATACTCCTGTGTCTTCATTAGAGACACTTCTACAGTCTTTCTGCAAACTTGGCCTGATTATGGCTTATTTCTATATGTGTGACCGTGCAAACCTGTTTATGAAGGAAAACAAATTTTATACACACTCATCATTCTTTATTCCAATTATCTACATATTGGTTTTGGGAATATTTTACAATGAAAATACAAAAGAGGTAAGAATCGCTTACACTAGCCCTTGTTATCCTCCTGTCTCGTTACAGAATCTGCATTAAAGAACTGTTGTCAGTGCTTGTAAGCCAGATGTTACAAGCATGTTCACAGATGAGGAAGAAAGACTGCAGTTCACTTAGCAGACTTTTAACCACCCCTTTGAAACACAGTGAAACATTCAGCAGGCCAACAGATGGAAGCTTGCCCTGGGAAAAGGTTTCATGACTCACGTTGGTTTTGCCTGCTTGTGGCTAGGCAAAGTAGAATGATTCCTATAAGTACTGGATGCTATTTATTGTCAGTTATAATGTAAATATATATGAGGAAATGCTTCTATTGTGAGAGAACTATTTTATATTTATGTACTTATTAGATGTGAGCACACAAATTAGAGCTTATATAATGATGTGGCTTTTGCGCATGGCATTCTGGGTTTTCTAACTTAGAAGTATGCCCATTGTTCAGAATTATTTTTTAAGTTTTCTACAAGGGTATATTATTTGAATTCTTCTGATAAAAAATATAGCTCCTTTATGAGGATGACCAATCATTTCTTCATCATACTGTGAGGGTATGCTTAGGGAAATAAGTTCTAATAATAGAACATTTTCTGTCAATGAAGTGTAAAAGAACCGTGAGATCTTTTTCAATTCTGAAATACTAAAAATGTATAAAGAAGATTGTGGAATGCTATTTTTAGATCTATAAGTAGATCTGTCATTGTTTCTATGCCATTTTAAACAGAACCGGAAGGACCACCTGAACCCCTCAATATCTTGTTATAGTTGTCTTTCAAATTGATGTCACATTTAGAATGGTTTTCCTGTATCTTTTAGTGAGAAGTAGAGGCTATTTACCCCAGCCATGCTTCTTTGACAGGAACATTAGCTTTAAATACTGTCAGAAAAATGTCACATTCTTAATATGTCCTGCTCAAATAATTACTTTCCGATGGATTTTAAAGCAGACTTTGGTTCCTTTATGCAGACTAAAGTATTAAATAGAGAACAAACCGATGAATGGAAAGGCTGGATGCAGCTTGTGATTTTGATTTATCACATCTCGGGAGCAAGTACAGTAAGTACTTTGAGTCTATGTTCAAAGCATATAGAAAGTGGTGTTGCCTAAGCGCCTTTCTCATTTCCTACCCAGACTCCTCATGCTTCCCTCAGGTCTTTTGAAAATCTTTCATTTTAAAAGAAAAATCAATTTTCTTTGACAAAGATGAAGCATTGATTGATTTTGTATTTATTTACACTAAGTTCTTTAGAAATAGCCGATATCTTACATCATCTTGTTGAATAGCTAATTTGAAGTTGTCAGGAAGCTTTGTAAAGGGCAACAGATTTAGAATAGGTTAATTACTATAAAAGAAATCAAATTTATAGTCTGTCCTTCACTGTGTTTTAAGAAATTCTAAATTACTAGTGTTGCATTTTTAAAATAATTTTCACCATTTATTTTTAATCACGTCTAGTTGTGTGTCTGTGTTTGGGCATGTGCACATGAGTGCAAGTACCTATGGAAGCCAGAGGACTTGGGTCCCCAAGAGCTGGAGTTACAGACAGTTGCAAGCTGCCTGATGCGGGTGCTGGAACAAACGCAGGTCCTCTGCGAGAGAAAGCAAGTCTCTTACTCCCTGAGACTTCTCTCCAGCCCCTACTAGTTTTATATTTAAAAAACTTCAAAACTTAGAACTTTTTTGCTCTATTGTTTTCCTTCTCAGAATTTTATGATCTAGATCTCCTCGGATATGGGAGAGTTAAAGAAAAACTATAGTTCTCCTGTGTCTTAACCTTCCAGCTGTAGCTTTCATGGGCAAGCCTGACAGGGACTTGTCCATAGAGGCTCTCAGAGTGAGGTCCGACTCACATGGAAAGTGTGTGTTAAGATTTAAAGTTAGGAACTCATTCATAATCTGTGAAGTACCAAGTTGTTTTTATTGCTCCTTTGCTTCACAAAGCTCATCTGTAAATATTCAGTGTTTGAATGATGGTAAATTCAGACAAGAGGCGAGTGCTCTGAGAGATTGTGTTTGTAACATTCCACAGCAGCAATTAGTAATGTAATAGTATTACTACATTTTTTTTCTAAAAAAGAAAAAGAAAGCCATAGTCTTCTTATCTTGTATTTTTGGAAAGTTGCTGAACTTCCCAGTTTTATGGATGTTTTGTTTGAAGGCACAAGCAAAGGAATGAAATGTGCTTCTTTTGTGATTCCCTGGTTGTGCTATAAGCTTGCACCAGTGGTGCGATTCCTGTGGTCACTGCTACTGTAAGTTTGAGTTGCAGGTAGTGAAGCTAAGACCATGAAATTTCAGTCAGGAGAGATGGCTTAGGACTTGTGGCATAAATCCATGAATTCTCTGCAGATAAAAAGAAGTGACTATTTCTAGGATCCTAGAAATACCCTCTGGCCTATGAATAAGGACTTAGGTTAAGAGTGGGGAGTAGGGCTTGTTTTTAAGAACATGCCATTTACAGACATAATTATTGCTGACATATTAAGTGCTGATATTTCTATCTAAGAAATTAGGTAGGAAAAATTCATGGCAGATTAGTTCCTCAATTCAGTGATTTCAGAAAGGAATTAGATTGTAAAAAGATGAAGGCAATTTGGGCATTCTCATGTAATCGTTTAGCACCCCCACATTTAATACATCTTTTTAGCCTGCCTCTCAATACATTCTCATTTACAATTTTAAAAAAAAAGCCCCACGCTGCTCTGGAAGGACATACTTTAGATTAGCAGATCATTTGTGATGATTAATTGTGTGTCCCTGTTCTTGCTATCACATTTTGTTGTTAAAAATTACCTGTATCTTCACTGAAAAAGCATTATTCGTGAGGTTACAAGATATTTGGGGGCTCCATTCCTGGGTAGTTGAGCAATTAACCTTATTTAAACTCTAACATCATGGTATTGTAGATTGTCCGGCTGTAATGTTTTAAATGTGAGTGTATCAAGGAATAGTTGTTCCTTTTTTTTCATGATGGAAAGAAAGCATGTAAAATTCCAGAATTATTAAATAGTCTTGGTAGACAGTATCAACATATTGTTGGCATATACATTCTTTTAAAATAAGGTTTCTATCAAATATGCTTTAAAATACTGAGAGACTCAAATTTGACATCTGCACTAAGACAATATTGTGCTTCATTGTGGTTTTTTTTCCTTCTTTTTGAAGCTTTCATGAAAGATTGTGAGGGAATTTGTAGGGCTCGAAAGGTTAGCCTACCTCTTTGATGAATACAACGGCAGCTCTGAGCTTCTGCTGTCCCCTTGACACATGAAAAAAAAGGGAATAAAATGAATAAAGAAGGGAAATGTGGGGTTTGAAAACATATGCTAGAGCAGAATGAGAGTCATGTGCATGTTGTGACTCACTGTCTGTGGTCAGGGATCAGAGCCCCAGCTTTGTGCATCCTAAGCCAGGGCTCACCACAAAGCTACTCCACCCAGCCTTGTTTGTTGGAAATAGGCTCTCACAGGACAGCCTACCTTGGTCTTGAGCTCTTTATATAAGATAGACTGGCCCCAAATCTTTATCCTTCTGAACCTCTACAGACATGAACCACAATGTCCAGCACACAAAATTTCCAGAGAAACTACAGATTATATTATAATAAGTTCTTGGCTATTATAATATTGTGAACCATGTAAGGAACTTCTTTCTTCTTACAAGATAAATGGTAAAAATATCAGGAATACCTTTGTTCTACAAGTTTTCAGCATAGTTTATTTGAGTACCATTGTATTGGTCTTGTTGGTTATGAAATATTGCAAAAAAAAAAAAGAAATGGTACGTAAAGATTTATGACAGACCAACACTGGTAGGAACCTGGAAATTTTCTGTAATAGAATCGCATTACTTATTATAAATAAACAAGCTTAACACTGTATCCCAGCCTTAGACTTAAAGGTACTTGAAAGTTTGCTTTCTAGAGAGTAGTAGGGTGATTGAGAAAGGTTAGCATAGGTTTGACATCTATTTTCAATACATGCAGAGCTGTCAAAGGAAGAGAGATGAACCTCAAGTATGGTGGCTCTGCAGCCAGACTCCACTGTGTTAGCCAAGCAGCCAGCACTGCGAACTAGGCAGAGATAGATAGACCTGCAGTGTGCTGTTCAGAGGAGAGAAGATTGAGTATGACTGATTATAATCAGTTTACACTAAGTTCACATTTGTCAGATTAGAAATAGTGAAGACTATCGCTTTCCACTTAGATGTTTTAAAATATTTAAGATAGTTTTAAAATATTTTTGTTAAGTAAATAAAATCTATTTATTAAAATTGGATTTCATCTGTTTCTTTGAGCCTATAAAGGGTATGAAGCCACTTTATGGAACCATTCGAGGGCTCTTTAGCTCTGCTGGACAAGCGGCTGTGTTAGAGATGCAGGAGCTTGCAGCCTCTGTAGATAGTCACATTGCAACTTTCATGACAGGGGCCCTTCATAGCAGTGAGTGACCATCTCACAATGGATTGGTTACCTTAATAGTTAATATATTTTCTAAGTATTAAAAAGCATGTATGGTCTGGAGCGAGGACTCGGTGGTTACAAGGTAAAGTTCTGTTTTTCTAGAGGGCTCAAGTCCAGTCCTAGCGTCCATGTCAGGCAGCTCACAACTACCTATTACTCCAGCTTCAGGGGATCTAACTTATTACTATGACCTCCATGGGCATCTACATTCAGATGTACACATGTACACACACACACACACACACACAAATTCTTTTCAATTGTGTCTGTGTGCGTGCACACATGCTTAAGCTTGGATGTGATTGTCTTCACCACAACCAGAAAGCTGAGACAAAGTAGATTGATTACAAGTTTGAGATCAGTCCAGACCACTCTACCTTCAAAAGAACAAAATAAAATCTTCGACATATTCAAGCCCAGCATGGTGGCACATGCCTTTAACCCAACACTTGGGAGGCAGAGGCAGGTGGGTCTGAGTTTGAGGCCAGTCTGGTATACAGAACTAGCTAGTTCCAGGACAGAGCTACACAGAGAGAGAAACCTTGTCTTAAAAAAACAAAAATCAAAAAACCCTCAAACCAACTAACCAACTAAACAGCAACAAAACAACTTAAGATTCATGCAGGAACTCCTGTCCAGTACATTCAAGAGTGGAATGGACGCAGATGCTTTTCTGCTGGCTAATTTCTGAGGACTTTTCTTAAGCACTAAATTTCCACTCTTTTTCTCTGTAATTCTGAAATTCTGTATTATACCTTCATTGAGAATTTCTTATCTAATTATGACATAAGATATTTAGAAGAAACAACTAATGATGAAATACAGTTCATAAAAACTGTCTGATATGCAGCTAATTTCCACTGTAGTAACACAGGAGGAAAAGGTAAGACTTTGAACTAGGTTCTGAGGAGGATAGGACTTGAGATCCTCCATTGACTGTGGTGGATCCCGAGGCCCTGAGCATGCTAGGCAAGGACTCCACCACTGAGCTAGCCCTAGTAGCCCTTGGTATGTTAAATAGTCACTTAGATGAAAGCCACACTGGCCTTGAACTCTGTGTATAGCTCAGGCTGGTCTAGACATCCTATTCCTCCTGCCTCGGCCTCAGCCTCGCAAATGCTAAGATTACAGATACCGCAACCTCCTGGCTTGCAAATAAGATTCCGGTAAATGAAGACACATTTAGAAGGAGATCCAAAGGATGTACTGACAGACAAACAGAAGATAGGGAACAAGGAAGCATAGACAAGACCAGTTTTAGAGAGAGTCTCTGTCAGTTTGGTTAGAGTAGAGAGGCTCTGCAGAAGTGTATATGGTAGATTGTAGGTTCGAAAGTTTGATCTAGGGTTTGTTCTCAAGTAAAATAGCTTTATGAAGGAAAGAGATACATTCCGAAATGCATGCATTTTAGGCTCTAAAGTCTCCTTAATACAGTTTAGTTATTTCAGTTCTCACAAGAATCAGCTTGAGAAATTCACATGTCCTGCAATGGCTCTACCCATTGTAAGGCTGGATAGTTGCAGAGTTATCAGGTGGCTGTCAAGTCGAGCTAGTGAAGTTTAGTGGGTTTAAGGATTTTAAAAGGAATGCACTAGTTATACTTAGCGATAGTAGTTTGCACTCCTAAAGGTGGAATGGCAGTGTAAAAGTTAGGTTTCTTAAATACTTGGAAAGAAGGTAAACATTTCCTGTGACTGACATATGTAGGTTAAAATGTGGAGTGCTGTTGAATTATCTTGGGTCAAAAATTAACCAGGTTTGCTAAAAGAGAAATTATATTTTTCTTTATTATGAGGGGCAAACTCATGAAACAGGAATGAGAAGTCCAAGCTCAGCTGTGTAGAGTGGGGGGGGGGGGGCACCACAGCGAGAACACAGCTGGGCCACAGGGCATTTTCCTCCAGGCACCCAGAAAGCTACACCCTAACTTGGTCCCACCCCTTAAAGATAATTGACTGACAGATAGCCCATCACAGTGTTTTAGTGTAAAGATGTAGTTCTCCAAAAACAATGCAGTGAGCACCTCCAGGACTTGGGCATGATGAAGAGGGCAGGCGATGAGGGTGGCAGGGAATTCAAACAGATACTTTCCCAAAGATAGGTGGTGAGAGATAGCTCTAGTCACGGTTTCATATGTCTAATCTAATTGTTTTGCTAAGTAAACTAAATATTATAAGTAGTCCTTTAGCCATTGCCAAAGGTAAGGGGTTTGTTTTGTTTTCCCTCTGTTAGGAAAATATGAAATCCAGGGTACTTCCATCATCACATCTCGATGAGTGGGCTGTGCCATCACACCCTGTCCCTGTTTGTTCTGTCCACATTTCTGCCAGTGTACATGCACATCCGGGTTCTGGTTGCTGCATATCTGTTTCAGACAAGGGATATGGGCATTTCTCTTACTTTTGGGGTCAAAGGAGACTTTGGAATCCATAGAGTTTGTCAGGTAAGAATGCAGTCAGTTTCTCGGTCTTTCAACTCAGCATCCTTTTCTGTCTACCTGTTAAGAAATATAAATATGGTCATTATTAGATCATGAATCATAAGGATTTATGAAATATCACTTTAAGGTTGTTTTTCTGTGTTCACTGTGTAGTAATTTGAGATATTTAATCGTGATGGAAGAAAAAATACAACCTAGAATGCACACATAATAAACATCAGTGATCAGAGGGTCACAGTGGTGTCTTCTTCAGTTTGGTAGAGAGGTACCCACTGAGCTGAAATGAACGTGCTTTTTCCCCCTGCCTGAGAAGAGGATTAATACTTACAGACCTTCTGCTTTGTGCTGAGCAGTTCCTAAGCATTACTTACTGCTATTGCAATCCTGAAATATCATTTTTCATGATCATAGGTGGGAACAGAGGCTCCAAGAGGCCAATGCTCTGCGCAGGGTCATAGAGTCAGTGATACAGGACTCACGAGAGTCTTCTCATGGTCTACATGTTGTTAATAAATTGAAACTCATATTTGACATAGCTCTAATGAAAGTCACAAGGACTTTTTAAAACTTAAATGATTCTACTTTGTGCCTCTGACACCTATCCATTTTTTCCCAAATGGGTAAATCAGCATCAAGCAGGAGATGAATGGACACCTTTTTCTCGAGGCGGTCCTATCTCTGTCTATATCCCTAAGAGGCCGGTGTATGATTTCTTCCCTTTATTTAAAAAGATGACAACTATAGTTACAGGATAGTGAGGCTGGTTTTTTACTGGGATTTTGTTAGTGTAAGAATGCATAGGTTTTTATATTAACTCCTCAGTGACTACAGGACAATAAGCCTTGGGCATTGATAAATACACGGGCATAGTCGTTCCTTGAGTCTTAGGTGTGTTCTGTATTCAGGGAAGTCTTGTCTTTGCTTTTCATGTATATTGGGAATGAAAACCATTTTCTTCTCCATTTCATAGGTCTTATTTCGTCTCAATTCCTGGTTGTGGTGTTATGTATCGTAATGGATCGACCTTATCAATTCTATTACTTTGTCCCTTGGTCACCGTGTGGTTCATGGTCATATATGTCACGTTAGCACTGTGGCCACAAATAATCCAAAAAAAGGCAAAAGTGGTAAATAGACTGTCTTACTCAATTTTAATAAATATGTTTCCTTCAGTGTACTGCATTTCCTGTTACTGTTAAAGGGTGTTTTATGAAGATTGTAGATCATTAAACTTACGTGTGGTTTAGCATTTTGTTTTAAAACTATTTTTAAATATTTTTAAAATAATACAGGCAGGTAGCTTGTGGTAGGATGTAGCACTACAGAATGCTAGTTTACATTTCTATTGTGTATTTCCCTCTCAATAGTAAGGCAGTTTTCAAACAGCAGAGTGGCAGGAGAGTAAGGGAGGCAGAGCAGGCTCCTGGGGCTGCGGACTTTTCCCACGTTGTACTTCAATACTGGTAACCCTGTTTTGTGTGGTTTCTTACATATGTGGACATGTTTTTAGCAAACATTTACTTGCAAAAGCCTCATGTCAAAGTTTATAATTTGTCTTCTCCACAACTGTTTAGGAGTTATCGTCAACCTGTTTTACATGTAAAGGACCCAATTACTTCCCTGTAAGGTTGTCGTTTCCCAACCCTCACAGTCTCTTATTGGCCATGTTCGAGTAAGGCCACAGATGTCTTCCTAGTTCTTTCCCAGGATCAGATCATTCAAGGGAAATCTTCTGTTCCTTTAATAAAGAATTTTTTTAATATTAAATCTGTATCTGACTTCCAACTTAAATATTTTCTCATTGACTTCTGTTAAGTAAGTTCCCAGGGAAGTTTCAGTGGAACCATTTAAAAATTCATGAGTGTCTTTGGACAGTCTATAGATTTAGAGTGCAATTTCCCTACAAAACTTAAGCCATTTATGAAAATGCATAAACTTGAACATGGACTCTGATGTGTGCATATCTTCTATGGTTAATTCTAGTCCACTGGGGAGCTTATACTTCTTGGAGCTTTATGATTAAGCAGAGTCCCTTAAGCTAGTATTTAACATGAGTTTGAGCATTGTGTTGAATATAGTTTTATGCCCTGTTGAAACATCCAATAGCGAATGGATGTAAATGCATCCAAGAGGCACCATTAAGCATGTATCTATAGTAGACGTGTGGCAGGCGTGTGCGCTCTCAGCGATACAGTGCAGCCCCATTCCACACAACAATCCTCCACTGATTCCCTTTTGCTCTACCTTTGATTAATGCCCCTAAAAACATTTATATATATACTATATGCAAGGGTTATTTTGAGGAACATTCAGGATACAAAAACATTAAAGTTTGTTTGTTAATAGAAATTTATTTGTTTTGTATGTTTGCCATATTATTCTTTTAGGAAATTGTTTGTGGCATCTTTGGCTTGCTGTTGAAACTAGCTTTTTTGCTGCTGTGCATCTGCTTCTTGGCATATTCTCAGTTTGTATGGTCTTCATCAGCTTGTAGATTTAAAGTTTAGTCTACTAAAGTATGTGAACAGGGTTAGAGCCTTTTTTAAGCTTTGTTTTTTAATGACTGTATAAAAGTGTCACTTCTGTGGCTGACTGCTCAGTGGAGTTCTTTGAGACCCTACCTACTTTGTTTACACTGGTTTTGTTTTAAGAGCAATTTTAAACTCTTCCTCTGGCAATTGTTCAAGGTCCATTTTACTTGACGTTGATCAATCAAAATTGTTATCGAATGCCTCTTATGAGACACGCTCTACACGATGATCAGAATTCTCTTGACAGAAATTTGCAGCTTAGTTTGTGCATTCTTCATTTGCACCACACTGCAACTGGATTTTTCCTGTAAATGAACAAAGTAAGTTTGAGACAGTTAATAAAATGAACTTGAGTGAGAGGGTTTTCAATGTTTGTGTATTTAATTTAAAAAGATTTTGGTCATTTTTATACATCTGACTTTATAGCCTTTATTGGTTTAGATTTTCTGTAGATTCATGCAGAATGGCAGTGTTTTCTGCTGGTTAAATCCATCAGGCGAATATTTAATTTGGGCAGCATGATCCTCAATAAAATATCTTAATTTGAATATCTATAGTTTTGACATAAGCTGCAGTTGAACTCACGGTGCTAGGTTTTGCATAAAGCTATGTCAAGTGCAAAATTCCCATTAGTGTGTTTGTTATATGTGGAGTTGTCTGTGAGCTAGTTCTGCAGAGCCTTTGAGGCAGGGTTGTTAGGTCTTTTATGCATATTGTCATACTTAGAAGCATTAAAAACATTTTTTGGCATGGCATCCAGTTTTCTTTTCCATGTGAGATAATAAAAATAATAAACCAATGGGAAAATTGCATTAAAAAATAGGTACCAACAATACCCAGTATTCTATATGTACGTTCAAATGCAAAAAAGGAAGCTGACTCATTATTAATAGTGAGAATAGAGAAAACCTCCCCAGCTCTGGTCAGTGTTGAGCTCCGGAACAAGAAAAAAAAAAGGATACAGTCCTGGCAGCCGCACTGTCTTCACAAAATGTCAGTACCCATAAATCTTCTTTGTTGTCGACATACATAAATAATAAATTTCAATTTATTAATAAAATTTTAATTTACAAATGCATTTATATATAGATATTCTTCTTTATATGAGGTGGCCAAGATCATATGTTTAATATTTAGTATTTTATGTTACAATATCTGCTCATATCTATATATGCGTGTGTTATATATGTATAATCCCAGTAGGCTTTATTTATCAACTTTTGGTAAGAATGAACCAACATTGTCTGCAGATTAGATTTTGATACAACTCTGTTTTATTGCAGTTGAAGTTGTGCTTGAGATGGAAACGGTTGCAATTTTGTTAAAGAATTCTTCATGTTTTTCGTTGGGTTTTAGTAATTATTTTTCAGTAATTATCTTTTGTGCTGTTGCAGTAGTAGGTCTAGTAATAGGACATTCCTTAGTAGAGGGGTGGCTGCATTCTTTAGTCAATACTGAGGGATTTGTTCTCTTTGAAGGACTTCATTAGTGTGCAGGAATGTAACCTAAAGACTTTTGCCCCTTCAGTCCCAGATTTTCCTGGCTGTCAGATTAATAAGAGGGTGCCATTCAATAACTGGACAGAGTAAACTTGAACTGTGTTTCAAAGGCCGTAATAGCATTGGGGATAACTGACTGGAATGAGTAAGCCAGGAGACTGTTTCAGTTCTAATAGTTAGAAATAATTAAGGACATCTAGAGTGAAAATAAATTGTATTTTCACTTTAATACCATTCTTTTGGTTATTATATTGGCTAAACATTTTGTATTTTGTGTGTCTGACTAGTAAATATGAGCATTTTTGTGTATTAAATCCTAATTCCCTAATAAAATGGTTTTCTAATTACTAGTTTTTTGTTTTTTTCAAAATTTTGTTTTTTAGTAGCTTTCATGTGAAGGACAAATAAATTTGGAACATATTAAATAATATTTATTTGCCATAGCTAAAATGAATTTATTAAGTGAATTTCAAATGAAGCCATATTTTAAAAATAAATTGAACAGAAGTTTAAAATGTACATGTGCTTTGTATAACTCTAGCTCAACAAATATGTATCTTTGAGTGAAATTGCAGAGCAGACATTGATTTGGATTGTCTTAACTGTCTGGATTCCTTTTCTTAGGGTGCATTTGAGAAGATCTTTTCTCTTTGGCCACTTTCCAAATGTTTTGAGCTGAATGGGAATGTGTATGAATGGTGGTTCAGATGGAGGTTAGACGTTACGTATGTATCTTCTTTATGATATCTTTTTGCCTCGAATGATACTGTTAGAAAATTAGTTGTGCTTTTGTCTATTTCTGCTCAGTTTTAGAATACAGAAACATGTTAGCAGACTATACACATGCTCTTTTTCAGTACATGCATGTAAAATATTTTCAGTGTTGTCTGTAAAGTAGCCTTTGACTGACAGCTGTGATTTATAGGTGGTTCATATATATGTGTGTATATATATATATATGTATATACACACATATATATGCACACACACACATACATATACTCCAGCATCAGAACAGTATTCATTCCTGAGTTTCATGAAATGTTGATTTTGGGAAGTGTGTGTTAGAGAAATACATACCCCTGAGCTACCAAGAGTTTTCAATCCATTCTCAAATCTAAGATTACTTTTATACAATGGGGTTATATTATACAAAGTTGTGCAATATAGATTTGGTGATAGACATGTAAAGCAGCAGCAGCAACAACATACTGGCCTATTCCATGCCCTTAACCTGAAAAGAAAATGCAGACCGTCTAGCAGAACACTCAGTCGATGGTAATTACTTTACCCTTTGCTTTTTTTCCCCTATCTTTCACCATCTTTCATATGCTTTCTTGATAACTCTTCAGTGCCATTCTTGGTTTCTAACATCTGTGTAGTTTATTGCATCCCTTAGCCACATACAAATACAATGTCCCCTGCTGAAGTCTCTTTAAGGCAGTCTGCTCAGATGTGCTGATCTTCTTCTGTTTGTTAACCAAAGCAGAACACGATAGCCTGCTGACTCCTGAACAACAAGCATATTTCTTATCAGTTCCAGAGACTGCAAAATCCAAGTTCACGGTGATGGCAGATTTAGTGCTGGGTGAGGGCCATGGCAGCCCTCACTAGGAATGCTCCCTGGGGTCTCTTACGGCACTAATCCCACTCATAAGGTTAGCACCCTTATGTCCTGACCGCTTTCCACATACTCACTTAAAATGCCAAACTCCACATAGGAATTCATTTCGACATTCAGAGGGTTTTAATTATTTAGGGGATGGGGGTGGGAGGCAGCAAAGGAATGCAAAGAGTCCATCTCAGTGACAAGTCACATTATGCCTAGTTATGTCTTCTTTTTTTTTTGAAAGCTATGTACTTTCTCCTCCACCATGTTGGGTTTTGAGAGTACTTTCCTGTTAAGCTTAAGATTTAGCAGTGGTGTTGCTGGGTTTGATTGAAGAAAGCTGTGGTACAGTGTATTTCAAATGTTTTGGAGACTGTTTTAGGGAGAGCTTGGTATGTTTAAATTGTGGAGGTTAGGGGTGTAGGGCCAGTGGAACGATTGTGTTCCCTCACGTAGAAGGCGCTGGCTCAGTCCTCCAACACTTGAAAAGATCAGTGGTCTTCCCTCCTTGCTGCCTAGGTTGCTTGCTCTCCTGTTTGCATTTTGAGGCAGTACTGGCTTTATTTGACTATCAAAGTTTGTTCTTACAGTTTAAGCTTCTTCATGGCAGCTTTAAAGTTGTCAGCTTCTAGCCCACCTACTTCTATAAATACATTTTAAATAACCAGGCATTGTTGCTAGTGTTTGAGAAGTGACTCTTCAAAAGGCAACTTTCCTCTGTTTTTGTTTGCAGGTGGTCTTCCATGGATGCTGTTTGCTTTCCATTTATCTGGCTTTGCAGAGACGTCAAATACTTTCTGAAGGGAAGGGGGGAGCCTTTGTTTTCAAACAAAATTTCCAACTTTCTATTGTTTATTTCAGTAGTCTCTTTCTTGGTAAGGTTTCAAAATGTAAGTTTCTAATTATCTAAATTATTAATTGATAGGGAAAATTAGATGATAGAAAACCTTAAAACAAAGAAATTAATCACTGATGTAAATAACAAATTTTTACTGTATTGTTTGAATTGGATATAAGTTCTAAATATGATGTACATATATAAGTAAAGTATGGGCAGTAGCTTAGTCTAGTGAGATAGGAATTCAAAAGCTACATCAGTTTAGGAAAACTTATATCATCTTCTCTGTGATGTGAAGAGCCCAGCACTGTCTGGTGATGGCTGGATTCCCGATGCGCCAAATCTCTGTCCTCTCTCTTAAGCCTGTTCTCATGCTTAGACAGTTGGTCCTCCTGAAACAAATGAATAAGCCTACAGAAAGCTTCTAATGGTTTTTCTTTATCACCTAGGGAGGCTGCTATTTGTGAAGCAGATAACCATTAAAAACATTGTTTTGTGTCTTTTAAGGGTCAGCTATTTTGTGATTTGACCTGTACATTCCTTGTTTTAGACCTATTCCATCTGGGCTAGCAGTTGTAAAAATAAAGCTGAGTGTAATGAGCTCCACCCAAGCTGTTTCTTGTGGTAGCAGGTAATTATCTTTTTTGATTTTTCTCTAGACGGGTTTTTTTTTCCTCTAGAGATTTTTCTCTATAGCCCGTGCTGGCCTCAAACTCATGATCCTCTTGCCTCGGTCCTCCCAGGTGATAAAATCATGGCTTTCACCTCCACTCCCAAGAATTATCTTGATATTAGAGAACTTATTTCAAAGTTTTTGTGCGAATATAGTCTTCAGAAGTGAAGAGATGAAAAGTTCAAAACCCCAGAAAAATTCAGGGAAATTACCTATCACTGAATCTTATCTTCCTTTACAGTAATAGAGATATTAAAATCACTGTCAAAGGCTTTTTATATCTCATGTGTGAAAATTATCACCCAAGCTTTGTAATTGGAAAATGTTATTTCCAGGACTAGGGCAATGGCTGTTGGTAAAATGTTTACCGTACAAAGCACAAAGATTTGAGTTCAGGTCCCCAGCACCATGTAAAAGGTCAGATAGCAACATATGCTTAAAATCCCAGCTCTGGGGCAGCAGAGGCTAGAGGATCCCTGGGGCTTACTGGCCATCATGTCTAAGCCAAATTGGTGAGCACCATGTTCAGTGAGAACATATCTCATAAAAAAAAATGAAGAACAATTGAGTAGCACACCAATTTCAACCTCTATCCCATACACACACACATATTCATATTTGCAAACATGTACATCATATACACAGAACATTTTAATTCTCTGCTCATAATTGCTTTTATTAATATTTACTTGAATTTATTAATGTGTATTTATTAATTACTGCTGTGCTAAATACCTTATTGATAATTAATGGTTCTAGTATTAAATAAGATATATCTTTTCCTCAAGAAATGTATGGTTTGATGGAGATGATGGATCAGTAAACATTGATTCATTTATTTAGCCATGTTTATATTCATTTAATAATCTTTTGATTCTGCATGTTAGATATTCCAGTGTGAACAAGATCCAGCACATTTTCTACTCTTATGGAGGGGATAATATTCTAACAATTATGTTATAGTATATGTATGTATAATTAATTAATGAGTAGAAGTGTCTCATACTTTATGAGAATTTAATAGAGGGTGGTATATGACATAGCTGGAAGACAAACCAATGGAGTCAGGGATCATGGATCATTTCCCTGAAAATAAGACGGAACAACAGCTGGGCAGGCCCTCTAATGAGAGGGAACCTGGCACAGTGAAGGGACTTAAAACAGGCCATTGGGCCTGGAACTCAGATCCAAGATGTAGAAACGTAGGGAATAGTGCCTATAAGGGGAGCAGAGTCTGGTGAAGACTCAAGCCGGCTCTACAAAGCAAATGGTCAGTTGCATGTTCATCAGTGTGGGGACAGTAGGTATAGATTGCTTTGAAAGTGTGGGCATTCTTCCTAACCTTCACTGATGTAAGGTCAAGGTTTTTTGAAGGAAATCATCTTAAACTTTGAAGAATAAGTAGTCTAGCACAGAGGGGCATGGAGAGTTTTGGAGTGTCTTCTCCTAGATCCTGAGTGTTCTTCAGTGCAGGGACTGTTGGATTTATTCTCAGCTTCTGTGTATTCTGTAGCACCAAATAGGTGAGAGATTCTCTAGGCATGATTGGTAATCAAGTTTCCACGCTGTCTTGGATGGCATTTCTATTGCTTCTGCAGACAAGAGGACTGCTTACCAATAGCTCTTTGTACAACTTATGAAATGTCAGTGCCGTGACTCACCGGATAAGAGGGAACATTAACACTCATAATATACCAGGCAGAACAGTTTAGGGGGAGAAATCAGAGAGTAGCTGAAAGCAGAATAACATCAGCTCCTTCCTACTTAGCCGCCCCCTCATGCTTGTCTATCTAGTTACCTTTGTTGTGAGAGCCGAGCTTCTCCCTTGTAGGGTAGAAGAGTGGACTAGGAATATAAAATAAAGCAAACATTAGTTTTATTGACTGCTTCTTTTTAAGGATATTTGTTCCACATCGTAAATGTCAACAGCATCTAAGAAATTCAGATGCTATAGCAACATCCTTCTGAACAGACTGCATGCTTGTCCTTTAGATGTGGACAGAGGATATATGTATGTGTCTCATGAGAAACTGGGAGAATGACAGATGACAGACTGATAAATAGATAATCATTAATTACATACATGTCTGAGGGGACTAGTTTAAGATTTTAGCCACATAAACAATTCCTAGTATTTGATTTAAAACTATTTCTCAGCCAAACTCATGAGAAGTTTTTTTCCTCATTTCTTTCTCTCTCTTCTGTCCTCTCTCTATTTCTGTCATTCTCTCTCTACCTCCCTTCCTCTCATATATATATGTGTGTGTGTGTGTGTGTGTACATAAATATATAGAGAGAGAATTTGTGTGTGTTACGAGAGAGAGAGAGAGAGAGAGAGGGAAGGAGGGAGGGAGGGAGAGAGAAAGAATGTGTGTGTGTGTGTGTGTGTGTGTGTGTTATTAGTGGAGAGAGAGAATCTGTGTGTGTGTGGTTGACAGGCACCAGACAAGCAAAGCACATCACCATTAAGCATAAACCCCAGCCTGTGCCAATCTTTGAATCTGAGCTTTGTGGTTTTGCCCATCATCTTTGATAGGAATTTCAACTGTGACTAGCTATGGAACAAGGTAATTAATCATAAAGAATGTATAAAAACTGGTTATAAAACAAGAAGTTTTAATGTTAACCCACATTTAAAACATTATTATATTCACTTGACATTAATAATGACTTCCCAAACTTCAACTGTGCTCTCCATGGTGATTATTTCATTGACTTTACTATTTCCCTTATTTATCAAATACAACATTTTTTTAAAGTACAACATTTCAGTAGGACAAAGAGATGTAGTAAATGTTGGAAATGGTAGATCCTAGATATAAGGAGAGAAAGTGCTCTTCCCAGGTGCCCAGCTGTGCAGCCTAAGGGATTGCATGCATGTCCATCCATATGCCCAGTATTTTACAGTACAGCTAGTTATAATGACACATTAAATAGACATAAGTCTCCCCTTCTTGATCTTCTTTACCTCTAAATGTGTGATGGTTACGCTATTAACCCTGTAAAAAGCTTTTTTAAAGATCTCCAGTGAGTGCCTCAATAAATACCCATGTGTGTTTTCTTTTTTTTTTTTTCATGGTTTATTTTTTTTTTATATTTAAAAATTTCCATCTCCTTCCCTCCTCCTCCCCCCTCCCTCCCCTCCTCCTCCCCCTTCCCTTCCCTCCTTCTCCCCCTTCCCCTCCCCCCCCCTCCACCCAACCTCCCCTCCTCCTTCTCAAGGCCAAGGAGCCATCAGGGTTCCCCACTCTATGCTAAGACCAATGTCCTCCCAACTCCCCCCACGTCCAGGAAGGTGATCGACCAAGCTGAGAAGGCTCCCCCAGAGCCCATCCATGCAGAAGAATCAGAGCCCAGAGCCATTGTCCTTTGCTTTCAGTCAGCCCCCGCTGTTGGCCACATTCAGAGAGAAGGGTTTGGTCGCATGATCCATCAGTCCCATTCCAACTGGAGTTTGGTGATCCTCCCATTAGTTCACCGTCTCATGAGTGAACAGCACCCCTCTCGTTCCTGACTTTCTCCCTCAAGTTCTCGCTCTTCTGCTCCTCATCAGGACCTTGGGAGCTCAGGGTCCAGTGCTCCAATGTGGGGCTCAGGTCACCTTCCCCATCTGTCACCAGCTGGAGGTTCCCTCACGGTCCTGACTTTCTTTCTCATGTTCTCTCTCCTTCTGCTCCTCATCAGGACCTTGGGAGCTCAGTCCGGTGCTCCAATGTGGGGCTCTGTCATTTTCTTCATCTATCGTCAGGTGGAGGTTCTATGGTGATATGCAAGAAATTCATCAGTATGGCTATAGGAACTGGCCTTTTCAGGCTCCCTCTCCTCAGCTGCCCAAGGAACTAACTGGGGGCATCTCCCTGGAAACCTGGGAACCCCTCTAGGGTCGAGTCTCTTGACAACCCTCAGGTAGCTCCTTAAATTAAGATATATGCTTCCCTGCTCCCATATCCACCCTTCCTATATCCCAAGCACCCCATTCCTCCGAGCTCCCCCCGTTCTCCCCTTCACACTTTTCTCTCCCCATCTTCCCTTGGCCCAGTCTCGCCCAACCCTCAAGTTCCCAATTTTGCCTGGCGATCGTGTCTACTTCCAATATCCAGGAGGATTACTATATCTTTTTTTGGGAGTTCACCTTCTTATTATCTTCTCAAGGATCCCAAATTTATAGGCTCGATGTCCTTTAATTATGGCTAGAAACCGATTATGAGTGAGTACATCCCATGTTCATCTTTATGGGTCTGGGTTACCTCACTGAGAATAGTGTTTTCTATTTCCATCCATTTGCCTGCAAAATTCAAGATGTCATTGTTTTTTACCGCTGAGTAGTATTCTAGCATGTATATATTCCAGTTTCTTCATCCATTCTTCCACTGAGGGCATCTAGGTTGTTTCCAGGATCTGGCTATTACAAATAATGCTGCTATGAACATAGATGAGCATATGCTTTTGTTGTATGATTGGGCATCTCTTGGGTAGATTCCCAATAGTGGAATTGCTGGGTCCTGGGGTAGGTTGATCCCGAATTTCCTGAGAAACCGCCACACTGCTTTCTTATTAATGCTTATGTCTCCTTTTTAAAGCTGAGCTCCTCCCCACATGTGTTGCTGATAAAGCAGACCCAGTTAAGTGCCTTTTCTCAGGTCCTAGAACTGTCACAAACAGGCCCTGTTGGTGCTCTCTGATGCTGTTGCCCAAGTATCCTACAGCTAAATGCGTGAGAGTTTCTTCTGGCCAGATTAGCCAAATATCTCCTTTCACTTCCTTATTCTTAACTCTCCAGAGAATTTCTGCATCCTTGACAGAGGCATGGGGCAAAACATCACTCAATAGGAGTTCTTTTCTGAAGTTTAAAAGGATGTCCCAGGGGCTGGAGAGATGGCTCAGTGGTTAAGAGCACTGCCTGCTCTTCCAAAGGTCCTGAGTTCAATTCCCAGCAACCATATGGTGGCTCACAACCATCTGTAATGGGGTCTGGTGCCCTCTTCTGGCCTGCAGGCACACGCACAGACAGAATATTGTATACATAATAAATAAATAAATATTTTTTTTTTTAAAAAAAAGGATGTCCCAACCCTTTTATAAGAGTAAAATTTTGAGGGGCTGGAGAGATAGCTCAATGGTTAAGAGCACTGCCCACTGTTCCAAAGGTCCTGAGTTCAATTCCTAGCAACCACATGGTGGCTCACAACCATCTGTAGTATGACCTGGTACCCCCTTCTTGCCTGAAGAAGAATGTATATCTAATGAATAAATAAATATTTTTTAAAAAAGTAAAATTTTGAAAAGATAATGATGAAAATGTAATCTCAGTTTGTAGTGAGGGGCTTCGGGCTGCGTTCCCACTGCCTGGCTCCCAGCCACCGGCTAGCTTATGCCCTGAAATAACAACACACAAATTGTATTCTTTTAAATACTGCCTGGCCCATTATTTTCAGCCTCTTACATCTTGATTAACCCATATCTAATAATCTGTGTAGCACCACAAAGTGGTGCCTTACCGTTTAGTTTCTAGCATACGTCCATCTTGGGCTGGAGCTTCATTGCGTCTGGTTGTAGAGGCAGGGCAATTGTCTGAGCCATCTACCTCACTTCCTTCTTCCTGTTCTGTCTACTCCACCCACCTAAGGGCTGGCCAAGGCAGTTTCTTTATTAACAAATGAAATCAACAGATAGATAGAAGACACACCTACATCATCTGTTTTTTTTGGTTTTTGTTTTTTTTGTTTTTTTTTGAAAAAGCATACTGTCTGCTTCGTTGAAAGGAAGATGAAGTTTAAGGATAGTACTTCATCAAATGGTTGGTTATAGCATATGAGACTGAGTTTGGAAGTTTCAAAAATGCAAAGCATCATTGTCCCCCGTTGCACATAAAGATACAGGGAAAGGGTTGTCAGCTAAAGCCCCCCATGACCATGGGAGATGGTTTTGGAGTAGTAACAATCCAGAGAGAAAGCTACTGCGTGGGAGATAGCTATTTTGATCTATCCTATCAGGTCCTTATGGAGGTCTACCCTGATGGTTTTCATGGCCCTGCCTGCTCCCATACACCACATCCCTGGTAGTACAGGAAGGATTGTATTCACTGTGACCAAAATACTCAAGAAAACCAACTTAAAGGAGGCAGACGTGCTTTTGATTCATGGCTTAAGAGGTTTCAGTGGAAGTTTGTGAGCCCGAGCACTTCTGGGCTGTGACGATGGCAGAGTGCGATGGAATGAATGTGGATCTGTCAAAGTTGCTTGCCCCAGGGTGGCTAAGAAGCAGAAATAGAGAGGAAAGTTCAGGGACAGGGACAAGGTTTTACTCTTAAAGGCATATCCTCATTGACCTACTTCCTCCATGCAGGCCCCAGCTATGAGCTCATCGGTGAGTCAGTCCATTTTAGGACTTCATATCCAAACCACAAATAGGAATTTTGAATATATAAAGAAAAGAGAGGCCAGGGATCTGGTAGATACTTTATGAATAGAGCAAAAGTACATCAACTTTCCATAGAGAATCTGGTGGTGGGGAGCAAAGGGTTAATAGTTTCTGTTATGCATAAAGTAAAGCATTTCTGTCTTACATTACCTCAAACCATCATTACTCCTCAATATACAGATCATGTGTTGAGAAACCAGGTTGTATGCACTCTTACCAAATATCCTGCCAATATTTATCAATTAAAAATGTATATCAAATTCAAGAATATAAACAATAAGTCATCACTTTATTCTTTTAAATAAACATGCAATGATATTACCTTTTTTGTTTTCTCTTATAGATTGTAGCCTTCATCCTGATAAGGAACATCCCTGGATATGCCCGTTCTGTTTACAGTTCATTTTTTGCTTGGGTTTGGAAAAATTTCACTAGAGGTTGGTACTCTAATATTTTGCTTTATCACAAACAACCAAATGTACATGTACATTTATGTGTGTGTGAATGTGCAAAACCTGATGTACTCCTTTTAGATCAGAGTTATGTCCCATGTATTTGAACATAAATTTGAACAATCATAAAGCGTTTTGGGATGCTTTTAAGTCTTATTTAACAATAACTAGAGGTCAGTGGCTGTCAGAACATCGTTTACATTGCTCTGAGCTTTTCAGTCCAACTACAAAGTAAAAAGTAGCAGAAAAAATATTAACCAGATAGAAATCAAGTCACACTAGGGAGATTTTGACTTTTTGTTCTTCTCCATAATTAAATACTGCTGGAATTCAGCTCTCTAATGGTTTATTGTAGTAAATGTAAGGTTTATATGACTGGGCACTGTTGGAAGATATTCAGATTCATTACAGTCTGAGCTATAAAGATAAAATTATCTACAAAATCAATTTAAGCCATGGGGTGTGAAGCACATTCCGCAGATTCTGAATTTTGTTATTTGAAATAAAATGCTTTTACACAATTCATATTACAGTTATAACAGATACTTCATAGAGTATATTTGTGGAGTTACCTTCTTAAATAGGGCTGGTAAGTTTCTCCGAGTTCCCTGGTCAGGATTCTGTCATTTTTTGTTGTCTCTGTTAGAAGAGCAACTGTATAGGGCAATCAACTGCACATCAGGCTTCCGGGCCATTAGGAATACCAGATGGGTCAGAAAAGCCTCCCAGTTTAAAGCATTACCAAATATTTAAATTAGGGACATTTGTGACTTGCTCACTAAAGCTCTGTGCACACCTGACACTGTGTTTCTGCTCTGCTCTCTTTCCAGCTGTTTATTTGTCAGTATCACATCTGGCTGGCTGCAGACACGAGGGGCATTTTGGTGCTCATCCCTGGAAACCCTACTCTCAACATCATTGTCAGTACCATTCATCTTTGTTTGTGCGGGCCCATGAAATCTCTCAGATCACTTCTGACCTAGCGCAGGTCCTTATTCCTAAGGACAGCCCGTCTCTCCTCAGAAGGCTGGCATGTGCACTTGCATTCTTTTGTGGACTACTCATCTTATCCTCCAATTCAAGACAAATGAAAAACTCTAGGCTCCTAAGATCCTGACACCAAACTTTTTGGGCTTACTTTGCAACTGCCTAGAGGGGAAATCATTCTGTCTGGAAATATTAATGACTCTGTAAATATAAACATTTGACACGGGGATAGTTTTGTGATGCCTGTTAACTTCGTGTGATTGTACATAATCAGCGCTGCATATATCCAGTGTGAAATGCATGACAGCAGTGAACCAGGATTCAGCATACAGGAATGTATGTAGGAAAGACTTTTCTACTGGATCTGTGTCTCCGTTCATAGGTGATTTACAAGTTGACATATGAAGGCAGGGAAATGATCGATTTTCCGTGAACATATATGTGTAATTTAATTAGCTTAGTGATGCCACTGAGTGTTTGATTATTCCCTAAATTTGTAATATTGTCCCATCTGTGTCTGTGCTCACAGAACTACTTCTCTGAGAACTTAGTACTGAAATGAACCTGCAGTGTTCCTTCTGTCATACGTGCAATGATGTGGAGTGAGAATCAGTATGTCATTAACTCATTTGTATTCATATCTGCTGTGTAGTTCCCTGATGTGACTTTTTTCCTAGCTGTGGTTTTCAGGTGTGTAAGCCTAAAGCTTTGTACATTTGGCCCTTCACAGATTTTTTTCTAAAAGCTCGGTGAAAAGGTTTGGTCATTGTGGATGCCATCATTATTTTTAAAAAGGCCAAATGTTCCATCCAATCCGAGATTCTTCTATTTCTTTTCCCTAAATTCTAACAAGATAACAAGCTACCACCCTGTGTATCCACAAATGTTTGCTGGCCACTAATTAAGTATTGTATATTATTTCCAATCTTTGGAAAGCCCTTTAAGCCACTTGGTTATTGCCTATTATTCCCTTCTATTTTTTTTTTTAAATATTTATCCAAATCTGAACCTGTACAGCATAGTGAAGTTTCAAGTCCTTTGACTGAAATGTGTGATCTAGGATTGTAAGTACATAGTGACTTTGGATAATGAATGATTTGTTCAGTTGGTTTTTTATAACCTAACTGTTAAACGTATACACTTATTTATCTCTTGTACAGATCTGAATATGATTTTAATGTATGAAAGATTGCACTTATTGCTTTTCTCTTGTGTGGTAAGATGTATTCTCTGTTCACAGTGTGTGACAGGAGTAATTTAAACAGTAAATAAACATTCAGTGGATGCTTATTTTTGTATTGGCAAATAGCAAGTCTTGGGTGTGTTTTTTTTTAAATGATTTTATTTCAGGTTATCCTCTTTACCAACCCCTTAATATGTAGGGATAAATCACCAAGTTCGAGCTGAGGATGAATAATTTAGTTATTAGGGCTTGTGATGGTAATCTGTCTTCCAACCAGGAAATTTAAGAATTATGGTTTATTTGTATGTTTTATTTAAAAGTTTTATAATTCTCAAACCTTATATGCTACTGATACATTCCCACTAACTGAGAAATATTTATTTGACAGAAATGTGTTTTCCTGTTTCTCTGTTCTTCTGCCCTTCCTTAATCTTTTGACATTTCCCAGATAGACAATTGTAATGATTCATTGCTCTGCCTCCTAGACGGCAGCCTAGTAAGCAGAGACTCATAGAGTTATAAATCAAAAACTTCCCAGCACTGGTGCTCACATTATTCTTGCTCATGTAGCTTGCCAATGAGCAGAGTGCATTTTAATTTAGCTTGTACGTTTTATCACCTGAAGAAGTCTTGCTGATGGAGCAATTGAAAGAGAAAGATGACCAGTTCCTTCTGTGGTTTGCAGGCAACTATATCTTTCAGTAATGATGCCCAAGAGAATGCCTGGTGCCTAAGTTTTTCTCTTCTATTTGAACTCAAGCCTAAAACTTAAGTGAAAAAGTATTATTTCTTCATGGCATTTTTTTAAGTTGCAAGACATTTTTAGATAGCACTATATATAAGAATATAATAAAGACGTAATTGATTTTATATATATACACATATATATGTATGTTGAAATCCATTATATTTATATTTAACTTGGTTTAGCATGTCTTCTGGAGAAGAGGGCATTGCAGAAACTGCCACAAGTATGGCATCCGTGTTTGGTAAACAAATTGTTCTTTCTGCTGTGGTGCAGATGCTGACTTGCTGGGCATGCCATTCTTCATAAAACTGCTTCTGTATGCTAACAAATAGAGAGGACAGTTCTCAAACTCAGATGTCTCTAGTTTAAAATCGCATGCAGGAAACCATTCTGCCTTTAAGCTACTTTGCTACTCAATTTTCCATGCCCCCCCTCCACTTCTTGTGGCAAATCTTCCCCTTGTGTCCAAGCACATTGCCCATCTCCGTGTGTTAGAACGGATTGTTTGTTCTTGTGAGTTAATAAATGATATTGATATGCCACTGTTTAATCACAGCATAGCACTACAATTCTTTAACGGATACACTTTTTCCTCCGTAAAATTCTTTATTTCTCAGGCTAGGAAGCTTTTAGATGTGATAAAGTTAACTTTAATAATAAGCATATCAGTATTTTCAATTTTTAAAGATATTTTATAAGTAGATGGTTAGATGGATGGTGATGATTAGGTGGATGGATGGATGGGTGGATGGGTGGGTGGGTGGGTGGATGAATATATGGATGGGTGGATGGATGGATGGGTGGGTGGATGGATGGATGGCTGGATGGATGGATGGGTGGGTGGGTGGGTGGATGGATGGATGGCTGGAGTGTGTTAGCTGGGTGGCTGGGTGGGTGGGTGGGTGGGTGGGTGGCTGGGTGGGTGGGTGGCTGGCTGGCTGGCTGGGTGGGTGGCTGGCTGGCTGGGTGGGTGGCTGGCTGGCTGGGTGGGTGGGTGGGTGGCTGGCTGGCTGGCTGGCTGGCTGGGTGGGTGGGGTGGGTGGCTGCCTGGCTGGCTGGGTGGTTGGCTGGCTGGCTGGGTGGGGTGGGTGGGTGGCTGGCTGGCTGGCTGGCTGGCTGGGTGGTTGGGTGGGTGGGTGGGTGGGTGGCTGGGTGGGTGGCTGGGTGGGTGGCTGGATGGATGGAGGGACAGAACTTCATGTGATAGACACTAAATAAGAGTTAATATTATCACAGGTTCTTGCAGTTTCCTCAGAGAGAACCCTTCTCCCCATCTCTGAAGGCTAGTGTTTTGTCAATATAGGAAATGTTAGAAAAACTAATTGACATTTTATGTTAAATGTTAAATTGCATATTAATATACTAATATTTTTGACATACAGAAATAGCTATTTCCTATTGTCCAACTTAACAGCTTCCTTTGTTTTTAAGGATCTAGATGGGTTGCTAGCTACCTGAAGATTTTATATTGTTAATTATTCCAGAAGTTATAAATTTGGTCATATTTTGGGTAGTTTTGTAAGGATTGGTAGAAACTTTAGACATTAATTTTTTAAAAGCAGTGGTAAATATTTGTATTCAACAAAATTTATCTTAGTGTTATGTGTGATAGGAACTAAAAAATACTCTTACATTCCCTAGAAAAACCATGAAACAGTATAGAACTATTTTTCAAAAGAAATAAGGCTATATATTATAAAATCCTTAATTGATTAATCAGTAATCTACTTAAATCTTGAAAAGTAAAAAATGGGACAAATGAACATTTTAAAAAAGAAGCTTGGGGCTGGTAAGATGGGTCAGCAGGTGAGGGGCTTGCTGCCATGTCTGAGGTCCCAAAGCAGTAGGAGAGAACTTTCACAAGTCTTCCTCTGTGCATACAGGCATGCACACATACACAAACATTAAACATAAAATAACTAAAGAAAAATAGAAATTATTTTGTGATTATTTAGAAGTATATCTTTTTCAGGCAAAAATCTTTAAAGCTAATTATTTATTAAAACTCAACTATATTAGGATTTCAATTACTAATATCTAGTGGTGCTTGTATTTTAGAGAATTATCTAATAATAAAAATTCTTTACAAGTTTTTTCTCATAAAATATTATTCAAAATACAGGAACTTTTTTAATTCTAGAATTATTCCAGATGGATGAATTGTTTTAACTCCATGGACAAGCTGAGTCTTTAAACTCTCCACGCTGTCACCGTCTCTCAGGTAAGCACCTAGCACCTGAAAAGCCATGCTTGTTTTTCTGCAGGTCGCCTTGTTCTCATTCTTTTTGCTCGCCTACCTCTCATTCGTTAATAAGTGAAATGGAAACATGACCGTGATACCAAATACTTTCTTCTCTTCAAACCATCGAGGCACCATTACTTCACAGAAGTTGCACCTCTAGGGTGACAATGTTACCGCTTGTAACATGGGGGCGTAGTGAATGAGAGAAAGCCATGGCGGTCAACTAAGACAAGTCGGCCTTACTTCTCCCATCCTAAAGCAAGATTCCTCTTGTTGTCTTGCACCCCCAGAACTGGGGCCTTATTTTTCTTAAAGCCCAACCTGCTCTTGTCAGGATAAGCAAGGAGCCCCATCCTGCTAAAATCCCACTATCACTGATGTCCTTATTCTCCCTACCCCCCCAGGCAGCTGCTGTCATAATACCTCTGCCATTTCTGGTTGTGTCTTCTTTCTATCTGAGGAGCCATTCCTCCAGTCTTGGTTTGGGGTCCTCTTCACATCTTTAGCTTCTAAACTGCATTTCCCAAAACCCGGATCTGACCTCTATTCCCAATTCTCAATGCCCCTTGCCCAATATCATGACTTAATATATCATCTCTATCCTGAGGACTATGAAGTTTATATTTTATCTGAACTCAAACTCACATATGCATTTGCTTTCTCTGTTCAACTGTTTCAAAAAAAAATTTAACTATTAAAGCAATGTGCAAAGCTTCCCTATTATTGGTCAGATAAAAACTGACCAATCAAACCTCCCAGTTGTTCCCCACCTGGGCAAATGGTAACCATATTCCTTCATAACAACAGAAATGGATGCACTTCTTTGATACCCTTACTCATATACACCATGGCTTACAATCAGGAAATCCTGTCAGCTTCCTCTCAGAATACACTCAGAATTCAGCTCGTCACCACCATCCAAGATGACCACTGATCTGAAGCAGAGTCCAATCTGGATTACTGCCTGTCTACGACTTGTTTGGTTTTGCTTGTTGAGGGGTGGGGTGGATATGTGCACGTGTTTACGCACAAGTGTAGAGAGCCCTCTACTCTCATTTCTCAAAAGCCTTTTGTCCTCTGTTTTGAGAGAAACTCAAAACTTTTCACTGAGCTGGAGTTCACCGATTAGGCTAGACTGGCCTGACTCGACCTCCCCTCTGGCTGCAGCCATGGGCATGCATCTCTACCTGGATTTGACTCCCTAGAGCATATGTTTTTGAAGACAGCAAGTTTTCTTTTCATTCACTGATTCTCTTCTAACCACTGTATCCTTGCTTCTCTGAGCACATGGTCTGCTGAGGTCACTGCTCAGTCAATACTGCCAAATCACACCTAGCACTAATCCTATTTTTGATTTTAAGAAAGTAGATGCTAAGAGAAAATGTTTCTCTTAGGGACAGAGACAAAGGGTTGAAGTGATACTTTAGTTGGCTTTTACAGTGTTAATTACAGTACTCTAACGTTTTAAACAGTTAAACAGTTTGTATTAGCATGGGGTTCTTTGTGTTCCCAATGGCAGATTCCAGCTAGAACTGATCCCAGCCTTTCCTGCAGTAAAGAGTGTCACCCCTCCCCTTACTACCATTCTCTCTCTGGTCATTGCCTTTTGTTGTTCTTTCTTAAAGTAGAAAATCTTTTCCTTGAACTTAAATATCCATAAAAATTACAAAAATAAAAAAGAAAACTATTTTTTAAAATACTGAATTTTTATTAAAGCCCAAAATACTCTTCAATGTTCAATCTGAAAAGTGTGTGAACTTGTGAAGTGAAATTAAAACAAATGATGTCACGCAAAGACATAAACTTTAAGTCCATTTTAGTTTGGTGACTTACTGTTAATGTAGTTTGATCCTTCTCTTTTGTGTGAGGGGAGTCATTCAGGAGGAAGTTGTGACAGGTATTTTCGGTGTAGTGAACTAAAAATAAGCGCCCACTCGTTCTTGCCTCCTTCCTTATCCTCTCTATCTTAAATCCCATTCATTTGCAGAGAAATGGCCATGGAGACATGCCTAGTGGAAATCCTGGTCCCGCAGTTGCAAATAGCCTCCCTATTCATGGAAACTGGAGCAGGAGGCCTTCCTCAGAGGGCACCATTTTAAATGGGAATCACAAAAAGGTTATATGTACATGGATCAGAATGGTCAGTAGTTTTAAATATAATAGTGAGGAAGGAAGAGACTTACATAATTCGTTATTTAAGCACATTATTAAATTACAACTATGTCAATATGGAAAAAAATGAAAAAATATATAGATCAATGTAAAAGCCTACTTTATTTAAAGGACATTCAAATAAATGAGTTTACACAAGGTACTTTTCTCATGGCTGTGACAAAATGGCTGACAATGGCTACTTTTGAAAGAAGGGAAGTGTTTATTGTGATTCATGGCTGGAGGATACAGCACACCATAGTGGACAAGGATGGTGGCAGGGGCAAGAATAGGAGCAGCTTTGTCAGGAAACAGAGGTCATGCCCCCGTCCCATGGGATGGTGCCATTTACATTAGAATGGGTTTCCCCACCTCGATCAAACTTCTGGGATTGCCCCATAGATACTCGCAGAGGTCCATTTCCATGATGATTCCAAAGTCAGTCCAGTTGGTGATAAAGACTAACTAAGAGTTCTTGTCTCTAAATGAAAAATGAGCCATGAAAGGAAACCAAAAGTTAAAATCACTACATTCTAGTATATGAAAATTTAAAACTTAATTCTAAATTCCACTACATAAAAAATCAAAACTGAAACATGCCACAAAACATAAATAGAAAAAAATGCAACCTGTAAATTTGCAGAACATGACTATTTGAGAGAAATTTAATGCCCTGAGCATATAGAAGGCTCTTTTGGTGTAGAAATACCAAGTTGTCTCTAGATTTCAGTTGGTTGCTAATTCTGGACAGAAGGCCACTTCATTCACATGCCTTAATGTATATTGCGCAAATAATTTAACTTGGAAGAACATCAGGACACCAGCATACTAAATACAGTCTTTCTATGGATCCTTCTGGGAACTGGCGAGAAGGGCAATTTTTCTTAATAACCACTGTGTTTTCTTATGCTTCCTTCAACCTTTTCCAAACTAAAATTAATTAAGACTAGATTATATTTAGCAGAAATTTGGAAACTAAATGGCCCATCTGTCTGTGTGAGAACACAGATTCAATATTATTTTTCTTACTAAGGAGAATCTTGGCCTACCGCAAGAGTATTGAACTCTAAGTTTCCCCAAAAGATGTCGCTCGTGTCCAATATCTTAAGATCTTTTCTCTAGAGCCCTGAGGTTGTTGAACCCCAGGCAAAGAGTCCAGTGAATCCCACATAGTAGTGCAAATTGTTTATGGGTTTGGCTGTAGCAAACTGTTAGTAATATGTTAAGAATATTCATGTTTTACTTCATCCAGTCCTTTAAAATGTATCTGTACGACTTTCTTTTTCTTGCCATTGTGACTAAATATCAAACAAGAAGTAGGTTGGTTAAAGGAGAAACTCATTTTGATTCCTCTTTTGAGGTGCAGCCCATCATGGTGGGGAAGGCAGAGCAGCAAGAACTCCCTGCCAACAGGCCTGAGGTAGCTGCTTGCTCACAATTCAGTGGACCAGGAAGCATGCTGACTGCACAGTTGGCTTTCTCCCCATGCCCCAGCCCTGCCCTCCAAGGAAGGGTGCCTTCCAATTTCAAATGAGAGTCTTTGCAGAGTGTGGTGGTTATAACTATAATCCCAGCTCTAAGGAGGCAGAGACACGAAGATATCTGTGAGTCTGAGACTGGACTGGTCTACAAAGTGAGCTCGGGTGGTGGTGGTGCACATCTTTAATCCTAGCACTGGAGAGGCAGAAGCAGTGGATCTGTGTGAGTTCAAGGCCAGCCTGGTCTACAAGTGCTGGTTCTAGGGCTTGTTTCAAAGTTACAGAGCACCCCATCTCAAAAAAAAGGGGGGAAGGTTGGAGCTCAAGGCCACTCAATGCTTATTTCAACCCTATCTCAAAACAAAAACAAACAGAAAACAATGGTGGCCTTCCCCACTCAGGTCACCTCTCAGAGTGCCCTTTACAGACATACTCAAAGGTGCTCTTCGCTAATGCTCTAGGCGTTTCTTAATCCAATCAAACAGACAAAATTCACTAGGAGAGTGCATCAGAATATTAACCAAGAATCTAGCAAAGATCATCTGGATAGTAACTCCTTACTAAGCCCCTGATTTCCCTTGAATTTGAAGATAATAATCTGCATTGTAGTTCATCCTGCAAAGCAACTCTATGAAAAGCACCCTTGTATCCCTCAGAGCCTTAATTATGCCTCAGTGAACTCTTTGTGTGCACTTCAGTTATTTGTTCCCTCCACACTGGAGTGCTTAGACACCATGCCTTGGCTCTTAGTTTTTACTGGTAAGAACTAGAAGCTGTTGTCTCAGAGAACAGATAACTTTGGTGTCTTATTCACATCACCCCCATTCTTGGCCACCTGTTTTTTCTTGTCCATTTCAGATGATACTGCTCTCTGCCTTGCCCTCATCCTTTCTGGAAACAAGGCGGTCTTATGGTTTGGGAGTGTCTACAGCTAACAGCAGTCAGAATGAGAAATTCCACAATCACAAGAACTCTTCATCTTAGTGGTCACACTTGGACAACACGCTCTTATTACATGTCTTCATGGCCTTCTTCACTTTCCTTACCATCATGGCTGGAAGTTCTCCTTACCTCCTCACTGCATGTGTGCCCTCTTTCTCAATCTTATTTTTCCTTCTTTCTTTTTCTCTTTAAGTTAGCATGAGTTCTAGTATCATTTCTGCCCATTTCCCTAACCCTCCCCCAAAATTGCCGATACTATTTCCCTTACAGAGATTGTGGTTCTGAAGACCAGGTGCCAAACCACAGCCTCAAGATGGTGGCACATCCTTGTCTTTCCAGCAGAAGTGGGTGCTTACTTGCTTTGTTCTCTGACAATCTTCATGCCATTGCCTGATCTCCCCTTGCTCCAGTATGCCAGTTGGTCCTGAAAGAGTCAGGAAAATTCTCTTCCTGTGACTTAGTTTTCTTGTCCCTCTAGAAAAACATGGCTGCAGGCAGTCTAATGAAGGAGGGGACCTCCCACCGGCCTGGGTGCACTCAATTCCAGGTCCCCAGCGCCCAAACAGGCTGAGCTGTGGGATTTTGTGGCCCCAAAGACGGGAGGATAAGGCGGGGGGGGGGGGGGGTGTATTCTGGGTGCAAGCTGGGAAAGGACAGGAAGAGAGAGGCAGTATCTGGGGAGAATAACCCCTGCAGGAAGAGCAGGAAGTGTGTGTGGGGGGGGGGGGAGTTGTGGAATGTCGGTGGTCCCTCTCCGGGCAGCTGCCGCGGTTCTGGCACTCACTCCTCACTCACCCCAAAGAATGATGGATCCTCTGGCAGACTGTCAGGTCCCCTTGCAGGCCAAGCAGCTCTCTGACAAAGGCCTACCTTGCCCCAGGCAGGCCAATGTAGGAGGGGACCTCCCACCGGCCTGGGTGCACTCAATTCCAGGTCCCCAGAGCCCAAACAGGCTGAGCTGTGGGATTTTGTGGCCCCAAAGACAGGAGGATGAGGCGGGGGGAGGGGGGGAGGATTCTGGGTGCAAGCTGGGAAGGGACAGGAAGAGAGAGGCAGTATCTGGGGAGAATAACCCCTGCAGGAAGAGCAGGAAGTGTGCAGGTGGCGGGGGGAGTTGTGGAGAGTCGGTGGTCCCTCTCTGGGCAGCTGCCGCGGTTCGGGCACTCACTCCTCACTCACCCCAGAGAACGATGGATCCTCTGGCAGACTGTCAGGTCCCTTGCAGGCCAAGCAGCTCTCTGACAAAGGCCTACCTTGCCCCAGGCAGGCAAGTGGAGGATGGGAAGAGCCTGGGGGAATAGGATGGTTGGGATATAGGAAGGTTGGATATGGGAACAAGGAATTATATATCTTAGTTAAGGGAGCCATTCTAGGGTTGGCAGAGACTTGACTCTAGAGGGGTTCCCAGGTTTCCAGGAAGACGCCCCCAGCTAGTTCCTTGGGCAGCTGAGGAGAGGGTGCCAGAAATGTCCAGATCCTATTGTCATACTCATGAATATCTTGCATATCACCATAGAACCTTCACCTGGCATTGGATGGAGAAAATGACAGAGCCCCACATAGGAGCACCAGACTGAGCTCTCAAGGTCCTGATGAGGAGCAAAAGGAGGGAGATCATGAGCAAGGAAGCCAGGACCGCGAGGAGTGCTTTTACCCATTGAGACAGTGGGACAGATCTAACGAGAGACCACCAAGTCCAGTCGGAATGGGACTGATGGAACAGGGGACCAAACCGGACTCTCTGAATGTGGCTGACGGTGGAGGAGGACTGAGAAACCAAGAACAATGGCGATGAACGTGAACTCTACAGCATGGACGGGCTCACTGTGAGCCTTGTCAGTTTGGTTGCTCACCTTCCTGGACTTAGGGGGAGCTGGGAGGACCTTGGACCTAACATAGTGAAGGGAACCCTGATGGCTCTTTGTCTTTGGAGAGGGGTGGAGTGAGGGTATGGGTGGAAGGGAGGGGAGGGAAGGGGGAGGAGGAGGGGAGGAGATGGAAATCTTGAATAAAAAAATGAGAAAAATAAAAAAAAAAAAGAAAAACATGGCATACTGCTCTCTGGAAGGAGTACCCTCTTCCTTTGGTGACCCAACATTATTACCCTCAGAGGGGCTTGAATCCATGAATGCATGCATAATGTGTCACCTATGACAAAGTGGGCAGAGACTAGCAACATCTAAGATGGTAGTGAATACACAGCTAGGGTACTGAATGGCGACTCGGTACAAGAAGTTAGACTTTTGGTCTCCTTGGCCACTTCTCAAATATCTCAAATATCCTGGAAATAAGCTGCTTCCATACATCCATACAAGAATCAGGAAAGACCTCCCTAGGAGATAGTGCAACCTCTGGGAAACTCACGTCTCTGCAAAAAAAAAAAAAAAAAGAAAAAAAAATTCTCTAAAGGACTAAAGGAAAATGTCATTTTAATTTTAATTAAATTTTAATTTAAATGTCATTTTAATGGTAGGGCAATGGGAAAGTCAAACTACAATTAGCAGTTTGTACTTCTCACCATAAAATGCCAGGCCATTTCCCTTATCCTTACATGACGTAAAGGTGTATAGATTTCTTAGTCATCTATAAGCATTTTTTTGTATAAGGATGATAACCCTTTTTTTCTAATTTTGAAAATACTATCCCCAGTTTCTACTTGCCTTCTATTTTGACTTTTCATTTCTTTATGTAAATTTTAATTTAAAAAATAAAATCCACTCAAGTGTGTCTCTGATTTTGCCTTCTTTTAGGCTCTTTTCATCCTGTAGGCTTGTCTTGTCCAACTCCTATGTGGTAATTTTGTTTTATCTTATTATATTCTATTTTGTTATATTTTTATTATGTCTTAGAAGCCTATTCTTTTTCTAATGAGAGACAGAAAGAGGATGGATCTGGATGGGAGGGGAGGTGGGGAGAAACTGGGAAGAAAATCATTAAAAAAACAATATCAGAATGTATTATGTGAGAAATGAATCTATTTTCAATAAAAGGGAAAAAAGAAAACATGAAAAATAAAATCCCTATTAAAAACTCTATTTCTGCAAAGTGTTTTTCTATTCAGGGCTCCTCTAAAAGCTGGCTGCCTCTTTTGTCACTTGGCATGTAGCCAGAGCAATAGTCTTTGAAGAAGAATGTGTTGTCTCTAAAATTTAAAAAGAAAAACCCTAACTAAGAACCTCTTCCTTCCTTACAGTAGAAGATGCTAGAGGCAGTATTCTTTGGTTTGATAGACATACCTGGGCACATACTCATTGCTGGACTCCTAAAAGGTTCACTGACGAGCCTGGCCTATTTTGAAAGGTTTATTACCCAGAGTCCATAGCGTGTATGTCTTACCAAAGTCTGAGCAGGGGCCACCTTTTTCACAATCTGTCCTCAGTATAGCAGAGTCTATATATTATTGTGAGAGTCCGTGCATGCAACACATGGATGACCCACAGCTCACAGCTCTTCAGGCCATCTGATGAGACAGGTCGAACGCAGCTACGTTCCAGTCAAATGAATATTCTCTCTTTTATGTGACTGCAAACTGTTTCTGGCTAGATAGAAGGAACAAATTCACTAAATCAGTGGACATGCTTATACGTCTTCAGCAGCCTGTTCTAGTAATGAAACTCTGGCTAGTACAACACAGATGATCTTGGTTGTTACATGGTTGAGTGTGCTGTATGCACTGATACTCCTCAGGATTTATGTGCTATCTACAGTGCCACAATGTTAACTAGAGTTACAATTTTTTTCTTGTCTCAGCTCACACAGTGTGTACTTTCTAGTTAGGTTTTTAATATGTAGAGAACAATTTCCTGTCACCCTGCATCCCGATAATCCTCAGTTCATGCCTAACTTTGCGATCCCAGTGAACCAAACAAGGCAGTCATATGGCAGATACTGGCCAGAGGATATTTTACACTTTCACATTTATTCGGATAAAGACTTACTGCTTCTGTCATCTTAATTTGCTTATTTCTATTACTCAGTAATGTGGTTTATTTTTCTCATATGTAGTAATCATCTCATTTTTAGTTCTTTTCTACGTCCCTGAGTCGTCCAATGCCAGGGGTTGTCTTCCTTGTCTCACAGTTCCTGTATTATCTGAGCAGAGCTATGAGTATGAGCAGACATATTAGGGAACAAAAATTTCAATTGCAGTGATGCTCATCCTTTCATACATGAAAAAAGTGCATGCTTCATTTCTGGCAAGAATCTAGCATTGAAAATATCAGTGGAGTCAGATGGTGAAATCCAAAAGAAGGTACCCGAGGACTGGCGCCCTTCCCCAGTCTCGGCATTCGGGTCATCTTTAAAACCCCAGAGGAGCCACATGAAGTCAGCAGAGATGGAATGCATGCTTGAGCCAGCCCTGGCCTCCGTCCTCTTCTTTCAAGGACAAAGCCTTTCATTGCGTGTTTTTTCTGCTCAGGAGCAGGTTTTGACGGTTCAGAAAACAAGAAGTGCAAAGGAGAAGTCGTGCAGTTTCATTTCTCACCTGCGTAGTTCTGATGACATCCACATTCCAGCTCCACAGATCCCATCTACCAGTTCTTTGTGTTCTTGTAAATTTGCTTCATATGCCACAAGAAAACTGCTATTTTTAATTTGTAACATACTAGAGTTTTGAACTTTTTCTCACCTAAAAATTTTCCTTAGTATCTATCTCTATCAATATGCTGTCTTTCCATTGTGAGTGTGTGTGTATGTGTGTGTGTGAGAGAGAGACAGAGACAGAGACAGATACAGAAAGACAGAGACAGAGAGAGAAAGAGAGAGAGACAGAGAGAGAGAGAGAGTCAAAGAATCACTCTCAGGTGCCGTCTACCTTACTCTTTGAGACGAGATCATTCAGTGGCCTGGAACTTCATCTCTTAGGCAGGACTAGCTGGCCAGTTGTCTAGAAGAATCTGCCTGTCTGCCTTCTACCTCACTATCGTTTATAACTATGTATCACTATTCAAACTTTGTTTCGGTTCTTGGGACTGAGCTCAAGTCCTTACAATGGAGAGGTGAGTACTTTGACTCTGCGTCATTTTCTATCATTGCATAGTATGGATGTAAGTGATTGGCCTGGGTGACAGGGTGACATACCATCAACATCTTTATTTATTAATACTGTCAATTCTAACAAAATATTTTTAAAAAAACAGTACTGTACAAGTAGTTTTGCATGCATTTAATTTTCCACTTAAGTGCTTTGGTTTAAGAGAAATTATCAGACGTGTAAATACTGAGTCTTAGGGACTATGCATTTTTAATTTTATTTTGGGAGTTTGCCCTCCTTAGGGGCCCTGGGAAATACAACAATGCATCATTGGCCTCTCCTGGCACCGTAGCTTTCCCTCAACAGACTGGCATTATCATTTCATACTCTATTGTAGATTTAAAAGTCATTAATATACCAGGCGTTGGTGGCACACTCCTTGAATCCCAGCACTCAAGAGGCAGAGGTAGGTGGATCTCTGTGAGTGCAAGGCCTGCCTGGTATACAAGAGATAGTTCCAGGACAGTAAGGACTGTTAAACAGAGAAACCCCGTCTCAAAAAACAAAACAAAAAGGGGCATTAATATTTCTCTCCATGTGAGAGAAACAATTTGCATCTATTGCTTGCTCCCTGTCTTAGTCCTTGAGGCTGCTATAGCCAAAAGGCTATAGACAAAGTGGTTCATAAGCAAGAAATTTACTGTGCAAAATATTGGTATAAGAAAATAGAGACTTTGTGGAGTGATAAGGGCATATAGCCTCACAAGAGAGACATGCCTGGCCCCTTCCACCGTGTAAAGATACAGAAGGAAGACTGCTGTCTCTGAGACACAGTCAATTTCAGTATATAAATTTCCGTGTGGTATGTACAGGCATCTAGACCTAATTACTTGTTTATCTATTGTTTTTTCTTCAACTCTTAATAGAATTGGGATATTAGCTCATTATCAGTGATCTAAAATATACTTTTTCTCAGTCTGTCTTTTGTTTATTGTTTTGTTCTGCAAGAAAAAATATTTTCAAAGAATAGGTTGTGTCAATCTGCCATCTTATGACGTTTCCATTTGAATATTTTTGAATAAATAGGATTTCCCATTCTTCTTTAACAAAGGAAGCTAATAAAGGAAAACTGAGAGTCATTTATTGAGACCTGGGCAATGTGTGCTCGGAATCCAGCCTAATTTTGTTTCAGATGACCACTCTGTTTCCAGAACCAATTTTTAAATAGTCCATCTTTTTCATAAGTGACTTCTCATTGCTTCTTATACCCTTCATACACTTACATAGTTCTCATAGGTGCCTAGAGCACTGTGTGTATATAAAGCAGTGTAGTCACACTGTGCCAGTTACCTTTGTGCTGGAGCTTCCACACTTCCAATTACACAGGCTCCACTTCCTTTGTCTCACAATGTACTATAAAATGTTTGTTACTGCTGAAAAATCCATCTCCATTTTTCTTTTTTTAAAAAATGAGAGGCTTACTAACAATTTTTATGCTTGTTTTTTCCAAATTAAATTCAAATTTAGTTTGTCTACTTCCAAAAATACCCTAGTCATGTGTGTGTGTATACATATGCATGCATATACAAATATATCCAAAGCACACCACTTTTGCTAATGTTGGATAAATGGCGTGCTTTGTTTGTTTAGTTCAAAGAGATGAGAAGCCTTTTCATTTATGCAGCCCTCTTTTGTGATAGTCAACTGGCATTTTGAAATTTCTACTTACATAAAATTTTTCCAGGCCAACTCATTACTAGATGTTTTTGTTGCTGTTGTTGGTTTATGGTTGGTTTAGTTTGGGCTGCTATTTTAAGTGAGGACTTTTTTTTTTTTACCATATCTTCTAACTAGGAATTATATATTCATTATATAAAATATAAGTTATCATTATATTAAATCTCTATACCATTGTACTAGTCAGTTTTAAAGTAACTGGGTTTTTTTTTTACTCATTTGTAATTGTTTAGTTGGTTCTCTTGGATGTTTATATTTTTTTCTGCACTCTCTTATTAGCATTAATTTTCCACTCCTGCTGCCTTTGCAGGGTCAGATTGTCATATTACTTTTGCTGTCTTGTCTTGATGGCTCCTGTGTAGTCAGCTCGGGTCAGAACACCTCTGCTGTGCCCTCTCAAAGCACACCCGTCTGGGTTCTCCTTTAAAGCACTGGGCCCTACTTGATGAAAACAGAGTGGAGATCACAGTTGCTTTCCAGCTACAGTGACGACGATCACTTCATCTTAAACTATGTTAATTCATATGTTGAATTGTGGGCCTTATTATATTTAATTGGATTTACATCTGTTCACGTGCTTTCTGGTCATTTGTGTGTCCGCTTTGGAGAGGTGTGTGGCCAGGTTGTTCATTCTGAACTGGGTAAGGGGGTCTGTTGTTGTAGAACTGAAGAACTTCTTTGCACAAAGTGCACATCTCTCATCAGATAAAAGAGTGGCAAATATTTTCCCATTCTTCAGACTTTTTTTTCGTTTCCTTGTTAGTGGTTTTGATATGGGAATCTTAACAAAGATAATGTTTTTCTATATTCCTGAGTTTGTAGTTTTGGGTTGAAGCCTTTGATACATTTTGAATTGTCATTGTAATATAATTTTATTGGCATCATCTCCACTCAGATGGATCATGTCCTTCGACCACGTCCGTGCTCTACTCTTCTCTCTGGCCTCTCCCTCTCAGTCTTCCAGACTCATTTCCAGTTTCACGTGCTATACGCATGTGTTATTTAAAGCATCGGTATAAAACCCAGGATCTACAAATAAGAAAAACACGTAATGTTTGTCTTTCTGAGTCTAAGCTACTTTGTGATAATCTTCATTTACCTCCTCCATTCTTGCAAAGGACATGACTTTGTTCTTTATTACTGAACAAAACTCCTCCATATGCACATAAAACATTTTCTTTATCCATTAATCTGAAATTTTTCAAATATGGGTACAGAATACAATTTTATTCTCTTGCCTCTTCCCCCAGCCCTGACCTCCTTTTTCAGTTTTGAAGGTCCTCACAGATGGTAAACAAGAGCATTACCTCTGAACTAAATTCCTGTCCTTTTCACATTTTGTTTTTTTGTGACAAAGTCTTGCTCAATACCCAGGATGCCCTCACACTAATGACCCCCCTGCCTCAGCCTTCCAGGTGCCTGGACCCACAGGTGGGATTGCACCACACCAGCCTTTAGCCACGTTGTCCGGCTGTGGTTATCTTATCTTCCTAACAGCATTTGATAGGGGCTTTCTTTCACCACCCAATGGCTTCTGACCCTTTCCAAAAGCCTGTAGCTAAGAGAAAGGGGGCCAGAGTGTAGAGTCAGCAAAGATAATGTGTGTGAGGGGTGCGATCAAAGTTCATTATAGAAACTCAGCAAATGTCATAACAAGCCTCGTTATTTTTAAGAAAATCAGATGATTACCTACAGTGTATTGAGATATGAAATTGGATTTTTAACTATATCTGAATCATTTTAAAACATCGACCTGCCAGAACTGAGGATAGCTTAGTTGGTAGATTGCTTGCCTAGCATATCAAGCCCTGGGTTTGATTTTAAGCACTAAATAAAGCAGGTGTGTGGTGCGCAGCTGTAACCCTAGCCCTGGGTGAGTGCCGTAGGGGATCAGAAGATTAGGCCACTCTTGCCTACAGAACGTGTTCAGACCAGCCTGGGGCACATAAGAATGTTTTAAAAAACAAGCACATCTGTCCTCTGACTATATTATTTTTTAACCCATTTACCTTAAAAGTAATTTCTGGTAGGATAAGCCTCACTCTGCCATTTGTCAACTGTGGTAAACATGCTAAAGATTTTTGCTTTCTCATTTCCTCATTCTTGCTTTTTGCGTTTAGTTGATTTTTTTTCAGTGAACAGTTTTTGGTCCTTCCTTTTGTGTTGTGTATCTTCTACACACAGAGAAACAACCATGCACTGCTGGAAACACTTCCCTACCACCATGAACTCTATACTCAAACCTTGGGCTGGAATTAACCTGCCTTCTTTTTAAAAAAATTTATTTAACTTAATTTTTTTCATCTTATATTCCAACTCCAGTTCCCCCTCCTTCCCGTTCTCTGCTTCCCCATTCCCCCCATGCCACCCCCATCCATTCCTTAGAGGGGATAAGGCTTCTCATGGGGAGTCAACAACTTGGGATACCAAGCTGAAGTAGGACTAAGCCTCTCTCTCCTAAATTAGGCTATGGAAGTTACTCCACCACAAGGAATGGGGTCCAAAAAGCCAGTTCATGCACCCTGGATAAATCCTGGTCCCATTACCAGGGATATACTTCCCAAACATATCAAGCCACATAACTGTCACACACATTCATAGGGCCTAGTTCAATCCCATCCAGGTTTCCCATGTGTCAGTCCAGGGTCTGTGAGCTCCCACTAGCTCGGGTTGGCTTTCTCTGTGGTTTTCCCCATCATAGTCCTGTCCCCTTGTTCATGTGATCCCCTCTCCCTCTCTTCAAATGGACTCGGGAGCTCAGCCCAGTGCTTGGCTGTGGATCTCTGCATCTGCTTCCATCAGTGACTGGATGTGGGCTCTATGAAGACAATTAGGGTGGTCACCAATCTGAGTACAGGAGATGGCTAGTTCAGGCACCCTCTCCACTATAGCTAGGAATCTTAGCTGGGGTCATCCTTGTGGATTCCTGGGGATTTCCTTAGCACCAGTTAACCTGCCTTTCCTACTGGACTTTTTTGTCACAGCAATGAGTAAAGAACCTGGTAGTGTTCTCCATAGTATGGATTAGTGATTTATCTTTTAAATCTTTGCCTACAAGTCAAACTTACAAAGCCCTGGATTTCATGTTTACCCATCACAAAAGAACTGGCTTTCATATTAACTCAGGGAGTCACCCTCATTGAAGATAACCTTACAGGGGTAAGGTTCCTGTTGTGTCTTCACCTGAAAGACTCTGTAGTATCTCATCAGCCAGGTCTAATGATATTTAAATTTCCTCAGCTTTTATTTTTCTGGAACTGTCTTAATTTCTCTGCATTGTTTAATAGGTAGTTTTGTCAGACACACTTTGAATTGATAGGTCTTTTTTTTCCAAGTTGGAATAATTATGAAGAAAATGACAGAGAAGGCTTACATTTCTTAGATCTGATCTTCAGTAGAAATCTCAACTTTTAAGGATGTCGCTAGTTAGAATTCAACAATAAATAGATTACATAGGTATTTATAATCATGGTCAGCCTGTATGTTCTCCATGTCTCTGCTGTCTAACCAAAGTTAAATCTTGTCAAATCTTGTCCCTTTCTCTTCACTTTATCTTAGGTTGTGAGGGAGGGCAGAATAGTCACAGATTTAATGTGTTTCTTCAAAGAGAGACACAGCCAAGGAGACATATCTTAACCTAGTGTAGAGTATGAGATTCTATTGTCAAAGACTGTTGCCATGCTTATGAAAGAGTTTGGGGGGTCTTGTCGGGAGCTTTGTGTATTTACATGTGGGAAGAATGGAATACTTAAGATCAATGTATAGTCTGGTAAAGTGACTGTATCACTGGTTTCATTCAATAACTTTCATATATTTACACTTTGCCCTAAGGTCTTCAATACTTTACTCACTCAGATTTAGGGCTCAGCTAATTGACTTGCTTGGTCTGATACTCGCAAATGTGTCACAAAGAGTGATTTGTATGTATATTCTGTACATTTTAGCTACTCCCATTTCTGCCTTTCTATGAAAATGAATTCTTACAGCCTAATCCAGAGAAGGAAGAATTTCAGTGTCCCCAGCATCTCAGCTAAGATCAGTCTTTATCTGCCACTGTATTCAGTAGTTAACCAACACAAGGCATGAGCAGAAATCCAGCTAACATCAGAGGAGCTTCCTAGTAGATATAACCTAAAAAAGTGGCTCACAAAGACCTTAGAAAGTTATTTAAATGCACTAAAGTTTCAGAGTGGCTTTGTACACATCAGAATTGTTGCAGCAGATAACTGTGTACCCATGAAGAAATGAACTACAAAGTATAATCTGTTTGAAGGATACCCCACCCCGTTTCATTTGAAATTTTAAGCACTTGGAGTTTCTCACAAAGCAGACTCATCAAGCTAGTGAGTCATTTTGATGCAACGAGTGGACATGATGGATTTGATTTCTTGTTGGGAAAGCTCTTACAGAGTATAATCCATGACTATCGTCTCTCAAGATAAGGCACTGGTGTGTGTTGGTATGTCTCAGTAGGAACTGCATACACAATAAGCGAAGAATTCTTCTCTCTTAATGGCCACAATGGGCTGTAAGTTCTTGTTCTCAACATTTAGATTTCTCAACACACAAAAAAGGGGAAGCAACTTTAATTCATTTCTGATTTCCATAATTTTCAGAGATCATAATAATGAATGATTACTAGAGACAAATTGGGTAATAACCCTTATTTACTTCTCTAATGTGTTTATCGCTCTTGAGGTCTGCAGAAGACACTCGGTGTTACACATTCACCTGAACAAGACCCCTGGATTTCACTATCTTTATCCATGGTGGAACCTTTGCACGCTGTGCTCTGTCTGACCTAGGCACTATCACAGCTAGCTAATGTTTGACCATCTCTTGTAGCCCATAAAACTTGTTTCAGGACACTGACAAAAATTTGGCAGATGGCATTGAAAACTTCCAAATTGGCACATGTGACAAGTTCTTTTCCCTAGAAAGAGTTGTCATTTGTGACAAGAGATAAAAAAAAATCTTCAGAAATAATCTTACATTTATCCTTCATGCCTTCACCAACACAGTAAAGAGGCAAAAAAATGCATTCCCAACCTAAGGTCATGATTCTGGAAGTTATCTTCAGGTCTCCTTTCCACACATTCACATTTTGCAGTTTATCAAAAATTTCGAGCAAGTCTATGCTCAAACTGTTTCTCAATGGCACACATGTCTATTCCTTTAGCATCCTCAGCATGAAAACAGTTGATTGACTGCCTTTGCATTAACTTCTTGCTCTTTCTCTCAGAATTTGTATTTTGGTTGCAATGTTATTTTATTACTTTTAAAAATGACTTTGTTTTATGTGTGTATGAGTGTGGCACACTGTGCCTGCGTGTGTGAGTGTGCCAGTGTGCATGTATATGAGTGTGCCACAGTATACATGTATGAGTGTGCCACAGTGTGCATGTGTGTATGAATATGCCACAGTATGCGTGTGTGTGCGCCACAGTGTGTGTGTGCCACAGTATGCATGTGTGAGCATGCCACAGTGTACATGTGTGAGTGTGTCACAGTATGCGTGTGTGCGCACCACAGTGTGTGAGTGTTCCACAGTATGTGTGTGAGTGTGCTACAGTGTGCATGTGTGTGACCGTGCCCCAGTGTACATGTATGAGTGTGCCACAGTGTGCATGCGTGTATGAGTGTGCCACAGTGTGCATGTGTGTGAGTGTACCACATGTGCATATATGAGTGTGCCACAGTATGTGTGTGTATATGTATCACAGTGTGTGTGCCTCAGTGTGCGTGTGTGTGAGTGTGCTACAGTGTACATGTGTGAGTATGCCACAGTATGCGTGTGTGTGCTGCACTGTGCGTGTGTGAGTGTGCCACAGCATATGTGTGAGCATGCCACTGTGTACATGTGTGAGTGTGCCACAGTATGCGTGTGTATGAGTGTGCCACAGTGTGCGTGTGTATATGAGTGTGCTACAGTGTGCATGTGTATGAGTGTGCTACAGTGTGCATGTGGAGGTCAGAGAATACCTTTCAGCAAATGGTTCTCTCCTTCTATTATGTGGGAGCCAGAAATCCAACTCAGGTCTTCATGCCTGAGAGCAGGTGCTCTTACTTGCTGAGTCATGTTGCCAGCCACAAACATTTTAAAGAATTTATCTCTGAGATAATTTCAGGGTTGCAAAAACTTTAAATATGGAAAACAATTCAGATATACTCAGACTTCAAACTCTGTTGTGTTACCACACTGGCTTTCTCCTTTCTGCACACGCATTCGTTCGCCTGTGGTTTAGCTTCGCTTGTGAGAATAGGTTGTAGACGTGTACACTTTGCTTCTAAATCCTTTAGTGTAAATCCTTAAGAAAAAATACTCTCTTACATGACCTGTGTTTCAGAACCCACACCAGGGATGTAGTTTTGATAGAATTCTATTATCTGATGGGTTGACCTTATTTTTATTCTACAAATTGGCCCAATTAGGCGCCTTTTCTGATCCAGAATTCATGTGGAGGTCACATGTTACCGTGACTCTTCCCCACTGTCTTCAGCGACCTGAAGTTCCTCAGTCTTGGACTTTGCAAGCCTGACAGTTTTGAAGGCTAAGACCAGCTATTGTACTGTATGCCTTTAAGTTCACTGTTACCGGATCTCTTCTCGTTTAGTCTCAGGCAGACATTTTTCACATACAAACCACAGTACCTTCACTGTTTTGCTGTGCAGAAGGCAGAGAAACACCTATTTTACCTGTTCAATGTTAACAAACATGATACATTTGCATCTTGATCGGGCATGTGGAAAATGGTGGTTCACATTCAAAACAGCCAAAAGAAAGAAGCAACCCATATGCTCCAGTGAAAAGAAAGGAAGGAAGGAAGCAAGCAAGCAAGCCCATTGGAACAAGTACCAGCAACAAATATTATTTCTCTTAATCCATCTCTGCATGGTTTATGGTGTAAAATAGTATTACTCATATTATCTAGGGGTGCAGGGATGGGTTAGTTTTCTCCACTGATTAAGAATCAAGAGGCTGGAAGACTTTGAAAATCAAGCAAAGCTTAAATTTATTCAAAGAAGACAAAACCAAGTTTAAAAGCTGCCCCAGGGCAGGCAAGCTGTGAAGCTCAGCAGCTGTCCAGAGGAGGAGAGTGAGAAGTGAAGGTGAAAAGCCACTCTGCTAGAGCTAAGCCAGCATGGAGCTCAGTGAGGGACAGACAGCCACAAGATGGGGAGGAGAGCTCTAGAGGAAGGTTAAGAAAATCCCCCCCCCCCCCGAAAAAAAACACCCTTAAGTTCTGGCCATCACCAGAAAGAAATAGAACAAACAAGGAGAACAAAAAGGCCTTTAGGAGTGAGGACTCAAAAAGGTGGAAGGACCCAGCCAAACCTATGAAAGTGGCTCGGGAAGACTGTTCCGGGGGTGGGAATGGGAGAGGGATCATTATTTCGCTGATCTCTTCAGCATGACTTAAGGAGAGCCAGCTTTCCTGGGAGTGATCCTTAGGTGACTGACAGGCCCAACTGGGTTCACTTTTTAATGTTTTGGATAGCTTGGACTATTAAGCCTCTACCCAGGCCAGAGATTTCATCCTCTTGACCAGAAATAATTAGTTTTCCTTTAACAGGCCCTTTGCCGGTACTCTGTTATTACCGTTTTGAAAGCGTCCACCAACTGCGTGTATCCTATTCTCTTGGAGAAATAACACTCTTAGGCTGAATAACACCTGGGAAATGTTCACACAGAGAATGGGGTTTTCATGGACTCCCACTGTTTCAATGACTGCCTCAACCATCGCTCGCCATTCACAGCGCAGGTCCTCATCTCTTTTCTAAACTTTAAATTCAAATATCCACTTCCCTGCTGTTCTTAGTTCTCTCAAAAGAACCTTAAATTCAAATGCATAAATCAGAACTCATATTTATTTTCTCGGCCCTGCTTGCTGCCTGGCATCATGTCTCAGAACAGGCCCCTTCCTGTTCCAGAGCACATTTTCCAAAATACAGCTGCTGCCCTTTACTTCCTAAGTAGCCCTTGAATCCTCCACCCCCTCTCATAGTCAAAGCTATTATTTCTCCAATTGTATGTCTAATAGACCTAACCGTTCTAGCCACACCCACTCTGCCCACTGCTCACTACACTACTGCCAGATTACTTGCATAGGAAAACTATGAAAAATAAGACATCACTTTTAAGTCTTAAAATTTTTTCAGGTTTTACTTTTTTGCTTTAAATTCACATACAACTTAGTTCTAGGGACCTCCTGGGTCTGCTCGACACCTCACCAACCCTTACTTGTTCTCCATTCTGGCAGCACTGGGGGCTCCGAGAGAACTCAGTGCTCACTGGTATGCCTTTTGCTGGTAGTATGAACATCTGTATGCTTCAGATCCTTTCTCGCTTCTCCTCAATATGAGGCTCTACAGGCCTTTAGATGTCACCATGATCTCCTTCATGCGAGCAGCTTTTTCCTTGCTGAGCAGTTGAGGCCTCTCTGAGATAAGCATGGTTCAGACTCAGATACTTTCACACACAGTCGTCCTCATGATTGCACTCTGCCTTTTATGTATGTGAGCACTTGATTAGTATCTGTCTTCCCAGCAGAATGTAAACACCATGGGGGTACTAGTGTCTATTTGGCGTCACCACTGTATCCTTTGAACATTGACTGACTCAGATTAAATTATTGGCCATTAAAAAAAATAAGCATCTGGTAAGTGTGTTCCATGGAAACTTTTACATGCACATCCTTCTCAGTTTAGTTTCGTTTTGTTTTTTAAGATATTGTCATTCACCATCTCCACTGGGAGAGTCAAACCTGAAACTTGGGACTTTAACTCATGGACTGTGGATCCGCAGGGTCACACGGCTTCTACTTGCTATAGCTGTACTTACAGGCATTGGTTTAGATGCTACTTTGTAATTATTATCTTAGTCCAACCTCAGACTTAACATGCTTGCCTGGGATTCTCCACTATCATTAGGGCTGACTTGCACATGTCAAAATTTTAATGAACATTCTAACAGAACTGTTTTGTAGTGCCTAGTTTTCTTAATGCATGTGGTACCACTAGCCATTGCTAATAATTCCCTGTTGCTCATGGTCCAATTTCACTAATTACGATGCTTCTGGTGTCCAAAATAGGTGATGGGCTCAGAAACAAAAATAGAAGTTTGGTGGGAAACAGTGATAGGAGGCTCAGTGTTTTCAAGGGTCATGCTCCTCTAGTCAATTTTAGGGAGCTGTTTTATAGACATGGGATTTGTGGAATTGTGGGAAATCTCACAACCACTGACACATCACAAGCCTTCGTGAAAGGCAATTCATCTCTTCTGTTGGTGGCTATACTTGTGAGGACAGAAGACACTTACTGTCTGGGGACAGCTGAACCCTAAATCCAACTTTAATTGAATCTCCACAACTGCAGAACACTACAGTTTTAGGACAGGCCTTATTGTAGCCAACTGAAAAGTTATTTTAAGTTTATATTTTGGAACTCCAAAGACACCATGCAATCATTTCCTCACAAGGACACATAGGAATCTTCAATGTGTGGCAGAATGCCTATTTAAAACACACACACACACACACACACACACACACACACACACACACACTCAAAATAAGCATCACTAGGGTATTAGCAACTAAAAGGAAACCTTTGGACTTCTCTCTAAGTTTTACATCAGAGGGAAGACTGCTTTTCAGGTGGCTTTCTAGGGATTAAGCCTGTCAACAGTGTGTAAGACTTTGGACAATGATCACTGCAAAGATCAGCGTTATCTCCAGCTGAATTTTCCAAATCCCTCCATAATTTTTTACAGATGAGTAATTGTTCTGACTCCCAATGCACAATTCTCTGGTGATTCAACCTTATCCTACTCTTTCTCACTTATTGAGCAGAAGACTTTGATTTCAGCAGCAGGACTAGCAGTTTATGCCAGGCTCTGTGCCACAGCCCCACCCTCTGGAGCCTTGACAGTCATTCTTCCATTGGGATGTAAGCCTAACACAATCTCCAGCTGAACACACTCCCAAGGAACAGCAAGAGGCAATGCTCTGGTTGTTTTAGAAGAGGTCTATCTTTAAGAAATAAAATAGCTCTTCATCTGGACCTTGGGAGCTCAGCCCAGTGCTCCAATGTGGGTCTCTGTCATTTTCTCCATCCAATCCCAGGTGAAGGTTCTATGGTGATATGCAAGATATTCATGAGTATGACAATAGGATCTGGACATTTCTGGCACCCTCTCCTCTGCTGCCCAAGGACCTAGCTGGGGACATCTCCTTGGACACCTGGAAACCCCTCTAGAGCCAAGTCTCTTGCCAATCCTAAAATGGCTCCCTTAATTATCTTCTTCCCTGCTCCCCTACCCACCCTTTCTCCATCTCAACCATCCCATTCCCCTAAACCCTCCCCTATCCTCCCCTCTCTCTCTCCATCTCCCCTCCCGCCCCCACCCCCACCCCCGTGCTCCCAACTTTTGCCCGATGATCTTGTCTACTTCCAATATTCAGGAGGATAAATATATGTTTTTCTTTGCATTCACCTTCTTATTTAGCTTCTCTAGGATCACGAATTATAGGTTCAATGTCATTTGTTTAAGGCTAGAATCCACTTATGAGTGAGTACATACCATATTCATCTTTTTGTGTCTGGGTTATTTCACTCAGTAAAGTGTTTTCTATTTCCATCCATTTGCATGCAAAATTCAAGATGTCATTGTTTTTTACTGCTGAGTAGAACTCTAAAGTGTATATGTACCTTTATCCATTCTTCTATTGAGAGGTACCTAGGTTGTTTCCAGGTTCTGGCACTGGACTGAGCTCCCAAGGTCCAGATGAAGAGCAGAAGGAGGGAGAACATGAGCAAGGAAGTCAGGACTGCGAGGGGTGCGTCCACCCACTGAGAGAGTGGGGCTAATCTAATCGGAGCTCACCAGGACCAGCTGGACTAGGACTGATGGAGCATGTGGTCAAGCCAGATTCTCTGAACGTGCTGACAATGAGGGCTGACTGAGAAATCAATGACAATGGCACTGGGTTTTGATTCTACTGCATGTACTGGCTTTGTGGGAGCCTAATGTGTTTGGATGCACACCTTCCTAGACCTGGATGGAGGGGGGAGGGCCTTGGACTTCCCACAGGGCAGGGCACCCTGATTTCTCTTAGGTCTGGAGATGGAGGGGGGAGTGGGAAGGAAATGGGAGGAGGACAGGAAGTGGAAATTTTTAATAAATAAATAAAAAAGAAATAAAATAGCCTGGTATATTACTGCATCCTTGCAATTCTGGTCCTTGGTAGATGAGGGAAGGGGATTGTGACATCCAGGCCAGCTACACTGGAAGACATTGTATCCAATTAAAAAAAATAAAGCCAACACGTGCCCATATAATATCCTCAGTCCTAGAAGAGCTGAGAACAGAAAGGTGATCCAAAGACCCGCTGGAGTAGTCACTCTGTGTGGCGATAATTCGTCTTAGGCAACAAAGAGGGGGAAATGCTTTGGATTTTGAAATGGTATTTACATATCATTTGTGTGACATCTGACTGGTTACAAGGTAACCCAGAAACTGGCCCAGGATAGGGAAACAAACCATTTTACAGCCAGTCCATCCCTAGGGAAAGCTGTAGCGTCTGAGACTACAGCCATATATTGGTTCTTGGCTCCTGGCTTCTCAGCTAAGTCACCTTAAAAAATAGATCTCCCCAAATCTGAGAGGGTTCTTCCTGACTTGTGTCACATGACCAGTTACTGCATTCGGGGGAGCAAAATATTATGAGTCAGTGGGATCAGATGTTCATTCCCAGATCGTCCCTGGGAGCAAGGTAGAGTCAATGTGGAAGATTTATCATGTAGAAGAGCTTCCCCACATGAGCAGGTATGTTTTTTCCAAAGAAAGTTATGTCTGGTTGTCAGATTAAATAATATATGTCCACTAGATGCTAATCCTATAGACCACAGCAGCTGTCTTAATACCCAAAGATGCAAGATCTGGAAATTAATGGTCCAAAGAAAAAAGGGATTTTTGGAAAATATTACACCTTATCTTTACCAGGACTTAGCTCAGTTACTAAAGTTAAATTTCTAAGTCTTCTGTAAGAATAGATTAACTGAACAGTTCAGTAGCTGATTGACCAACAGTGTTGGAGTCACGAAACAGAACAGAATTAGATGAGGAAAATGCCAAACCTGGAACATGAAATTCCCATAGTGGACATGACAGGGCTAATTTACAGCCTTAGCAACTGTTCTCTCTGTGTGGAGCAGCCCTAGGCTTGCAAACATCCAGTTATAAGGCCAAGTATACACCCCAGGCCACCCCACATACTACTGGCTGTACAGTTCACAGGAGTTGACGCCTTATTTAAATGGGCTGTTCACTTGGAACACAATTTATAAAGTCATAAGAAGCACTTAATAAAAATTCCATTGAATGGTCCTGCTCCTAGCAACTAATAGATTTCTACCACACAGGAAGCAATCAAATACTTTTCTGAAGAAAATTTCGCTGCACATTAGACTTCATTAATATTTATTTTAAAGATCACTTTTTATTGTAACAAATATAAAGTCACTGATGTCTTATAAATTTTCAAAAATGCTTTAAGTACAAAAAAATACATTAGTAAATAAAAGATATGTTGTAGTATTTGGTATATACTTAATACAGTCAACATGCATAACTGATGTCAGAAAAGCTCATGCATTATTGGGAGCGAAAGGAAATGAGACGCAATGCTGTGTTGCTGACTATAAACTCATTGCTTCGGTCAGTTTTCTTTCTTCAGGGATACCATTTACCTGTAATCAAGAGGACAATATGAGCATGAATTATGCAGGATATGGTATATCTAGATTTTGAACATAAGAAATTATTACAAGAAAGTTTCTCTTTTAAAATGAGTACAGTGTTTATATTATATCATTACCAAAATTTGTAGCTAATGTAAAAAATGGTACTTTTTTTATACCCCCACATATGTATCTCTTGTACGTTGCTCCTATTTGGCTCCTTATCACCTTTTTTTTGTACTCTCCTTTTCGTCCTTGGGGTCCTCTTCACACCACTCGCCCCCTTCCTTGCCCCCAGCAGACGTCTACTTTCTTGTTGTATATAGGACACACACACACATACACACCATACATGCATATCTGAAAACCTAGGTTGCAAAGAGGATTTTTCTATCATCTTAATTTAAAATAATTATATTCATTATTTTTTTGTGTTTGGTTTTGAAGGAAGGAAGGAATAAAGTAAGTAAGGAAGGAAGGGATTAATTCTGAATTAGCAACTTTTTCCTGAACCAGGTTGCAATGTTTTATTTTATCAAAAGTTATAGTCTAAAAATTTCTCCCTCAATAAACAAGCAGAATGAGGTTGACTGCGGGGTGTATGACTGTACCTTTTAAAGGTGGCTTTAAAAACACCACATGTTTTGGAAGACCCAGAAAGAACAATGAAGCCTACTGTCTTGGACCCAGTCCAAAAGGTAGCACTATTGTCTGTCCTTCCCTGCCCTATTATCCTAACCGGTGCTCTAGCCCAGCACCTGTGTCACCAGCTAACTCATTTGCTAACCTTCTGATGAAAATTTAACAGAAAGCAACTGGCTGCAGGAAACAAGCTGCAGACCTACTTTCTGTTGGGAAAGTCCACTTAGGGGCTACAAACAAAATGACTCGCTCTCCAGGAGATGACCCGAACGCCTCTCTTCCATACAGAAAAAGCCTGTCACTGCTTCATAATAATCAGGCAGAGATCTGCCCCTCCACACCATGCTCGGATGAGCGGAGTGAGGGAACAGAGCAGCTCAACTGTACTCATGAAAATACACAATTGCCCCAAAGCCATGTATTTGCAGATGGAACAGAATAAGTCGGGAGCCAAAAAAAAAAACCAACATTTTAATGTAAATGAGTAGAATATAGGATATAACTGTCCCTTAGCTCCCTTCCCAGGAGGCCTTGCTCCACTTAGTTTTAAATGTATGAGAGGCTGAAACAACAGTGTCTCATAGTTCTAAAAATGCTAGGGTGGTCTCTCTCCCTGACACTCAGACCCTTTGGAGGCTCACTGAGAAAACAATAACAAGGTGGGACAGTGCCCTCTAGTCAATAACAGGAGCAGAAAAAAAGGAAGAAGGAAACAGGAGGGTGAAAGGACAGGCATAACAAGAAGGATGAAATTCTTTTGACCTCAACAAAAGTGCCTGCCCCCTAAACCTTCTTCGAAAAATAATTTTGAAAATGAAGTTGAGAAGCCTAAAGCCATCCAAGGGGAATCCTTTTCTTATCACGTGGACTCAGCTCTGAGTGCTCCTTCTATCAGGGCAGAGAAAGCACCCCAGTATTGAGGACAGTAAGTACCATGAACTACTGACACCATCCCAACAGCACCTATTCAGATGTCTATGCTCTCCTATGCACATGGATAAAAATCTAGATTTTTACAAGTTTCAACATAGAATTAGGATTTTCCTAGAAAATATCTGACTTCTACTTATTGCCTGCTTCAAATAAGAAAGAGTCAGAAAACAGACATCTCAGGAGAGATAGACCTTGGTGGTGGTTAGAAAGGAAGAGGCTGTATCATTTTTGTTACAGTCATGTTCCTTTCAATTTTTTCCTCTTTAAAAATATAGGCATGGCATTAGTAGAGATAAAGAATTTGAAAACTTTCCTCTTTCCGTGACATGTACTTATAACTAAGCTTGTTTTTTTCATCAGTCTCCTGAATATTTACGGAATAGCACCACCCATCAATATATTGAACAATCTGCTTGACCACATTAGCATTTAATTAAAACAAGCAATCAAAACTGTAGGAACAATTCTGATAAACATCATCTCATAATTAAAATCTGATAAAAAAAACTTTATTATACTTGCCTCAAATCTTTGAAAAGTTGTCAAACGAAAATCTCCTTAAATTCCCGAAAGCAGTAATAAAGAAGATAATTCTGAATGAAAACATCCAACACATTTCTGCATGTGGCTGACATTTTTGAGAGACTCACTTAATGGCTCTCCTACCACAAAGCCACTATTCATACTCAGAATTCCACACTCAACTTACACTCTTAGAACTTCTCTAGCGTTTCCAAAAGAGGAACAAAGGCATTATTGGTTGCCTGGCAATTAGAGCTAGGGATGAATGAAATAATTGGCTGTGGAAATTTTTTAGGGATACTTGAAAGACATAAACTTAAAGAAAGCAAGTTTGGGGGAAACATAGCAGCCTCAGGAAGAACTGTCCACCATCTTATTGTCACTGGCATGTTCTAACGGCCTTTTAAAAGGGCTTTAAAACCAGGCCATTTTTTATTGATCATTTGAAGGCTCAGTGACTAGTCACAATGGCTTCCCTTTGTAATTCAGCTTCCACCTGCTTAGTTATTGAGACAAATCCTGGACCCATCCAAGCTAAAAATCCTTTTATACCAAGGAGAATAGGGAGTATCCCCAATCCCTTTTAGAAAGGGACTTCAACTCAGTCTTTCTAAATTAGACAGGACCTCCATGGATGCTACACTCTGAGTTCATTTATCCTTTGTAACCCTGATGCCAATTTATGCAATAATCTAAGCTACTATTCTGAGGTTCTCAGTCTAATTAGAGAATGATACAACTGTTTTGCCTTCCTTGATGAAGATAAAACTGTCCTCAATTATATAGTACTAAGATTATCTTTTAATATACTAGCTTCATTCATAAACATCACATCAACATTTTTGTACTCACCTGTAGTCTGCTGTTGGGGAATCTGAGTCTGGTGTGGCAAGTTCCTAGAAATGATTAACACAATTAAACAAAAGTGTGTTTTCACACTTGTAAAGAGAGAATAATTCACATTAAGATGGAAACATGCATGGAGAGACAGGACCCAGATGATGTTCTCAGCTCCCCTCTCTGAAGCTTATACATGAAAAACTGAAATCCAAGGAAGACAAACTGCAATCCCTGATAATGTCCATGAAACTCTCACCATACTATACTAACTCCTTCACAACTCTAAGATATAGTGTTTTTTTTCATCTTCTTACATTAGGAAATAGCCTTAGTATTCCAAGATAACACAACTAAACACAGTTTAAACACTGTTGCAAACAGTGATTCCAGCAACTGAATTATTGATCTGTACAATTTCAAACTAGGTCTAGATCATAGGGCGGGTATGTATCTATGCATACATACATGTATATATGCAATGTCTTCATATCATCATCGTCACTGGCATGTTGTAACGTCTTTTAAAGCATATCACCACCTTTGTTCACTATGTCCCAAGTGTGTTCTTGTATCTTCATGCCAAAGAATGCCATTTTCCCACCTGACTAGTGAGAACACATGAGTCACCCTTAACCTTTCTCTTTCCTCCCAAAGTCAATCAGTTGGTATGTCAGGACATTTCTCAGTCTTGGTTAAATCTGCCCCCTTTTTCTATACGTTCATTTCTCCCTTGGAATGTCTGATAGGTCGGATGTATTTCTTTGTTCAAATTCTTCCACCCTTAAAATGTTCAGTGCTGTCACATGTTCTTTCAAGACACAAATTTGCAACAAATACCTCAATACTTCTTTATTTCTATCAGCAAATCAAATTTCTGGTTTCTTTAGTATGCAAGAGGCAGTCAGAAAACTACCTGTGCCTCCACCCCCCACACAAAAAGATAAATAAACTTGCCCCCGACAGAGAGCCCCACCTGTTTGAAAAAAACTCAGTGAGCCTGCAGTTGTCTTTGCAAATTTAATTTTAAGTTTATTCCAGCAGATATATTTTAGAGTGTGTCTGTGTGTGTTTGTGTCCCTACATGTGTGCCACAGCATGGGTGTGGTCAGAGGTCAGTTTCTCCTTATACCACATGGGTCATAAGGATTGAATTCAGGTCATTTATGCTTTGGCAGCAGGTACTTTTAATCACTGAATCATCTCATTAGTTTTTTTTTAAAAGATATATATTGCATAGAGCAGATACATATTACTCATGAGTATAAGATTTATATGACTGTATCAAATATTGAAGTATTATTTTAATTAAAACAATAACACCTTAGGAACCACCTCTTTGGGAGTCTGGGAGATGGCTCAGTAGATTAATCACTTTCTGGACAAGCATAAGGGTCAGAATTCAGATCCCCAGCATCCACATAAATGCCAGGTAGGGTCAGTTTGCCCATACTTCCAACACCAGGGAGACAGAAACAAGGGGTTCCCCCTGGTGAGGAGGGAGGTAATTAGCCTAGGGATCAGCAGATTCTGTTTCAACAGAGAGATTCTGACTCAGTGAACAAGACAGGGAGTTCTCAAGGAAGATTCCTGACGTCAACCTTGAATCCTCACATGCACACATGCATTCTTCATGCACCTGCATATGTGACCATACATAAGCATGCATCACACACAGATACATGCAGAAAATTAAAGTAAATAAGATCTCTTCCACACACTTTCAATCTCTAAGCACTCCTAAATTAAATGATACTTAGGCCATTTAGTTTGCATTAGACATGTGCTGACTGCCATTATATTTCCCTGCATATGCTATTTTGTTGCCCCAAATTGCCGTATTGGTAAGAACCATCCTATTTTGTTAATAGCTCTAGGAGGGAAGAAACATGCAACAATTTCTGGAATGACTGTATGCAGAAGTGAGATACTTACAAAGACTCAAGTAATATGCACATATTTATTAACAATTTAGGTTGCAGGTGGAATAAATCCCAGAGTCAACCCATCCTATGCGGTAAGGATTGTCCAAGCTTTTAGATTCTCTTTAGTAGTGCAATTCCTTTCAGTTCCACACAGAACTGTGATGCACCAAACATAGTCCCAGCACTTAGGAGGCAGAGGCAGGCAGCCTGGGGTCTACAGAGTGAGCTCCAAAACATAAACTTTTTTTTTTTGAGACAGGGCTTTTCTATATCAACCTTGGGCCTGAACACTGAACACACATGTGCACATGCACACACACACACACACACACACACACACACACACACACACAGGTACAACTACATGCACACACCATAAACAATAAATAAGAAAAGCATACATAATGATGGAAGTGAAAACAGCACCTACTAGCTGATTGCTGTTTAAAGCTTCCAATGGTTTTTGTTTGTTTGAGCAGGTTTTTACTTGCTATGTAAATCAGGCTAGCCACCAAGGCAAAGACATCTACCTGCCTCAGCTGAATGCTGGTATTAAAGAAGTATGCCTAGCCTAAATTCATAATCAGTACTAAATGCCTTTAAGTGATTAGACCACTTAAAATATACATTGTTGAGGAAATAACAAAAAAAATCAATTCTCACTCAAAGAAATTATCCGGTTGTTCACCCCCATGATCACATCCACTTCCGCTATTAGGTTTTGGCTATGGTCACATGGCTCCTGTGGTGTAGGGAATACTTCTTTTGGTTTGTTTTCTTTCAGAAGTTCACACAATATATTTATATTGGTTTTGGTCACAAAAGTAAAAAGATTGATTTAGAAACCATGAAGAGATGAGCTGTGCATTTAACAGTGGAAGAGCAGAGACCTTTATTACACAAGTCAAAATGCAATTACATGGGCCCTTGGGCTGAGGGGTGGATGAACTTCATTTCAGATCCTCAGGCATAACTGCATGGGTTTAGTGTGCATTTGAAACTGCCCTACACTCCCTGCATTCTGAACATACTTCCTCATTCTCCATTAGCTCCAGGAGCACCCAGTCTGATACCAAATTAAACCAACACTTTATCAAAATTCACAGAGGAAAGGGGAAGCCCAGAGTATATGTGTTCTGACACTTGGTCAAAGACAGCGATTTCCCAAAGGCTGTAGATGAAGGATATCTTAAATTCAAAAATAGGATTGGGATAAGGCCACTGTAATTCCACACTCTTGTTGGGCCCCACAGCACATTTTGTCAATGGAATATATTGTTTAAAAACTAGAGCCTGTCAATTTGTGCCTGTTATTTCCTGATTTTTTTCTTTAACTATACTGTCAAACTTACAATTAAAATACTCTTGGATGAGTGATGAGAAATTATTTGTTAAAGAACTAAAATGCTTATAAGAAATTTAGAAAAGGTACCTGAGTTTCTCAGGAAATTCGGGATCAACCTACCCCACGACCCAGCAATTCCACTATTGGGAATCTACCCAAGAGATGCCCAATCATACAACAAAAGCATATGCTCATCTATGTTCATAGCAGCATTATTTGTAATAGCCAGATCCTGGAAACAACCTAGATGCCCTTCAGTGGAAGAATGGATGAAGAAACTGTGGAATATATACATGCTAGAATACTACTCAGCGGTAAAAAACAATGACATCTTGAATTTTGCAGGCAAATGGATGGAAATAGAAAACACTATTCTGAGTGAGGTAACCCAGACCCAAAAAGATGAACATGGGATGTACTCACTCATAATCGGTTTCTAGCCATAATTAAAGGACATTGAGCCTATAAATTTGGGATCCTTGAGAAGATAATAAGAAGGTGAACTCCCAAAAAAAGATATAGTAATCCTCCTGGATATTGGGAGTAGACACGATCGCCAGGCAAAATTGGGAACTTGAGGGTTGGGCGAGACTGGGCCAAGGGAAGATGGGGAGAGAAAAATGTGAAGGGGAGAATGGGGGGAGCTCGGAGGAATGGGATGCTCGGGATATAGGAAGGGTGGATATGGGAGCAGGGAAGCATATATCTTAATTTAAGGAGCTACCTGAGGGTTGTCAAGAGACTTGACCCTAGAGGGGTTCCCAGGTTTCCAGGGAGACGCACCCAGTTAGTTCCTTGGGCAGCTGAGGAGAGGGAGCCTGAACCATACTGATGAATTTCTTGCATATCACCATAGAACCTCCACCTGACGATATATGAAGAAAATGACAGAGCCCCACATTGGAGCACCGGACTGAGCTCCCAAGGTCCTGATGAGGAGCAGAAGGAGTGAGAACATGAGAAAGAAAGTCAGGACCGGGAGGGAACCTCCAGCTGGCGACAGATGGGGAAGGTGACTGAGCCCCACATTGGAGCACTGGACTGAGCTCCCAAGGTCCTGATGAGGAGCAGAAGGAGTGAGAACATGAGGGAGAAAGTCAGGAACGTGAGGGGTGCGTTCACTCATGGAGACGGCGGGACAGAACTAAAGGGAGATCACCAACTCCAGTTGGAATGGGACTGATGGATCATGCGACCAAACCCGTCTCTCTGAATGTGGCCAACAGCGGGGGCTGACTGAGAAGCAAAGGACATTGGCGCTGGGCTCTGATTCTTCTGCATGGACGGGCTCTGTGGGAGCCTTCTCAGCTTGGTCGATCACCTCCCTGGACCTGGGGGGAGTTGGGAGGACCTTGGACTTAGCATAGAGTGGGGAACCCTGATGGCTCCTTGGCCTTGAGAGGGAGGGAGGGGAGGTATGGGTGGAGGGAAGGGGGAGAAGGAGGGGCGGGAAGGGGGAGGAGGAGCAGAGGGAGGGGGAGGAGGAGGGAAGGAGATGGAAATTTTTAAATATAAAAAAAATAAACCATGAGAAAGAAAAAAAACAAAAAAAAAAAAAAGAAAAAGAAAAAGAAAAGGTACCTGAGAGAGCCATTTGTACACCTGGATTAGTCTGGGGGTTCAAAGCAACTAACACTGCATCTGACTGGATGATCTACATGGTCCCCCAAGCCTGCAAATACAACTGTAGGTGAGTCATATAAAAAGAGCTCACTTGTGCAAAGAGGTTAAACAACAACAAAAAGCTGAGCTACTTTTGGGCATTCATACCTGTGTGTGAACATGAAGGAAACTGAGAGGCCAACGGTATCATGGTTTAGAGGACGTAGAGCAAATTCTGGTTCACCTGGTCTCTGGGAGGCCCTGTGTGCCACCTAGAGTAAGGGGGGCGCTCAGAAAAGCGCTGCAGCAGGCATACTGAATAATCGGCCTACAACTGACTCTTCTGCACTGTGATGAAGGGAGAGCCTTGGGGGACGTGGGAACATGCCCATCTTTGTAGAAAACAGGCCACTGGCAGCAATTAGGCAGGAGAGTGGGGCCAACTTCAAACAGAGTACCTAAATTCCTTCAAAGAAAGGACCTTTATAAAGCTGTAAGACCTAGAGTAATTAAGTTATTAATGGACTTATGGAAGGGTTATAATATGTAAACTGCAGCAGTATATAGAAAGCTAAGAAAAACTGTAATTCTCTAAATTATTCACATTAATTATTTCCCAATTTTATTGCCATTAATTGCCTGCATCTACATAGAAAATTGTCCGAATTAGCCACTGCACGAGCTTCATCCTTTAAGAAAGCAAAGGTAATAATTTCCAAATTAGTAAATAATTGATTTGGGAAAGAACACAATTATCCGTAGTTTGCACAACTGTTTCAAGGTAATTTCCATTGTTGGCTGTCCTGTAGAGTAATTCTAAGAGTAAGGTGGACGATTATCAACCGATTATGCTGCTACTTGATTGAAGACTCAAAAAACAAAGTTATTTGCATAAAGGCACAGAATCTATGCCAGAATCGAAAGAAAATGACCTTCAGTGTGCAGATGTCTTTTAAAATTATATGGAGCTATTTAGCAACAAGTAGTAATATATTATTTGGGAAATTTTCCTGTTATTTTAGCAAAACTGATAATGTCAAACTTTCATTTTTTTTTCTCCTTGAACATGATGGCTTGAACCTACAACTCTTTTTGCCCAGAAATCAACAAGAAGGGAAGGCCACACAGAATACGGAAACACTATTGTGGTTTAAATGTGAAGACATTTTAGTTAAAATCAACTTTGTTTTGCATATGATACATAAAGGAGGAAGAGGAGGAAGGCGCCTCCATCTGGTTTTTTCAGTTTTCCCCTGTGCTTGTTCGAGTCCAGAAGCAGACTCAGCACAGCTTCAACCTGATGCAGTAGAAACCAAGAGGACCCAAGTCCATCAAGAAGCAACAAGCCCATCACTTTTAGGGTATACTTAAAGAACTAACAAAAAATTTGCAATATCCTTGGCAGCTGATGGTTCCTATCAGCAGGAACACTGCAGTCTTGGCCTACAGAAGCAGTCAGCTCCAACTGACAGTTAACTTTCATTAAAACTTAACTTTTTATATGTAGAATTTTACCTTGAAAACTTGGTTTTCATTATCACTGAAGAAAAGACAAATGGAAAACACTCAGATAAAAGCTAAATTAGTTTACTAGCTTTAATTCTAATTCTCAACTGTGCTCTCATAGTTGTTGATCTGCAAAAGGATCTGAGCAGAGCCTGTCTGAGGGGCACTCAGTTATCCTGGATTAGATGGTAGGTTTAGGAGGATGGATAAGGACAGTGTTTGTACAGTCAGTTAAAAATGTTACAGGAAAGTGTCTAGAGGCATTTCCCCTTGTGTTCCATTACAAAAATGTCCTCTGGGAAGAGGTTTTGCCTAGAAAAGGTCAGGGGCTGTGGAGCTGGTTACAAAGGAATGAGGAAGTAGACCATCTGCCTGGAGTAGCGCAACTCTTCGACACTCAAATCAGTGCGCCTCTAGAAAATTCAGTATTTGGGGTTTCCACTCTGCTTTTAAAGGCATAAAGCCATATATTAACCACAGTTCCTAAGGTATTTTTATTCCTTTATTTACTTTAGTTTTTCAAAGTTTGGCATTTTTTCTCTCATTTGGCCACTGGTTTTAAGTCAGTAAAACTGCTCACTTCCACACGGTATTTCCTTCCTTCGAGCAGCTGAAGAATTAATTTGGTGCAAAGTCCAAATGTTTAACCTAAACTCTATAGATAAATTCCAGTCCTATTTCATACTTGCAAACATGCCCTTCAGGGGGACTTAGAAGAAAAATGCCTTTGAAAACTTCAGGTGGAAGAGTGTATGTATGTGCCATCGACACCCTTCCTGCAATCCCATTAGGATGACCTGAGAGGCTTTGTAGTTCTCAGTCTTATCCCTAAATTCTCTAAGCTGTTAAACGCGAATTTGCAGTCATAGTCCTGCTCATAGGGACGTGTGCTCCTACTCGTCTCCAAACCCAGACTTCGGACTGAGCTCCTCACTGGAACAGCTCCAAGAGGTCTGAGCACCATGGTATGGAGATGGTGTTAGATTGATTGTCTCCAACTTGAGGACATAAAATTCTATGACTCAGAACTCAATCTTCTAGCTATAAAGAGTATCTTCTAGAGTTTTGGATAAGCTTTTAGTTAAACACATTACCTCAATTTCATTTAAGAATTATTTTAAAATGTGATTTCCAGAATGAATTGTATTAAGGAAACTGCCAATGGCAGGGCCATCAATAAAAATGTATACATTGAAAGACACAGACAACAAAAGGGGAAGCAGCACGTGTGACCAGGTGGAGGGTAGGGACAACTCCTCAGAACACTTAGATAGTACTCCTCCACCCTATCGAGGCAATCAGACAGGTCTAAGGAATTTGCCAGTGCAGTGAGCACTAAGGAAACATGGTGACTACTGTGCCCTTAATAAAATGTTGGAAGAGGAAAAGGACATGACTGGAAAACAAGGAAAATCTAAAAAAAAATGTCGGCAGACTAGGTAATAGCAGAGCGTCATTGTTAAGAGCCTCACCTTGGTCCTATGCGTCCCCAGAACCACAGTGTGTTAGTGAAAGAAAGTAACTGAGAGCAACTGCAGGCTCTGTTATCCCTGGACCTCCAAAAGAAACTGTGTGTCAAATGCACCCCTTTGCTGAGCATGTAACATGCCTCCCAATCCTGCTGAGCCTACTGCTCTTCTTCTTTGAATGTCCCTGTGCCTGTGAGCTGGCTCAGTACCTCCGAGGTCAATGATCACACACTATCTCTCCGAAGTAGACAGCAGAACTGGTAAACACTCCACCCTGACCGCATTTATCTTTGTCTACTGTTGGTGTCTTAAAGTTATCGCATACAAATGATCATGTTTATTATTTTTTTAAACTGGATAATTTATGGTGTTAGTCTCGGGCCCTGTGAAGTAGTGTGTCAAAGAAAGATATTTCCATGTAAGTGATAAGCGTAGTAGCATGTAGTTACTCAGCTGTCGGGAGAGCTCCATATTTCTCAAATGTGTTAACTTGTTGAGAAGACCAAATTAATTTCTATGCAGCCTGGAAGGGAAGCTTTGAATGTTCCCAAGTTTTACTTGTAAGCTCACATAAGTGTTTAGCCATCTCACTTTGCCTGACATTTCTGCTACCAAATCTGAGGAGTAAACATGAAATCCTGTAGCTGGGTAAGCCTGGTGCGCTTGGATGCTCGAGGCTGACATGCCGGCCCTTTCACAAGAGGCTGAAGAGTGAACACAAAGCAGCAGCATCCAGGCACACAGCTGGCCATGAGGACCGTAGCCTGCTCAAATAATTACCGCATTTTCACCTTGAAAATTCAGCTCCATCCAAATGACCAAAATATTTGTGTCTACTTGATGATAAAATAAAGCTTTTTAAAAAAAATAATGATTTTCAGTTTAGAGCATAAAAGTTGAATTTTGCAATAAAAAAGTGTTGATGAATCTAACACAATAAATTCCCTTTTATCAGGCATAGTTAGAAAATGAGGTTAATCACATATTCTGGCTTATAGGGAGTTACCATAGAGACTGTGCACATATTATCTATTTCCAAGAATAAAAGAAAGATAATATACACTCAACACTGAAACGGCACCGAATGTAATTTAATTTTCCTCTGATGAGTCAGGCACACTTGATGATCCCACAGTGCCTCAGAACAATCACTGTGAACAGCATCAATTATCTATGGACCCCATTTCTATAGAAGTGTTAGTTAATGGAGCTTTTCCATTAGCAGGAATAGGAATAATACAAAGGTTTTCTGGACTTCAAAACACATATACGTTGAAATTGTTGCAAGTTCAGTGTAATAACCTATTGTGTTTGCAAAGAGCTGGTCAGAATAATGGTGGATCTTAGTGGATTCTGAGAAGGCCTGCGAGACACAGGGACTTAGAAACCAGACAGAAGGTTTTATATATACTGATAGATAAAGAAATATCTATCAGTAGCAACAGTATAGAATCCTGTTTTGGCACAAGAAAAATAAATATTTTTCAAGGAAATATTTGCTAGTCTCAACATATATAACTGGAAAGGGTATCTTTAAAAGTGTCAGCAGCCTTCCCCTTCTCACTGAGACTTCACTCACTGAGCCTAACTGCATTACACATAGCCACGTTCTTAAATACACCACAGTATGTAACCACCGCTGCACTCTAAAGTTTGAGAGCATCGTGATGTCATCAACAGAAATACTTCCAGTCCCGTGTTCTCTGCAGAGTTAGCAACTCAGAATGTTCTCCACAGATTCAAGAAAAATCCAGTGAGACAGCTCAACCCATAAAGGTACATGCTACAAAGGTTGGATCCCTAGGACCCACATGGTGGAAAGAGAGAATCAACGCCTACAAGTTGTCCCTAACCACCCCATATGCCATGCAGTCCTCCCCAAAATAATAAGTGGGGAAAAAGTAAAACAAACAAAAGTCTGGTTTTCAAGCATACGTAGCTTCATGTTTTGAATACTGTGAACACTTCTTTGGCCCTCTACACAATGTAAGAGACAGTACTTAAATATCAAGTATGATTTTGAGAATAAAGATTATTCTCAATTTTCATATAAAAATTGGATAATGGATAAGCTGAGAATTATTACAATATTCTTAAAACTACTGATTTTTCTATCAGTCCCTAATTTGAGTGAGGTCTTAGATTAGCCTATAACAATAGACCACTAACTTTTATAAAGAAAACATAAATGCAATAAGTCTCTACATTAAAATTAAATATTGTGAAATTTGCATATATCACTACCATAATAATTATTTCCAAAATTATGAATTCAAATGAATGCAAAATTTGACCACAATTGAAAGGCTTAAATTAGTCATTCACACACACAGCCTGAGCTTATACAACCATCTCTAAGTGGATGATGTTAGACATTTAAGAAAATATTTATAATTATGTTAGATTTTCAGGGTGTTTGGGTAAATGCGTGGAGCCGTGCTGTTTACACTGTTCTACATGATTATTGTTTGAACTGATTTAGCACATACATTTTACATAATGATAAATAAGCACTCTCAATGGAAAAAATGTTTGTGTTCAGCATGGTTCTCAGGTAAAGTTTTAAACAGGTTTTACTTCTCTCTCTCTCTCTCTCTCTCTCTCTCTCTCTCTCTCTCTCTCTGTGTGTGTGTGTGTGTGTGTGTGTGTGTGTGTGTGTGTGTGTGTGTGCTTCCTTGTGCGTGTGAAGGGGTAAGGGTCAGAAAGACTGAGAGATTTTTCTGTGTCTCCATACCATTCACTTTGAAAATTAGGAACATGAACAAAAATACAGTTGTGGCTTCTAGCTCTTGGGCAACTCAATTTAACCAATTCTATTATAAGGTAAAAAAGAACTACATACTAAAGGAATGAATGACAGATTCATCTACCACTTCATATATCAAAGTCTAGTTTCTAAGTGTGTAAACTTCCTCCCCTTCCTTCCCAGCATCTAACCTTCACAGTGCCCCTCCTGGCTTTCCAACCACTAGCTCTGAAGCGTGAGGGGTTTGCTATAACTAAATGTATGTTCATCTGGACACGTAGGCACATGCCTGTACCTCCAGCATTTATGAAGCTACAGAAAAGCCAGAAGTTCAAGGCCAGCTTGGTTACATGGAACTCTACCTTAAGAAAGCAAACCAAATTAAAATAATTGTATTTCCAAAGTTCAAATCAGAGTTGCTTGTTTTGATGTACAAACATACACACACACACACACACACACACACACACACATTTTTGGTGTTGTTATTTGTTTTTTGAAGACAGGGTTTCTCTGCATCTTTGAAGCCTGGAACTAGCTCTTGTATATAGTAGGGGGCCACTTGTCTGTTCCCAGCTGCTTAGACCCAAAACAACCACACAGAAACTGTATTAAATCACTGCTTGGCCTATTAGCTCTAGCTTCTTATTGGCTAGCTCTAACATATTAATTTAACCCATTTCCATTATTTTATATTTTACCATGAGAATCATGGCCTACCAGCAAGGTTCTAGCATTTTCCCCCTCTGGTCTCCATAGCAGCTCCCTCACTCAGCCTTCTGTCTCCCAGCATTCAGTTTAGTTTTCCCCACCTAGCTCTACTCTGCCCTATCACAGGCCAAGACAGACTCTTTATTCATTAACCAATAAAAGCAACACATATACAGAAGAGACTCTGCCTCCCTAGTGCTGGGATTAAATGCATGTGTTAACACTGCCTGGCCCACAAATTTTTTATACAGAAAAAATAGTTTAGATTATAGTTCTGTGAAAGTTAAAAGAAAAATCAAACCCATCACCTCTTAGAAACAATGTGATTGTCATGCTTTAGTCTATGCCTATCTGTTTACAATGAGTTCATCTTAGGAAAACCATGTAGATTATTATCAGTGTCAATTTCTCACATATTAATTTTGATGCATTTTTATTACTAAAGAAAAACATCTAGAAAATGATTCTCTCACATTTATGTCAGACCAAGTCGTGATATTATGCTATGGTGTACTCCAATAATAAATGAACAAAACCGGTAACAGCTAAATGGAATAGTTTTGACAGATATTAGTAAAATACCCACGCATTCTGGCATTGTGCCTCCACATGGATACTTACTGCTGTGTCTGCATCAAGGGCATGTTGGTGCTGTCGTAGTTGTCTGTGTGCAGGGGAGGTAGGATTTCCCCAGTCACGGGGTGAAACACGGGGAGTGTAGACAGGGGCCATGCAATCTCTCTGTTTTTGGACATGTCTCGAAGCTCCTTGGTAGATTTCTGAATAGAACTGTGATGGACAAGTTGGATACTACATAAAAGGAGAGATAAAAAAACCACATATTTAAAATTATATACTAGCCTAATAAGTATCAATTTGAAAAAAGACACTTTCTTTAAAAAAAATTAGACATTGTATTGGGGTGTTCTACAAACTAGCTCAGAGAAACATACATCTAATATACCTTTATTTAAGTCTCCAGCTAAACTCAGCTCTGAAGGACTATGTTAACATTGCAGTCCGAGTCACAAACTAGTTACCTATTTATTTCTATGATTAAGATAAGACTAGGATAGCTTTTTATATTATTGCTTCTGGTGGGGGCATTTATAAATACTCCCAGGAGTTTCATTTTATGGAAGGTTATTACTACAGATTCAAGAAAGCATGTACGAAAGGCCTTGCCATCTGTCCTTTGGTTTATAGAAGTGCAGGTTGGGAAATCACATAATATAAATGACATGTTAATATTCTGAATCTGAAATAATTTAGGTTTAATTTTTATCTAGGTTACCTTAGGTTTTGAGCCCTTTTTAATTTTAGTGTCTACCCATCCTAAACCTCTATTTAGAAAGCAGCTTTCAAGTTGGTGACGTCAACTAGGAACAATGGTGAATGGGAAGAAAGCATGAGACACATGTACGGAGCATGGTGGGAAACTGAGAAGTGACAGGAACAATGGCAAAGAAAACAACAGGAAAGAAGACACTTACTCTGGGGTTTGCATGTTTCTCTTTTCCCTAGAAACAAAACAAAATTTATGAATTAAATAATAGCATTGATATTTGGAACATTAAGACTATATGCTCATGGGACCTTGTGTGATGGGGAAGTGCTGATGTTGTGACTCAAAGGCAGCCGGCAGCATTCGCCACCAGGTTCACAACATCACCAGGATGAGTACACACACAGCGATGGAGTACTGATGAGAAACACACAGAAAATGAAAAAAATGCAGATTAAGAATCGAGCTCTTGATTGAAATAAACTCTATGACATAATGAAATCAGCTACATGAAGAATGGAGAATTTGTTACTTGCTGCTTTATGAGTTTTTGAGCCTTTGCTTTGTTACCCTGACTTCCAAGCAATCTCGGGAGATTATCTTAATTGACATAGATGTCCTGAAAGTACTAACTATTCATGAAGGGAAGACTCATTACTCAAATGATACCTTATTTTCATTAATTTACTCCTGGGTTATTTTTTTAATATATTTTACACATTGAGACTGTGTCACCCTGTGTGACAGCAGAATGACTCCAAGAAGAATTCTGACCATCACTTTTCATCACGCTGACTAAGACAATTTATTTATTTAAATGCAATTACCATGTCAATAGACTTCTGTCTCTGCTCACACAAGATGGCTTGCACAACCACAGTGTCTAGCCTCAATTATTCTTGGTACTGTTTTTCTATCATGAATTTATATCTAGCCTTAATCATTTCTGAATAATTTTGGCCCCTAATTTGGTTTGCTAGACTCACAACTACATTAATTCATTTTAAAGGAATAAAGTACTGCTGTTTGACTTGAATCAAATTTCAATTCATTTACAGTGTGCTTTATGAACTAGACACAGCTTGGCTTTGGATGGACTCGTCTCTGTGGTGCTAGCAGGCTTGCCCGCTCTTAGGTCTTTATTGAAAGTACTCACACTCCTTCCCGGCGGCAGCACATGATGTAGGCAAGGATCAGGAAAAGTACCAGTGCTACTGCCGAGGGCACAGCCAGGGTGACCAGGAAATCCGTGTAGTAGTCCCTGCTTTTCAAAGACTCAGAGGGGGGCTTGTACTCCCCACCATCAGGCAAGATCCCCTCACCACGAACCACTTCATGATAGGTGGACACTTGCTTTGTTTTATCAACCTGATATAAAAGAAGACAATTACACATCAAATTAGTAGCTACAAACATGAGATTTTAAGATCTAAACACAACAAAAACAGTCTTTGACAAGTTACCTTCAAAGGCCAATTAGTTTTCCAATTACTTTGTTATTCTGATTTATTTATTGTTCTTTATTGGAGCTAGGGAAAGCATGTATCTAAGTAATAAAGACTTTATAGAAGTCTATTTGCAAGATAAACACATATATGCATGTATGCACGATATGTGTATCCATGTATTTGCTTGTTTGTTGCAAAGCTGAAGTCTTTTTAAGACTAAATCCCTTGTGGCCAGCTCCTGGTGCAAATGTTAACAAACTGGCTGATAAACCAGGACACAGAGCTGGCATGTAAGGCGACTGGAAAAGGAAAAGGAAAGGCAATTTCCGATGCGCTATTCAATCTTTCTTCTATTGGGCTGACATTAATTTTAGAAAAAGGAGCAAAAGACAGACACCCCCCCCCCCCACCGCCGCCGTGGTGCAGCACACTGCGCCTGACTCCAGGACCACAGTGCGCACCCTGCACCAAGCTCAGACATCTCCTATTTACTCATCTGCTTCCTTGTGCTACATTTCATTCTACTGAGGGTTTCCTGCAAGGCATTAAAAAGGTAGCCATGTGAAATTTGTTTCATTTTGTGATTTAAAAAACTGCTGGGAGAATTACATTGGCCGTATTGAGCATCCTCTGCAGGAACACCCTTGTTCACCATACCACTCCTGCAGAGGGATCAGCGCACTGCCTCCTCCCACCAACTTCTAACTCAGTTTCCTGGGGTTTTAGTCTTAGTAGTAGGAAGCTGGTTATCTAATATAACCTTATTTACGTCCTACTTTTATCATTTAAAAATTATGTTTGTTATAAGACTGTGTTACTTATCTTTATCTTATTTTAGTTTTAGGCAGCTCCAGCCTGAATGGGCTGGCCTCAAACTCACAGAGTTCTGGGGTTCTAAGCAAGGGCCATCACATCTCTTTCATCTAAGACTCCTTAAATAGTAAGAAATATTTAAGAAATATTTTTGTGAAATGATGTAGCATATAAATAAATAAATATACATGTAAAATTAAAATGAAAATCCCCAAACTCTTCCATTATAAAAAGCCTTGCCCTCAAAACTTTCAAAACAGAAACAATTTTTAACTTTTGGAAGCTAGACAGTGTTGCTAAACATAAATTCACGTAACATCATAGCCACGAACAGAATGCCGCTGGCAGGCCTGCTGGCTCCTGGTTGTAAGTCATGGTACCAGCTGCCCCTGCACAGTCTTAGGTGATTAGGACCGTGACTGAAATATTTACCTAAAATTGTACATAAACCAGTTTTTTAAAAGTAATTTTATGTGATTTAAGAAGGCAAAGAAGGGTATAATTTTTCTAGATTCAAAATACAGGAGAAAAAGCATACAGGGCACAAAGCCACAAGGAATGCTGAGCGCTGCAGTGTGAGTAATGTGCTCCCTGGCCAGCACTGGGGCCAGGAAAGTCACCTGCAGTTGCCTCTCTAAGACAAGAAGTGACAGTTGTGTTTATGTGTTCAGACATCAGGTTTAAACTTAGATCGAAATCATTCACCACCAATCAAAAAGTTGACAGAAGTTGAATCTAAAGGTCACTAAAGAATTAAAGGTCATAAAAAATTTAAGAATCTAAATAAGCTCAAAATACCATATAAAAAGACAAAAACGACATACACTATAATAAACAGGAATATTTTTATTTTTAGCTTTCAAACTCAAAACATGTTTGCAATTATAGGACAAATTTAGTCAATAAAAAAATTTAAGGTAGTTAAAAAAACTTGGAATGTTGATACATTTATTTAAGGCTGTGGGGAAAAATACGCTCTTCCCTTAGAATTGTCGCTTGTCTACTGAGCACTGTCGTGTGAGTCCACAGCACGATGCAGCTCTATCTGCACTGTTTCATTGTGCACTCTTATTTCCCTCCGACTTGGGCCGGCAGCAGCACATTTAAGGGGACCTTCTGCTCACACCACACTGGCTCCCTGGTGTTTGCTGAGTTAACAGCCTCCTCCTTCATGTCTAAGAGCTTCAGCAGAACCACCCGCCAGATAATCCAGCCTCAGCAACTAAACAAGGTTAGAGTACAAAGGTGGCAAGACTCTTTCTTAAGTGGCTGTACCATCATCAAATTTACCAAATCCTGAAAAACAAGGAAGCCCACACAGGTGACAAAGAGAACCTAGGACTTATTTCCGCCAGCACTGCAGGTTCTAGTCAGACATTATGCTCACAGACCTCACTATTGAGTACATTCGCAAAAGCAAAATCTTTTTTAGGAAAAAGAAAAAAACAACTCACCAGTGAAATTTTGCACCAGTCAATGTAAAACTGAGTTCGAAACTTCTTATCACATGTTATCACAGGCTCCATTTCTTGACTGCATCTCAACTGGTTCTGTGGATTTTCAACTTCTCGTAAACAAGAAGAAAATGCAACATCGGCACCAACCATGACATAAACACTGCAAAAGTACGAAACTCTCAAGTTATCCCTTAAGACAATTAAAAATACTGAGAAAATAAAACATTTTACCCCTGAAAACAGGTCTTATCCTTCTGAATTGAGGGATTAACTAGAATCATCTCTGAGGTGGGATTCTAGGCGTTCAAAGCAACACTTCATGTAGGGCCTCCTCCTGCTGCCCTTTCCTTTATCCAACCAATATTTACTGAGTGCTTAGGTGGACCCAGTACTCTTTCCATTCGATGTGAATGCCTAAAAGTTATATTTCATCCTTTTTATAGCATTCAAACCTGCTACGTGCTATATGCCCTGGTTATTATATTTGGTAAACTACTTACACTAAGATTCTTCTTCAGATAAATTTGTTAAGAAAAAAACCCTATCGCTAAAATAATAGTTGTGAGTAATGGCTCTTCATTTGATTTGATCCTAATGCAATTGTGACATCACACACTGGAACAGCAAAACTCTCTTCCGACTTCATTTTTCTTTCTTTCTTTTTTTTTTTTTTTTTTTTTTTGGTGAATTAGTAAGTTTTATTGGGGTTACTTACAGGAGCAGAAAACCACATCACCAAAGCCCATCCACCAAAGCATGACAGCGTACAAAGCTGGGAACCTGGAGCACACTGCACCCGGATGCCTCAGTTGGCCTAAGCCCCTTCCAGGCAGTGGGTCTGGTCTCAGAGTCTTTTCATGCTTGACTCGTATGTGAGTTGTCTTTGCAGCTCAGCTTCTGTTCATCTGAGGGAGCTGCTCAGAGACCCTCGGCTTTTGCTGTTTACTGTGTCAGGAGTCTGGTGAATGTCGTCACCTTCAGTGACTTCCTGAAGCTGTTTTGAGTTGTCCACCTTTCCGCTTAAGGAACTTCGCTGCGGGATAGAATGTTTCCATCTTGGAGGAAGATGTTATACAGCCGTACCGTATCATCACCATGGCGATATTGTCTTCTCCTGTCAACGACTGAAGCAACTCTAATGGGTTTCCTACTGTGGAGTGGTGTTCAGACTCCTGAGACAAGCTGTGCCTCATCAAGAGGCATTGTCTTTTTAACACATCTCTGAGTTCAGTTTGCTTGTGGTTATTATGTATTTAGTACCTTTTCTATCCACAAGGGACCTTGAACTTGATTTTCCCTTCTGATCTCTAGTATCCTTCTTATGTTTTTATTTATTTTTTTTCTCATTTTTTTATTAAAGATTTCCATCTCCTCCCCTCCTCCTCCCCCTTCCCTCCCCTCCCTTCCACCCATACCCCCACTCCACCCCTCTCCAAAGACAAAGAGCCATCAGGATTCCCTTCACTATGTTAAGTCCAAGGTCCTCCCAGCTCCCCCTAAGTCCAGGAAGGTGAGCAACCAAACTGACAAGGCTCACAGTGAGCCCGTCCATGCTGTAGAGTTCATGTAAAGGAAAACCTATCATACCGACTTCATTTTTCAACCGTACATTTCTGTCTGTGTTTGCCCCTCTGCTTTTGGCTTCACCTCAGATCTCCTACTCTGCAGCTAAGAAGTTAATATAAGAGTTCGAGGCCAGCCTGGTCTACAAGAGCTAGTTCCAGGACAGACTCTAGAAACTACAGGGAAACCCTGTCTCGAAAAACAAAAAACAAAACAAAACAAAACAAAAAAAGAAGTTAATATAAGGGAAAATTATTGTTTGGTCACACGAATAAGTCAAAACATGTTTTCTTGAAGAGTACCCTTAGAATCATGAAGAAAGAATTCCACTGAATTGAGAAACAGGATTTCACAATCAAATGGAGACAGCGCCTGCTGTGACAGGGACAATCTCACAGAATCTTGACAAGATCAGAATCTTATCAACTTTCCAAGGAAAAAGAGAAAACAGAAAAATTCTCTAAATAACTATAAAATAACTACAACTTCTTTTCTTAAAAGATAAGGAATAGCTATTTCTAAAAGGTGATAAGCCTACCCAGATCCAGTTTTCTTTGAAAAAAAAAAAAAAAGACAGACCCCAAAACTCATGAAAGTTCAAGAAAACCAAAAGGTCACAAAAGAAAATTTTGAGTAAACAAAACAAATTTGGAAGAGGAACAGTGAAGGTTTGCAAATGTGCATCAAGTCATAACATAAAGATACAATGTGCCCTCCATAGGGGATTTTGTCAATTGCTGGCACAGAAAGTCTGACAGAAGATGAATAATATTTACAATAAAAGTCGTAGAACAATTAGGTATCCACTTGAAAATAAAGAAAACTTTAAATCCCACCATTATCTCATGCCATAAAAACCATTACCCACAACTGATCAAAGAAGAATTCTGGTTTTGGATTTAGCACAGAAAAAGACTGGCAATCCCCACCATATTTTAACATAAAAAAATGAACAAACTGAACAAAATAACAATTCTTAAAGCCAGAAGACAAATAAGACCATAGAGAAAACTGATGCTCTGGGACTTGGAGAGACCAACAGATGAATACAGAGAATTACAACTTCCTGGAAAAGAAGTTTGCAACCCCCAGCCTCTGAGAAGCCTGCCTGTGAGGTGGTGGAAAAGGAAACCTTAGCTGCAATTACAGAGTTGCTGGAGAGTCACTGTAGGCAAACCCCATAGCTACAAACTCAGAGCAGTATGGTCCCTAGCAGGCCTGCCTCCACTTCTTCAGGAAATACAATGTGTTTGTGCTATTGGCAGAAAAGAGGGAAAGGAACGATTCCATTCTTTAAAAGGCCTGCCTTCAGGAGAAACCATGTGGATCCTCAAATTCTGGGATTAGGGAAGAGTCTAGCAGGCCCAGAGGGAAACACTCAACTGCACTCTCCACATACCATCACAGAGGATGCTGTCCTCAGCTCCAGAGCACAGGCTCACTTCAAACAGAGGGCTAGTCACAGAGCTGGAGAAACAGACCCCAGTCCCTATCCCAGGCCCACTCTTAACTACTCTATTACTTAACTACAGCAGCTCCTTCCGCTCAGTATCAGTCCAGGTGCCAAGAAAAACATTGGAGGTAAACACCACAGCTTGAGAAACTTCTAGCAGAGTCTGAACCAGACCCAGCAACAGTGGCCTATAATGTGAGTTTAAAACAAAACAAAACAAAACAAAACAAAACAAAAACCCTCAAAGAATAATCTTAAAATATTTTTATATTTTAATCTTAAAATACAAGTCTTGCTTGTTTTGTTAAAATATAAATCATAAAATATAAATACAAAGAATGCAAAATATTTTTCAAAATTTTGGGACTATAGCCAAGGTAGTTCTTAGAGGGAAATTTATAGCACTTAATGCATATATTTGAAAAGAGAACAATTTAAAATCAATCACATATACTGCCACTTTAGGAAACAAAAGCAAAACAAAACAAGTCGGCAAATTAAATCCAAAGTAAACAAATAAAAAGCAACTATAAAATTCAGAGAAGAAATGATCAAGTTGGAAACAAGACTGAAGAGGAACATCAAAGAAATAAAAAGATAATCCTTTTAAAAATGTTAAAACAGGTAAATGGTTGTATGCAAGTTGTTAATATAAAAATAAATGCTATACATTATAAGAGATTTTATGAACACAAATGAATAATGAAGGAATATCACAATCATTTCCATGCCCAAATTTTGATTGTGCACAAGAACTTGAATAATTATGGGGAGACCCATCTCACACAATTAGTAAAAAAGGAAACAATTGGTGTAGACCACAATCCAGAAAGAAAACTCATCAGTAGTCAGTCCTTGGTGTGGAAACAGCAGACCTACACACTGGAAGTTGTAGACTTCCCCACACAGTTGATAAAATAATGCTAGTTTCCTGCCAAGTCATTCAGAATACAGAAGCCAAGAGAGCATTTTCTAGATGGTGCCAATAGTCTCGCAAGGCAGAAGCAGGGGAGCCAGGAGCTTGAGGCTAGTCTCACTCACTACGCAGTGAGTTTCAGAGTGTATTTGAAATCAAAACAAAATGAAAAAAACAATGTCTAAATAAAACTATAAAAGGTGATCATGTAGAATTTATCCCAGTTATGAAAATAAAATTAAAAACAATTTATCATATTAGTGAATTGCATAGGGAAAATCATCTTATTAACAGATTAAGAAATATCATTTAACAAAATCAAACATTCATGAATGATAAGATCACTTATAAAATGAGAATGGAGGGAACTTCCTAATCTCAAAATGGAGCATCTTTTAGAATAAAACCCAGAGAATGATGAATAGAAAAAAAAAACCTCTAAGATTTCCCATGTCAACATTGTACTGGAAGTTACAGCTAATGTAGACAGAATGAAAAAAGAAATACAAGTCATGCCAATTTGGAAAATATAAAGACATCTTATTCACAGATGACAAGATCCAAAATAATGCACAAGTGCCTCTCAGAGCTAATAATTCATTACAGTAAGATTACAGAGTACAAAAGAACACAAAGGCCAATGCACTAATCATTTTTCTGCATACCAGCATAGATGAGCCTTGAACCAAAAGCACCATCCCATTGACATTAGAGCCTAACAAAAATAAACTAAATAAAAATCTCTAAAGGTTAAAGGTGCATTCAAACTATATAGAAGAAACACGAAGCCTGATAAAGAAATAAGAAAACAAAATTAATGGAGAGAAATTGTGTTATTAATAGGAAGACTCAGTATTGTGAAGATGATAATTCTTTCCAAATTAATTCATAATCTCAATGAAATGCCAATCAAAAGCCCAGAGATTTGTTCTGTGGCTATTGACAAATTGGTTCTAAAGCTTACACAGAGAGAAAAGACTTAGAATATCAGGCATAACACTGAAACACAAAAACAAAGTCGGAGGACTGAAACTATCCCACCTCAAGACTCACAATAAAGCAAAGCCATCAAAACAATCTAATTGTAGATAAGGTAGGGCAACCAATGAGAGAGCCTAGGAATAGACCTATATGAGTTACCCATATACAACCTATATAAGTTACAGTTAACTGACCTGTTATAAGGAACAAATATACTAACTTAAATTAATCTTTTCAACAGACAGTACTGGAACAACTAAACGTATACATTAAAAAAAACAACCGCAATTGAGTCTTCATATGTAGCTCGTATTTTTCACAAGAGTCATCTCAAAATTAGTGACAGATCTAAGCAAAAACTGCAAAAGTACACAATTCTAAGAACAAAACACTGAGAAACACTACACGATATTCTAGAACAAAACACTAGAATAATTCATGAAATAAAGGAATTGATAAAAGAAACAAATCTAAATTTTCTCCCATACTAAACAAAATTTCAAGAAGATTTTCCAAAGCCTGGGTGAAAACATCTGCAAACCTCCTATATCATAAAAGCTGCTATCAAACATAAACGAATAATAAAATGAAACTGACCTAAAAGTGCCCCAGCGTGGGGGGTTACATCACTCGGTAGAGTGTTTGCCTAGCATTCACAAAATCCTGGGTTCAGTCTCTAGCACCTCATAAACGGGGCATGGCGGTATACATCTATAATCCAGAATCCAGGAAGTGGAGGCAAGAGGATCAGGAATCCAAAACCATTCCCAGCTAGTGAGCACAGTTTGATACTGTCTCAAAAAGAAATTAAAAAGTAAATAAATTAATTAATTAAACTTAAAAAGGAGGAATACCTTAATAGAGAATTCAGCAAGGAAATATACAGAGAGCAAATAAAGATGAAAAGATGTCCCACATCACACGGTACTGGGAAGCCGACGAAAGCAGTATTGAGAGACCAAAAACTCTGGACCACAAGAAGATCAACTTTCCTGAATGAGGCAACATAATGTGGTGCAGCCATCTGAAGACAGCATAAAGTTTTCTAACAACATTCAGCATATTTTACCTTATGGTCCAGCTATTAACAAAAGGATCCAGCACTTAGGTCCACACAAAAACATAAATGAATAAAGAATCCAGAATCTTTATTTATAATTGCCAATCACAGAAGCAATCTGTGTGCATTTTAGTGGGTAAATGGCTAACTGTGGTACATCCAGAAAAAATGAAATATTATTCAGCACACGCACAAAAAGGAATGAATTATCAAGCAAAAGAAATTTAAGTGCATGTAACTAAATGAAAGAATATAAAAAGGGCACATGTAGTATTATAACAAACAACTATATTAACTGTATGGCAATCCAGACAAAGCAAACTCTGGGGAGACAAAAGATAGTTGCTAGCAGGTAGACAAAAAAGAAAGATGAAGAGGTGAACACAGATGATTTTCAAGACAGTGAAACGACTCAGAAAGATACACAAAAGTGTATATATGCCATATGCATTTGTTCAAATCCATACAATGTACGCCAACAACAGTGAACCCCCATGTAAGGTATGGACTACCAGTCCTGTCAATCAACAGTAACATCTGTACCACTTTGGCAAAAGAGAATAAGAACCAGGGGAGCTACAGGTGGGTGGGAACAATGGCATACAGAGCATCTCTGTACTTTCTCTTTAATGTTGCTATGAAGTTAAAAATTCTCTAAAATTTGTTTACTTAAAAATGTACACAGTGACTTACTTAAATGCAACAGTTAAAACTATTAACCCTAGGAAGAAAATAGGCATAAATCTTTGCAGCCTTGGGTCAGCCAATGGCTTTTTTAGCTTTGACATCAAAAGCTCCAGCAGTGACAGGAAAAACTAGATAAGCTAAACTTTATCAAAATTAAAACATTTCATGCTTCAAAGAGCAACAACAAGAAAGTAAAGATAAGTCACAAAGGGGTTATTTACAAACTGCATGTCTGATAAGTGACTTGCATCCCAAATATGTAAAGGAATCTCATGTCTTAAAAAGACAAACAACCCAGTTAAAAAATGATCAAGTGTCTGAACTGACATATCTCCAAAGAAAATCTGAAAAAGAATGGTTCTGTTGCATTGCATGCAAACAATGTATGGAAATCATACAACATCATTGGCCACTAGTGAGAGAGACATCAAATCCACAAGGAGATACCACTTAATTCCTGCTAGAATGGTGATAGCCAGAAAGCAAGATGAAAGCTGGTGCTAGGAAGGGAGCAGAAGAATCCAGTCTGTGACTGGAGCGTGAAAGGACTCCAGGCTTTGGGAAGACAGCTTAACAGTTCCCCCACCAGAGGACTCAGGTATTCTATTCCCATGGATGAGCCTAGGGGACATGAAAATAGCTCTATGAAAAATGTACAGCTGGATGTTCACAGCAAAGGCATTTCTAATAAAAATGTGAAAATAATCCAAAGTCTTGTCAATTTATGAACAAATGACGACAGCCATAAAATATTGTATTATTCTCAAATAAGACAAAACAGATTATCTTTTCTAAAAATGGTTGAGACTTGAAAACATTATAGAAAATGATGAAAAAGTCAATCACAACAACCACATCCTGCACCATTTCAGTTATGTGTAGTGCACAAGGAAAGGTTCATGGAAGGAAGCAGCCAAAGGAGCTAGTCAAAAACTAAGTCTGTTGGTGTAAGTGACTACTAATGCATGTGCACAGGGGTGAGAGGAGAACTCCCAGGTGACAAAATACACCTGGAGGTTACTGTAGTCCATTCTGAACGGGTGAACTATGTCATACATGTATTCTACATTAATAAAGATGTTATTTGTTTAATTTTTTGAGACAGGATCTCTTTTTTTTATAATCTGGACTTACTATATAAACTCACTATGTGGCCCAGATTGGTTCAAACTCACAGCAACCCTCTTGCCTCAATCACCCAAGTAGTAAGATAATAGACATGAGAAACCACTCCTGGCTTACTGTTATTTCATTTTAACATTAAACAAACCAAAGCATGATATAAAAATTCAAAACTGTATCAATGTAAGCATGATATCACAGCGAGCGACATTTGTGGCGACAATTGTTCTAAAACACAGCTGCACAAATCTGTTTCTCCTTTCCTTCAATTTATATTCAGGCTGAAGTTTCATGTAAAGAACAACTTAAAAACAACAACTATATGCCTTTGTGGGAATAAAGAGTAAATAATGCACTAAATTAAAGATCAAAGTAAAAATTCAGAATAGAAGTATATGTCCTTAAGAAATCACTGGAAAAGCCAAGTGCTCCATGACATAGTCTGTTTATAAAGTCTTTGCTTTCCAGCTTCCGCAAACTGTGTCCATCCCCTTACTAACTGCCTGCCCAATACCACACAATTTTTCCTGATAACTGTAATGTATTTTCATAAACAGAGACAATGGATGTGTTTCTCACATCTGTTAAGGGCCCTCTTACTCAAACACGACAGTGATTTGCATTTATAATTAGTAAGATTTTAGATTAATTCAGCTGAAGTTAATACAAATAAGCATAAGAAGTTTTGGTACTTTGAAATGTGTTTTCTCTTAAATTTTAAAAGCAATATAAAACATTATAGAAAACTTGGAATATAAAAGGAGTACTCATTTATATTACCAAGATAACTATTTTCATTTTCCAATGTACCTTGCAGACTATTTTTCAAATGCATATATTTTAACCTAATTGCAATCATCTCTAAAAGTTAATTTTGTATCCTGCTTCTCCACTTAATGCGTCATAAGCATTTTCCATATTGTAGTCTTTGTAATTATGGTTTATGGCAATATAATTTTTTAAGTGCACAAGATTTATTTGGCAATTATTTCAGAGTTGGACATGCAGTTGTTTCTAATTTTTTGATGTTATAAATAAGATAGTAAAGCCGCTCTCTGCGCATTTTCCTTCCTTGCTGTTTCTCCCTTAAAAGCGAGGCTGGAAGTAGAAACATGTCTATGGCAGTGGCCACTGTGCCAGTTACTTTCATCTCTCCTAGGACGATCTATAAGCCCTCAAACTTGATCTGTTCCGAACTGAGCTCATAGTCACCCCACCCCACCCCACCCCACCTGTTCCTCCTTCCATTTCCTTCTCTAGTAACTGGCAACCCCAGATGCTCAAGTCATGAACTCCAGTGCCATCATCGCTGAGTCTTCTCCTTGCCGCACAGCTCAATCCATCACCAGTCGCTGACAGTTGCCCTGAAATAACCCGTGAATACACATGTCACTTGGTCCCATCTCACTGATACCACTTTAGTTTGAGTCACCACCATCCTAGATGGGGGCAAAGCGACAGTCCTGTAATTCCTAAAGCCAGTCCTGGCCGTTGTCCTCTAGAAGCCCTCCTACCTAGTGAGCAGACGAGCAGACACACCAGTGAAAAGCACTTAGCAGTTAGAGACACGCGGGCAAATGCCACGATAAAGAGTAACGATACACAGTGGACTTGTCTCATGGGCCAAAGGTGGATTTCTTGCTTCTTTTGTAGAACAAGCAACTTTGGGCACATTGGCTCTTTCTAATATATAATTTTGTATGAGACCATATTTAATAATACCAACTCAATGCTGTACATAAAAAAAAAAACCATGTCTCTCATGTTTTTCTTTTAGGGATCGTGTGTGTGTGTGTGTGTGTGTGTGTGTGTGTGTGTGTGTGTGTATAAAATCTTATCAAATAAAATGAAGATAATTGTTATCTTGACCCCAATCACATGTTTTCAAATTTCCAATGTGTCTAAACAGTTGAGATGGGCACAGACTGTCAAGGACAAACCTCTAGGGCAGTGTTCTCAACTTGTGTCCTAACGCTGCAACCCTTTAACAGTCCCTCATATTGTGGTGACCCGCAAACAGGAACTTATTTCAGTGCTCCTTATTTTATAGCTGTGATTTTACTAGTGTTATGACTTGTAATGTAAACCTTTGATATGCAGGACATTTGCTATGTGACCCTAATAGGTGTTGTGACCCACAGGTTGAGAAACGTTGCTCCAGCTGAACATAAAGGATCATGCTTCAAAATGCCAGGAGCATCTGCACTCTGGATAAAATGCCTTATAAACAGTTTTATTACAATTTGAACACCTTAGTTTCCCTTGAGGTAGAATGTGTTTGCTGATAAACATTTTATGTGAGGATCCAGCAAGCAGGAAAATAGCTATAGTCAACACTGTCTTCTACAGCAACAGTAAGACAACAATCACCATGAATATATGTTTTTCATAACTGTCTTACTCATGGAATACATTTGACTCCTGACCTTGTGCCTACAAGAGATACAAACCAACTTGAGAACACAGCATGTCACCCAGGAATGTGCACAACATCTTCTGAGCTGCCTCTCACCCTACTTCTTTTTCTGCATACAACTGCAATTAATTAGAATATAAGGTATAAAATTAAAGATATATAAAGCTATTTATAAGATATATAACAAAATGACTAAGTAAGGGCCAGAAATTAAAATTATTAAAATTAATAACTGCATTTTAATTCAGAGCTTTGTGTTCACAGTAAACTTTCTCGTAACAATTAAAAATAGAAAAAGAAAAAACAATAGTAAAAATAAATTACCTTCTTAATAATAAAAAAGGAGTGTGGCTAGTTCCTAGAGACCTGAAGACAGGATTACTGTAAATTCTGAGAGAACTGGTGTATAGTAAAGGGAGACAGGAAGGAGTAGAGACGCTGTGTGGATTTCAGATGGCCCAAGCTCCATGCTCCTGAGCCATCTAAAATCTGTGCATCTATCTATACTCCTTCATTCTGTTTCATAGTTTTCCAAACTGTATGTGACGAGCTTAACATAGAAGCTTTCTTATTAACCATTTTCTGCAAAGATTCCTTTGCTTCAGGATGATATCCACCCAGCTTCCATAGACTATAATGCCTTCCATGGTTTGGCAGCTTCATAACTATCTCAATGTTGGGGAAGCACATACATGTGAAATCCTGGGCTCACTGTGCACCTAGCTCAGTCTAATCAGTATGCTTCATGCCAGTATGACCCTGTCTCAAAGGAACAAGGTGAACAGCTCCTGAGGAATGACCACATTTGGCTAGCGCTCCTCCCTCTCTCTCTCTCTCTCTCTCTCTCTCTCTCTCTCTCTCTCTCTCTCTCTCTCTCTCTCTCTCTCTCCCCCCCCCCCCTCCGTTTGGCTACCCCCTGTCTCTGTCTCTGTCTCTGTCTCTCTCTCTCGTTTGGCTAGCTCTCTCTCTCCCTGTCTCTCCCCGTCTCTCTATGTGTTTCTCTCTCTCTCTCTCTCTCTCTCTCTCTCTCTCTCTTCCTCCCTCACTCCCTCCTTTCCCCTTTCTTTCTCTTTCTCTGAGAAGAAGAAGCTGAGACAACTTCTGCACTGAGCACCCTGGTCCAGCGACACGACTTTGCACCACAACAGTATCTAACAGCCACTGACTGACATTCTCTTCCTCACTTCTCATCCTATAGGCAAACCCAGCCAGTTAGATAGAGTATTTTATGAAATGGCTCACAGAATAAATGAAGCCAGTTTCTCTGCCACTGATTGAGGCTAGATCTGCACGCTTTGGTCACCAGAGGAAATAGGTTTGACAATCTCTTATGAGAAGTGAGTATATTCTCTAATCCTCACACCCCGTCATTCCCTTCAGAGTCACCATTTACACCACATCACTCACCCACGCTTGGCAGCTACACCATGCCTAGCATGAAATATGACCCTACTCTGCTTTCCACTAGTTTTATCCAGGGCTAAATACATCTATGAGTCCTTAGCCTTTGGCTCTATGTCAGGAGCAAAGGCAACACTGAGTTCATGCACACTTGCCTTGGGATTACAAGTTTGGCAAGTGAAAATTAAGCTTTTCAGAGGGCTCAGCCTTCCTTTGCAGAAGCTTACTCACTTTGAAGTATATCTTTATAATTGTTTTCTGTTTGATATAGAAGAAATTTGAAAGCTGTCAGCAGTGTCTGCAGACATGCGAAAATGCTCATCATGAAGAATGAGCTGGGATGCTCCAGAATGGGCCCTGCTGGCTGGTGTGTAATGCACTGTAGGCTACAGAAGGGCATAAAAGGGTCTAATACCAAGATACTCCAAGTCACCTGTGAGCTGTGTCACTACACATACCAAGCACAGAAAAAAATATGTTAGAGGATTGTGGGACTGCCATGATTAAAATAATAATTTCATGAAGATCTTTATTTTTCCTTTAAGTCTTGGAGCACGATTTATGTTAAGTATTAAGAGAACACATTTATTAGTTTCTTAATTGCTATTACCAAAGCATACACATTATTTTTAAATAAGATTATAAAAAAGCAATATCCAAAATTCCTTGGTTATACCTGTCCTTCCTTGTTTATATTTTCAATATTTTATTTTAACTATATTTACAACTCATGATTATTTTAAATGCAAAGGCAAAAATATATTAAGTGAATTACTATATACACTATATATCATTTTAAAATGTAGTAAGTGAATTACATATGCACAGATATATCATTTAAAATATATTAAGTGAATTACATATATACATTATACATTATTAAAGAGAAAGAAAGACATAGAGCTGAGAAAAGTGCAGAATTTATTTGTCTTCATAAGGCAATGTGAACAAAGAAACTTTTGTTATCATAAGTTTATATAACAACTAAAGAAAACACACGAAATCATTCCTAGGACATGCTTTTCTCCTGCAACTGTAACCCAATGAGGATCTTCTCTCACTGGGGCTCACGTGGAGACCCTGGAGGAGCAGAGCTGGCATCAGGGGCAATTTATAGAAGCACTATTTTCAAGACTTCTCTTGTGCATACTTCGCAAAGGGTAAAGCTTAACATTAAACTACAATCATGGAAAGCATTTCAAGTTGGGCAGGGATCTGAGACAAGGGTCTAAATAAATGCCACAGGGCAAGCGCTCTTAAATAGCTGACAGTGGATAGTGCCCTCCAGCAGGTGTTGCGGGTCAGTTAGCTAATGACTGAATGCTCCATGAGGGCTTGCAGAGCCGAAATTCTGTTCTTAATTTAGAGTCATATGCTCAGGCCCAGCTTAAAACTTCAAAATCTCTAGAGGGTACTAGAGGCCAGAAACCTATCTCTTATCTACATTTTAAATAATACTTGAGTCATGCTCAGGCTAGGCACAGTTGGAATGCTTTGGGAGGGTGTTTGACTAGAGACGGCGTGAACCCAGAGGAAGTGTAGCTATTGGTGCCTGGAGCTCACGCTGTTGTCTCCAAACTCTGGCTGTTGTTTTGACAATCATGTTGGAACATCTTAAGGGAACTGCTGAAAAGCTAGCAAGTTGGGAGAGTGTTTTCAGGGGACTCTGCTGCTCACTGTGTTCCACAGTTATGCTTTTTAATTTACTCCCTGGGAAAGAGAGTCACACTGTAACTGCACAGTGAAAAGTTAAGCTCTAGAGTTACGTTTCATATAGAAAGCCAACCAGCACTCAGACGAGAGATAAGCCCGCCATTTTCCTCAAAGCACTTCTATGTGTGTGCTTGACTGACTTCGAAATCCATTGCTATAACATTCAAGATAAAAGTTAATTCTGAAATTTTAAGTTGAACTTCACAGACCACTGCTGCCCCAGCCCTCTCTTGCCTGCCCTCCCAGACTTCATTTATGATCTTTGCTGTCATTTCCAAGCAAGTTCTCCCTGAAGCAGCCCTGAAATCTGATTCTTCTGAATCCAGTTATCCTACTTAATTCTTGATATCGCCTGCACAGAAGTGTTCCTAGGATTATGGGAGAAGGGAGAATTAGAAGGGGGTTATGTTGTGCAAACTGTGATTTACTCCACGGACGACACTTTCACAGGATTGAGTTAAGAAGCAATTCTGCATGAACTTAGAGATAACAAATTAAAGATGGAAGTCTGCTGTGATAGCGACACTGACGTTTTCAATTCACCCACCAGGCCTGCTCTTGCCTACACAGGTCACACTCCACACTGCGTAAGAGTGGACATATCCACCTCAGACTCACTGGCTCGTTCAGTCACTTTAAGAAGCTTGAGAGAGAATGTCATCCCCACTGGAACAGAAAAGGAGGTTGAGGCACAGAGGGGTTCCACATTTGTACAATGTCACCCAGTGTATGAGTGACAAGGCCAAGCTTTTGGCTCTGGTGTCACAGGGATGGGTTTCAAATCCACTTCAGCCATCAGCCACCAACACATGGTGGAAAGAATGTAGCAGGCGAAGAAATAGTTTCCTAGAATAAAAGCTCCAGCGGGCGGGGAGTCCTCCAGCTGATAACTGGGAGTCAATTTCCTTTGAAATTCGTGGCCCTAAATAATCAGCTTGTCTCTAAAGGTACAAAAGGCTTAGTGCTATAATTTATGATGTCGATCCTGATCTACAATTAGATGCACAGGGCCTGGGTACTGTGATTGAAGCAACCATTGACACTATCTCTTAGTCAATATAGAAAATTGCTTATGTGTTCATATCTCCTAATATCTATTTCTTATTAAAAAGAAAAAATGCAATAGGCTATCTTCCATCTATAATAAGTTTGATAAAGTCACCATACTTTAAAATCTACATTTAAGGCAACGAGATAAAAGTTGTCTTACCCCTCCTTCATGTCATTAATAGGAAGCGGCACCCTGCCACCCCTATCTAGGGCCGACGTGATGTTTATAGCGTTGAGGCGCTCCGGTTGCCACACATTTTTTACAGCCCCGAGAAAGTCTCCAAGAACCTCGCTGGCCAACATCTCCTCCACATTCATATTTTTGATGAAGAATTCTGCTTGATATGGCAACGGAAATTCTAGTGTTGATGAAAAGGGATATGTATATGTTTAATGAAGCAATCTCTTCAAAGGGACAATTTGAGTTTTACTGAGTTCTGTTATAGGCCTGACAGTAGAGAGCAATACAAAACAGTCAATTCTCCATCTGAATGGGTCCAGACGCTTGGATAAGTCAGAGGCGGGCAGATCTCTGTGAAGTGGAGGCCAACCTGGTCTACACAGTGAGTTTTAGGACAACCAGGGTGACATAATGAGACCCTGTCTATACAACAACAGCAAAATTATGTCTGTACTCAGCAGTATAAATTTATAAACTTTCTCATTATTAATCCTTAAACAATGTGTCAACTATTTATATAGAACCTACATTGCATAGGTATAATGCATAATCTAGAGATAATTCACATATGGGAGAATTGTGCAGATCATGTGTAAAAATAGCTTTTACATGTGTAAACAAAGTTTTTACATATGACTTGCCCATATTATATAGGGGATTTGAGAGTTTTCCAATTTGAATATCCAAAGGGATCTAGGAACCAATTCCTGGTGGGTACTAAGGGATTGCTGTGACTTCAAAGACTTCTCTATAACTGATGATGTATCCAAGAACATAATATACATTAGGCACTGAAACTGTATCTGCAATATAATAAAATCCATGCTTCATGGAGATAATTTATAATTTCAGAATTTAACCAGAGAAAGCAAGAAGATGACTAAACCCTTGTTTTTAATTTATAATATTTCTGATATTTTTTGGAGTATGCTAAAAATCATTGCTTTTTCTATGATACTGATTATATAGGTAGTGAGAATTCTAAAATTTACCTCAATTCTATTTGGATTATTGTGTACTAAATATTTCAGAAAATCAGAAAGCTCTTGTGCAGTTTCACAGTTAGAGTTTTAGTGAGCTTTTTTTTTCTTTCAACACATTCACTAAATTCTCCTTTAAAAAAATATAAGTCAGGGGGTGTGGCTCACTCCTTTAATCCCCAACATTCAGGAGGCAGAGGCAGGAGGATCTCTCTGAGTTCAAGGCCAGCCTGAAACTACAAAGCTAGATCCAGAACAGCCAGGACTACACAAAGAAATCCTGTCTTGAAAAACAAAAAACAAACAAAAAATGTAAATAACTTTCAACAAACCTAATAAAAAATTCAGTCTATTAATATAAGAAACACTAACTAAATATATGTTTCTCAAGTGTTAGTCTTGAATTACTGCCATTTCCCCTATATTATGATTATCCTTTTAAAATTAAAAATGTTTTCTTCTTCTACACAATACTATTTGTACAATAATAAGAGTTAATTTGAAAACTATTACAAAGCAGGGCAAATGAGGAGACCCCTGTAGATTGTAACAGCAGGAGTGTCAGCAGCAGGCTCTGTCCTCACACCCCCCAATACTGTCAGTGGAAGATTTCCTTTAGAGATGTTCAGAAAGACACAATCATTTGAATTTATCTCATTCAATTTTTCTCTAAATTAGAGATTATGTCTATAGTGTGCCTAGCAGACTTCAAACATATGGTAAAAACTTATAAAATATTAAGGCTTTAGTCCTATTTTAACACAAAAGGCTAGTTATATGAATATTTCTGAGTTCTAAACAGACTTAATGTCTTCAATACTAATTATACTATGTACATTCTCTTTTTAAACAAAATCATGAGTTTGTAAATTAATCTACTCTTATTTAATAAATGGAAGATAAAATACTTAATAATCACCCAACATCTTAATGACCTCATTTCTTGGAAGACTCTTTGATAATAATGGACACTAGACACCAGAAATTCGGTGAGGGAGCCAACATTGGCTGTAGAGTTTTGTCCAGAGCCATGTAGCAAACATTTCCAAAGCCATAGCTCTGCAAGGCCCTTCTCAAGGAAAATCCTTTCCTCCTCTCCTGCAGGCACTAATTTGGCCTGTGATTATGCTAGATTTATTCACTGCATAGTCCATATGTAGTCTTCTAAAGCATAAATTCTTCATTCTCTTCTTGTAGGTAAGATTTCAGTTTATACAAATGCATTTCCTCTTTACATACTACAGTAGCTTAATCATATGACACTTTCTCCCAGGCCTAAAATAGTCACACAAGTGAATCATGATGAAGACTTTCTCAGTGGTAAATGATGTGATATTCATAAATAATAGCAACTATAGTTTTGGATATGCCAGATGTATAAAATTACTCTTTCCCTAAATATTTTCACATTCAAGTTTCCATAAAAATACAGAAAGCCCCTACTCCACCCCCTCTCCACCCCAACCCACCTTATCATCAGTACTACTCCTGGAGAACCACTCTTTGGCTCTTCCTGATCCATTCAGCCCCACTTAGTGGTTCCCTTTCTGAGATCTGCTACAGGCCTTGCGGTTGCTACCGTCTCCCTCCAAGGCTCTGGCCCAAGCAGCTTGGGCCAAGAACGAGTGCCAGGTCTCTCCAGCATGAGTCAGCAGAGCTTTCTAACTCTGGGGAAATCCCCATGCTTGCTATATTTGGAAATCAGAGAGGCCAAGAGAACAGTAGGCCAACAGACTGGTGGCAGCAGGCCTCTGAGGTGCTAACCCCAATCTAGGGATTCACTTTTTATGCAGTCTTCTTGAGCACCATGCTGTGAGTCTGCATGACTAATTTCCCATGAGGTCACTCAGAGTAGAAGACAGCTGGCCAGAGCGCTGGGCGGAGCACGAGTTCCCTGATTTACAACTTTGTTATTCCTTCCTCTAAAGCTTATCTGGGACAAATAGCATGAGTGAAGGCCATGTTCAAAGGCAGTCATTCTCCAGTGCCTATGAATCTTGTCTAGACTGGCAAGGACAAATGTGTGACCTTTTTAGTTTAGTGGTTTTCAAACCATTTGGGGGTCACTGAACCCTACGTAGAAAAGAAGTGGAACAGAACCGCCCAAATTCCAAAAGGAGACTTCTGAAATCTCCTCCTCCTCCCTCACTAGGACGGCTTCTAACTACCTCGTGCAGATGAAGAGCCCCTAAGGCTTACTCTTGACCCTCCAGTTGGGTAGTATTCTCTCTCATACCAGGAACCACGTGAATATGGATCCCTGTGTGACATCAACACCTGTAGTAGCTTCTGAATGTTCCCTTTCTACAGCAGAGAGCAGACTAGAGAAAGACAGAGGTCCAATGGTAGACCAGGCTCTCTTCCAGTCTGCCATATCTGACAAAGACCTGGTCTCTTCAGCCTATAATTACAGGGTGCAAGAGCCCAAAGTCACCGCAGTGTAACTCTATGACTCAAGCCATGAATTCACAGATGGGAAGAAAAAGGAAAAGACAATGACTCTGCTCACTCAAGAGTTCCCAGCTCTACAAGAATAGCTTAACTAGATACAACTATCCAAACCTAATTAAGTCAATAACCAGTCTCCCTGTTCTATGGGTGCCTAGAGATCTTGCAGAAGGCAGAGTGAGGGGAGAGAATGCTTTGCCATGCTTGTTTTTTATATGAAAAGGACTTTACATTTTAACCTGGCAATCGTCCGCAGTAGGTCCAAGTCTTCAAGCTGTCTTTCCAGGTACATATTACCAATTTTTGTATTTAATTCTCCTTTGATATAGTCTAAGAGCAACTTGTAGCTCAGCTTAACTGAGTTATCATAAATTTCAAAATACTTGTTTCTGGCAAATTCTTTTGTTTGTCTGCTTTCTGCCAATAAAGAGGAGCAGTAATTCCCCATCGGAAATGTACTCTTATTTTGCTTTTTCAGAAGAAAAGATCTGTCACAGCTCCCTACCTCTGATTGCCTTTACTAAGAGAAGTAGAGTATCCCATAATTTTCTAAGGCTACTTAAAATGTCTTCTCTTTCTTTTTTAACATTTAAGCCTCAACAGGTGGATCTCTACGAGGCTGAGGCCAGCCTGGGATACAGAGCAAGTTCCAGGACAGCTAGGGTTACACAGAGAAACATTATTTTGAAAAAATAATCATCATCATCCCTCAAGTCTGAATATGGGATGGTAATATTTTCCCCTTTCCTCCCTTCAGGCCCTCAACCTATCTTCCCACGAACCATTCCCCTGCCCCTACTCTCAAGTTGGTAGCCTTGTTAGAACATTCTAAGTGTTAAACACATTTCCTAGTCTTTGTCAAAATGGGGTCAAATATAAGCATAATTTTATATTTCCTGTGTCCCCATCCTTCAAAATCCTCAGGAAATCATTTACAGTTTGAGCATGTTGCTCTAAATTGTTGGTGGACTCTAACACTTATTTACACAATGAGCAAAATTAGCTAATTAGCAAACAGTGTACCCCACGTCCCCAAATCACAGTTTATCTTCACATGCATCTAAACTACTACTTATAATTACATTGAAGTTCAATATAAAAGTAGTAAACAACTACTCTGTGTTCTTGGACTCAACTCATAGGCGTTAGAGCAAGCTTGAAAGCAGGTGCATCTTAGTACCCCTTCAGCACTGACGCAGCAAGGCTTGAAGACACCAGCATCTGGGAAGAACCATCTTCAGTTCGTCAATAAAGCACATCACTCTTATAAAAAGTTAGAAATGGCTTGCTTTTCTTCCTGCATTTTACTATTTCATTAGTTACAGTAGGCATGTGGTGCTTTGCAATCTATGATTATATTTTATGTTTATAAATGCAGTGAAATCCTTCTTAAAAATAAGAAATGTTCATTGACATATTTTCCGTACTTACCTTCTGCTGACATTATATTAATTATCAAATTATGCCTTGCAGTCTCAAAGGTACGTCTATTATAGGCAGTTATCTGTTAGAAAAGGAAAATCATGTTTAGAAAGTGAAAGGTTTTAGAAAATACAACTCAGTAAAGGCAAAATGAAACAAATCAGTGCTTTTCCTATTTTTATTATTTGTTGATTTATCTAGAAAACTTTCTTTCCTGGGCAATAAAAATCCTAGGGCTTTTAGCAGTATGGTAGTAAAATAATTAATTAGTCAAGTCTACTTAACATGCTAAAACAAAAAGTTAAATATGAAAAAATTCTTTTCTAGAAAGCCATTAGGCACAAGAGGCAATATAGATGGGTCACTATGAACCATTAGTGACTTTCTGGTGACAGTAAGATTAAACAACAACAACAACACACACACACACAGAGAAAAACTTAAAATATATGGTTGTGCTTGTAAATGAATTTAAGAATCAGCGTGAAAAGTACATTTTAACCAAGCACACTAATGTTGCATTTAGTGTCGAACTGCACAACAATCGGTCAAAAGATGCCACAAATAACCCTCTCATGATATAAATATACCTCATGATGAGTAAAGCAGTGAGGGTAACAGTCTATAAAAGTAGAGCACATGCTCAAAAGCCACAAATCAGTGTTTTCATACAGCCACATGTTAGTAAACTTCTATTGAAGTCAGCTCAGAAGGGGCTACCAGAGTCAAACAAAACAAAGGCTGCAGAATTCAAGGGATGATTAACTTTGTAACAGGCCATTAAATGATGCAGACACATCTGGAGTACCTCAGCAAAACCAAAAGAGTGTCAAACTCTCAGAGTCCAGGTACTAGGTTTCTGACGATGACTGCAGCTGTAGGTGACAAGGAAGCAGAAGATTGGGAGAAAACTGGCTCCAGCCACTAGAAGAGACCCCTGCGTGCAACAAGCACGGTAGACCTTTACATATCAATAGGAGCTTGGCCAGAAGTAGGTTACACTCTTTGGGAATACTGAGAGCTAAAACAGCAAGATTCAGAATTGGGGGATAAATAATTTCAAACCTTTGGCAATGTTTATTCTGAAGAGCACACTAACCACAAAGTTAGTGCAGCTTCTCTCTCTCCAACTTGTCAAAATTCCATCGGCATTGCTACTTTCTGCCTCCCGTCAAACTGTGACCTGAGACTAGTTACTAAACTAAGGTTGAAAGAGAGTGCCAAGTCTTAGCCAATAGACCACCAGGTATGCTGCCTACCAGAACTAAGTAAGAGTTATTTTTCTAAGACAGCAAATGGAAACATTAAAAATAAGTTGTACTTGGGAACTTTTGTGATTTAAAAAGTTTAGCCTTTCCTCATTAGCTTACACAAGTAATATATACTAATTAATTAATTTGCCATACTCCCCCCAATAATCATAATCATATTCTCAGTGGAAAAAAGAATGACTGATCTTCTCCAATGTGCTATTACAGTGAGCTTTTGGCTCAGAAGAGATGAGTATTTTAAATTATTAACAGTAGCCTTCCCAATTGGTCTCAAATTTCATGATTGCAAGTTTTATAAACTCTAGTTTCTTTTTTTTAAATCTCAGATTACTAGAGGAAGTGAAGAATATTTCATATTAAGAGAAAAAAATTAATTACCTGAATGTTTATCTAATGCTTAGTCTTAGCAGCTATCCCACTCCTGGTCAGATATTTAAAAACTATAACGACCTTACTTCAGAGATATGAAATGCTTCAAAACAAGATGGAGGAGGCTTTTAGCTTTCATCCTCTCTTTCTAAAATAATGTCTAACCAATTTTAGATGTTTACAATCTAAATATTTCAAATTCATAGCTGCTGAATGGATTAATTCATAAATTGATATAATTAAAAATGTTTTAAGACAGACATAAAACTTGACTAAATTAATAGAATATATAAAATCCTATACACTTTTTACACTATATAGATATATTTGTCTTCTATAAACATTGTATTGAGTTTTCATCGGCACTAATTAAGCATATTACTTAATGTCTGTGGTGATTTATAAGAATGTCTTGACTGTTCTAGAATTGCCCTCGACAACATTACTGCTCACTTGTCTTGGCCCAGGCTGCTTTCCAGCAATAGTTGAACTGGATGTTTAAAATCCCATTTACTTAATGAAATTAAAATTTAATTTACCTATTTACTTAAAAGCTCATTTGCTCATTACAAAAATATGTAGACTTAAAATATATTCCTTAGTTTTGCTTGTTTTTGAAAACCATAAGACTAGTGCTTTATATGCCACCCACATGTTCTCCTGAAGGTCTGTTTCCCCACCTCCCACTGGACAGTCTGCTTAAACCTTATCCATGTTGTTGGACAAGCCTCAGCTCAGTTTTGCTCTTTGTATCTACCACATATACACAACACAATGCATGTACCTAGCTCTTGCTCACAGCCTTTAGAGTCTGCTGCTTTGTGGGTTTCCAGTGCTCTGCTTCATGAACAATGTTCAAAGAGTATGTCCATACATGTCTTCAGGTGAGTTTTTGCAAGTTGCTTGTTTGGGTAGATATCTAGAAGTGGGACTGCTGTGACACAACACTCCGATACTTACTCATGGAACATAATTTAGGACTGATCCCATAGTGGCTATGTCAATCTTCACATTTATCTGCGATGGATCTCATGGATGGTAAAATTCTTATTATTGTCTGACTATGTATGTTCCTCATTACTGGTTAAGAATAGACATCTTACTTGGTCTCATGAGTATTTGTGTGTCCTGTTCAGTGAAATCTTTTTCTCACTGAATTGAGGGTTTCTTTTCGATTTCATGTGCCCTATAGTCAGGCACATGTAATAACATCTTCTGTTCTTTTATCTCTTAAAAGAATCTCTTTTGATGAATAGTTCACAAATATAAGAGTGAAAATCATGTATTTTTCTCTCAAAAAATATGCAATTTATATTTAAGAAATCTATTCTTGTCCCCAAGTCAGCAAGAGTCTTTTGTATTTTAATATAATAGTTTAATTTTTTTGTTTCTCACATTTAATGCCTAATCTACCTATATTTTTGCTAGGCATTTAGTATGAAGGATCTAACTCTATGGTTGGTATGAAGGATCTAATTCAAGTGGTAACAAATTTTCTGAGCACTAGTTAAGAAATAGACATTCCTTTTTCCAATGACCTGTGGCACCAACTCTTCAAACATCTGTCACTGTTCCTTGTGTGGTCTGTTTCTGTCCTTGCTACTCAGCCTTTCAGCCCATTTGTCCATCCCTGTGTCACTGAAACTCTGTAATCACCACCATGAGTTTATGGAGATCTGGATGCCTATGAGAAGAGAAACCTTCCCCTTCGTTCTTCTTTACTAAGGCTTAGTTATTTCTAACATATAGTCCTCCCCATACATGTAAGAAATAGTCAAGTTTTACTTTTAAAAATCCACTGAAAACTATATTGGTGTGCACTAAATCTATAGATCAAGAGAAATTATGCCATTATCACACTATCTTCCTATCACTGAAATTATCATCTATTTATGCAAATTTTACATTCTTTGTGTTATATTTATTCCTGGTACCTTATAATTTTTGTCTCTATTGAAGTATTTTCTCAATACTTTTTATTCATGTGCAGAAATAAAACACATTTATGTTTATCCCAAAGCTGATTGGTAGCCTCTCATAATATTTTAATAGTCAATAGACTTTATAATATTGAATATTCAATTTCTTTCAAATCATTGGGGATTTGATTTCATGTTCTTCTCTTCACTAGCTATGACTTCCAATATATCCTATAATAAAATATAGAGGATGTCATTCTTGTTTTGTTCCCAAATTCATGTGCGATTTCTGTAATGTTTCTCCCACTGAGAATGATGCTTGCTATTCTTTTGGGGAAAATTACCAGGTTAAGGAAGATCACTTTGATCTTTAGTTTAAAAAGTGCTCAACAGAGGAACTGGAGAGACAGCTCATTGGTTAAAATCATTTCCTGTTCTTGCAGAGGATGTGAGTTTGGCTCCCAGCACCCACATCAACAGTGAAACTTTTATCTTTTAAAACTACAACTTTTAAAGGAACTATTCGTTTAAATTACCATTACCACTGTTGCTGGGGGTTTTAACTTCTCATGTCTTATATGTATGCTGATATTAGAAAAAAAAAACTGGAGAATTACAATACCCCAAAGGCGTTCAGAGTACAGGTTAACCCTACTATCACACCTTGCACAGCCTTTGGGGCTTTACTTAGCAACACTGGTAACTTGTGCCTATCGTCTGTCCCGTAGAATGTACCTTAATTTCTAACCACACATATAGTTCTCTGAGATCATCTACTTTTACACATCCCTCATTTTTTGGATTCGGGATGGGTGGGTGTACTTTTATTGCTTGTTTGTTTTGTTTTTCAGTGCTGGAAATGAACTTGCATATGCTTGTCATCTTCTCTACTGTTAAGCTAGAGCCCAAACCCTATTTTCAAAACCTAAAAGGCTTCCTTGGCTGCGTGAAGTGCCCCAGCAGCTTCTATGCTAGTATTGGGTAGGCATGCTTCTCCCCCACATCTTCAGCCCCTAGACCATATTGAATGGTTGAGTCCACTTGTCACTCATCCTTCCAGCCTGAGTCATCTTTCACAGTGTTTGCTAATTAAGATGTCTAGTGATTGACTTTTTTTCAATAAGTATGAAATTTGAATAAAAAATATAGACTTGACTTGGCAATTTGACTCACTTACTACCAAGCCCAAAGACCTGAGTGTGATCCTCAGAACATACATGATAGAAGGAGAAACTTCTGAAGGTTGTTCTCTGACCTCTACAAATGCGTCAGGGCACATGTACACCACACACACACACACACACACACACACACACACACACACACACAAATGACTGAAATATAGAACAATGAAATGTTTTAGGTTTGCACTTATCTTATTAAATAGATTTTACATTAATCTACTTCTTTTAATAATTTTTACTAGTTTATTTTATCATTTTAATATAAATGTTTAAACAGCAAACTTTATAGAGAAGAATATTATGTGTCAAAACATTAGCAAATACATTTCTATGTTTTAAAAACTCTTAAATATCACTTCCATGTAACTTTAATTTCAACATTTAAAATAAATGACAAAAAACATAGTATTTCCCATTCAAAATAAATTACCTCGATGATTGTTGGTTTCCCCACATTTTCAGCTGTTGGGGACCCATACAGAACCCCATCACTGTATGGTGTCCTTTGGATGTAGCGAAGCCATCCAGGTCTGTCTGGGTAACCCATTAAATTTGTGTTAAATGTTATGGGATCATTACTAACCTCACCTAGATAAGGAACACAGAATTAAGACATGATAGTTATTTTCATACATGTTTCTTTGGTGCTTTCAGTCAAAACATTCCACCAGGAAAAAAATGTTTTTGATATTTGTAGCAACCTAAATATGCAAATAAAAAATTTATCTCGAAATTTGACTTTAGTTACACACATAATAAAAAATATCCTTTTGATTGTTCAATTGGTCTTGAGATCTAATAAACAAGCATAGTAGATTCTAACAAATTTCTTGGTTCTATTTTGAGGATGATGCTTTAGGACAGTTTTGCCAGTTAGAAAACAAGCATTGTTCACAAATATCTCCCAAAATGTATTCATCTGTTCATGACAAACCTTTACTTCACGATCTCCAAACATTATCAGAGCAACACCAAGGAGTGGTCAGATAATTATGAAAGTGTCATAATGTGTCATGACTATATACTTTTCCTATATGTAACAACTGCTGTCTGAAAGCCTGGCCACCTAGTTTTCTAAAAATGGAATATTTCATAAGAAAATACTTTTAAATTAATAGAAGAAAAGACTTTATTATTAAAAACAGGTCTACCTTCATTTTATTAATGTGGTCAGATAAATTGCTATTCATCATATAGCCCACAAAGAATAATTGTATGAATTCTAATATTAAACATGTATTTTGAAAAGTTAATTTTTAAAAGTCATTTTTGTTACTGACTTAATGTTTTCTCTTGCTATTCTTTCTGTATCTTCATTAATGTGACAGTACTTGTGATAATTAACATTTAAACCAACAGTGAATTAAATAAGTAAGAAACTAAGTCAGAGTACAGAAAATCATAACTGGGTACAGCTGTAATTATTTTTGTGGGACTAAATGTAGGTCACTTGCCAGGCAGGGATGTAATACTCAAGACTGAAACTTAAGAAATATGTATTCTCTAAAATTAAAAAAATTTCCTTTTATAATTAAATTTCTAATCTGAAAATGAGAAAGATCCTACAACAACCAATTTTTCACATATCCAAATCATTTTAAAAAGTGTTAATCGAATTTGATCTTATATCGCTCAGATTCTGTACAGCGAACAAAAGGAAATATTTCCCCCTACTTCCCTCCTGCCAAGAACCTACCGGGCTTTGGATAAGGAGGAAATTCACCCTTGAAATACTCTCTCTCCAAAACATGAACAAAGAGGACACCTGCAGACGGGTATACGTTCCGATCAGCGTGCACCTTTGAGAAAAGAGTGTACACTGAAAGCAAAGGGAGAGAAGAGAGAAGGTGCTAATGAGAATTGCCCTTGATAACTGAGCAGTGGCTATAGAAATGGTCTCGCTATGCAGAAACTGCCGAGAAGACCAAAACAACACATGAGGGAACGTGTTAGTACATATGTGATTGAAAGGGAGACAATTTTAGGACAAAGCTAAGAAAATTTTTCCGACTTGTGTTTAGAAACCATTAAAATACTGCACAAGTAAAATGACACATGTTATATTTAGTATTTTTAATTTTCATTAAGCATAAAAACATAAATATCATTTTGATGATTTATTTTTGTCCAAAATATTACCAACAAAATACATATAACAAGAACTGACAAACTTCATAATTACTAGTTTTTTCTCTTTCCCTTTTTAAAAAGCAAATATATTATTAGTACTTTTAAAATGATAAGCACTACTGCTTTCAAAGTAGAGGCAAGTCAGCCCATATAACTCTCATCTCTGCAGCAATTCATTTATACTTATGAAGATAAGCTGACAACTTTCTCCATGTATTAATAAAACCTTTTTCTAGAAACAATTACTTTATTTCATGTTTCCTGATTTTGGCATCTAATAATTAAAATAGCATAATATATTCCATTATGCTCCCTCCTAAATAAGCAGCAACAATTGCACAGTTCTGAACGAGTCATTCTTTAGGTGAAATGGGACCAATTACATGATTCACTGTGGCTTAGGACATAAGATCTCAGTGTACAAAAATGGCTAAATTAGTCTGATTAGTTTCTACCTCTTGTTTTTTCTCTAATATCATCATCTCCACCAACATCACTGTCAGCACCCCTTGTCACCTCTGCAATATCTTTTGGGATTCTAGTTTCATGATTGGCAGTAGCTGCAACTTCTAGACAAATACACCCTAATCATCCCGTTCTTCCCCTTAGTCACTGATGGATTTGTAAATGTCATAATTAACCTGAGAAACCCCAAGACTACTCACACCAAGCTCAAAACTCGTAAAAAGCCCTTGACAGCCAGATCATTGATAATAAAGTTTTTAGTATACAAAAAGAAACTAAACAAAACAAAAAAGCTATCACAAAATGTACCCCCCTCTGAGAAACCATATCCCTCTGTTCTGTGGATAGCTATCCCTAAAAAAGAAGAGTGAAGTAAAACATTTGGCTTGTAGTTTCATGTATCCATAATCTGGGTACCAAAAACAGAACTTCAAAGTCTATGGAGCAGTCAGATGTGATGGCTCATGCCTGTAATTCTATCACCCAAGAGATTTGTACGAGGATTGCTTTAAGACAAGTCTTGGTTATAGAATAAGTTCAGGGTAGCCTGGATTACAGAGCAAGATCGTGTCTCAAAGTAACCACAGAAAAAAAGGCTATGTATCCAAATAAATAAATAAATAAACAAATAAGTAAGTAAGTAAGTAAGTAAGTAAGTAAGTAAGTAAATAAATAAATGAAGCTGCAAGATAGTTTAGCCAGGTTAAAAGACACTGCTGTGTTTGGCACTGAAAAAGGCAAAGTCTTCCCTTGGTGTTCTGACTGTCAGCTTCTGCTCACGGACAAGTTACTCACCTGGGGAAATGATGATCACATTCCAAATAATAATCACTGAATCAGAGAAAAATTATAAGGACGGAAAATAAGAGAATCTGACTTTCTTTGCCCCAGTTGAATAACACAATGTATCCTAAATATCAATGATGTCAGAAATGTGATAACCTCAGAGATCCAACCCCTGCTTCCCACAAGGCCACCATCCAACTTCGGAGACTAACATCTTCTTAACTAGGTATTGTCCCAGAGATATAAGATGCTCTGGCAATACTAGGAAGGGTGGTCTGACTTTGGAAAGATCTGGAAAAAAATTAAGAGATTTAATATTTTTCCTAATAGTAGTTGTTTATAAGCCAGAAACAGGATATTCAGGCATTCAGCAATGAAAACATGCAGGATGCAAGAGTGGGGTGTCATGGGAAGCCTTTAAAGGAAGCGAGTAAGCCAAACATGCACAATTCTAGGGTTCATGGCAGAAGAAAACAAAACTGGGAAAAGAATCAAATTGAGAAGAGTTTCAAACTGCTTCTGAGAAATTATTTTTCTCTATATGACAGTTGTTAAAATTCCTACTGCAACCTTATATCCAAAGTACAGGAATATTTAGAATGATCTAAATGAATCTCTTCTGAACTCATCTGATTTATTAATCTTCCTAGAGATGGGAGCCCCATGCTGTGAAATACTGAGTTTTATTTTCCTTGTCATTTTTTTAATACCTTGAGGAGCGTTGAGCATATTTAAATAGGTTTATTGATGCCGGTGGAATGAATGAATACATTCTAATAGAAAGCAATGCAGAGACAGACACAAGTCTCACGCTAGGGAGCTAAACATATATGACACTTAATTTAAGGTATAGTATTGTTGAAGATTACTGTCCTCCATTTCCATCATAAAGTAATAGCCTCCTTTAGTGTTTGCCACACAAAGTGATATATGTCAGCTTGTGAAGCAAAAGGAAATGTTTCTCATGTTAAATAAGACTGAAATAATTCTATTTTCTATATAGCTCTCACAGAGCCTAATACGAACCCATTAAAGGGCACCTATCATTCTATATCACCCCACCATGATTAGTATAGAACACCTCAAATTCTGCCCTCACAAAACAAAACACAAAAACAAAAACTTTTTCTTCAATGCACAGTGTTAAGCCACAATCCACCATGGCCCTCTCAGGCTTTGAGATGACATGCACATTTTTCTTTATTCACGTACACTCAATTGCCGTTGTGTAATCTACTGAGCTGTACCCTTGCTGGTCAGTTACCTTGGAAACTCACAGTAAAGTCTTCTTCACTTAAGTATAGTGTGCCACTCGATGGAGAAAAACAAGATACAGATGTATGATATATTCATCATCTAGAGATGGAAAATGACTAAGCCACTATGTTTTGTTTGTGAGAATAATACTTCCTTTCTTTATGATGGGTTTAAATTATGGGCACCCACACAACATTTTTAGTGAAGAGCCCTTTTCCTGTTCTTTGTGATTTGCAAAACAAGGAGCTATTCGCAAGAGGCTGTTTGGGCAGCATTCACACCTATGCTTCTTTTCAAAAGCAAAATGCCAGAGAATTTGAAGCTTTGGGCTGTTGTTCTTCTAAACATGGGCAATGTCAATAATGTTCACAGGTCCGCACATCACCCCTAGAGACTGCATCTTAGAGTTAATGCCTGCTCCACGCACAGGTGCCAAGGTCGCATCCACAAACAACAAACTTGATACATACTCTTTCTTAATAACAAATACGGAAAATGAAACATAAACACCCTAAGAAGCCACAGCACAGAGATTTGATCACCTCCACAATATACATGTGTACAGCACTGTAGTGCTAATCAAGCCGGGGTCACAGGGTCTGGCCTCTCTGTGTCTTGTATGGTTCCGTAATCTTGTACAGCTGCAGATCCATCACCTCTGCAAGCATGTCACTGGAAACAAATGAAACGGAAAACCAACATGGAGCTAAATCCCTGCAAATCTAGCAACATTAGTGGGCAAAACAATTAAAGCAAAAGTTTAACCCATGGAGAATCAAAATCAGCATTGTCAAATAGAAAAGACGGCTATGGTTATAAAGATTAAAACTTTTGAAAATACACTGCTATAAGCAATACAATTTAATTTTTTTAAAAAAATCAACTCATGTCTGAATAAATAAGAGCCAAAAGGAAAATAGTGTTGGAAAACAATTTCAATATTTTACCTTTCCTAAGCTCCTATGTCTCTCATTACCAAGCGACCAAAATCTTATTCACAGAAATAGTCTTTGCATGTTTTGTCACAAGGAATATAGAAAAGGTCAGGGCATTTCAACAACTCTGTATTATATGACAGTAGATAGCCAAGAATCAAATAATAGATCTTGACAGAAGTAGCAATAAAGTGGGGCCTCACGCTAGCTAAATTGTGCTCGTCTTCCCTGGCTAAGGCTCTGTTAGGAATTTTCTCTCTGTGTGAAGAAAAAGGTAAGCGTGGCATCAGCGTGCTTCCTTACAATTACCTTAAAACAAAAGCAAACATGGGCGGACTTCACAAACACTGAAGTCTGAAAGAATCGCACTGCTAAAGAAGCGGTAAGAGATCTTCACGATTGCTGTGATCGTTACTGAAATAGGTAAACAGACACACATACCATCCCATCGTTACAAAGAGTCCAAGGAACACGTCCCGGCCCTTTCTTCTGCGTCACTAAGAACAAGGACACAGCCATAAAGATAAAACAGATACTGAGCTTGAGGCCAGAGAACTCTAGCTATGTTTAATCTTAAAGCTGTCTTTTTCGCAATCTTTGAGAACGTCATAAATTATTGCCAATAAGTGTTCCAAGTAGTCTTTGTTAGGCACCAATTATGTGAGTGGCTCATTTATAGGAGCTTTATCAACAAATTGATAGCTTTAAAACATCCACTTATATTGTCATTTTCTCATTTTAAGGTTTACTAGGAATAAAATCTCAGATTACCAGGAACTCCACAGAACGGAGCGTGGAGAGGGTTGCTGTTCCTAAGGTAGCAGCAGTTGATCCTTTTTCATAACATTGTAAGGTCATCATTTCGCACATCAGTTACCGCATGCCACTCTATTATACAGGGGCCGTATGTCATTGACAAATCACATGAGTGGGTCTCAGTAGGCTAATGCATTTTAAGGTTGTGTGTTTTATAGATTTTGTTTTCTCCCCCGGCAGACAAGTTGTCAGCTGTCATTTCTCATTGCTATCAGTATGCTTTCGATAGCAGCTTTTCTAGCCTTTTAAATTTGCCATTATAAACCTGCTGCAGGTTTAAAAACCAGACTAGCAAATGAGGTAGGACTGCGTGCTAAATTAAGAGAAGATACGTGCCGTTTCTGTGTGTGCACTGCTCTGCTAGATGCGAAAAAACAGAAGCCTGCATTTGAAGCATTAGCTGCCCAAGGACCCTTTTGTGGTGTATTTCCTGGCTCCGAGCTGACGCTGTATGCCTTTGAATAGACTCTCTTGCTATACTCAGGAAAGTGGCATTCCTTGAGGCAAAAGCAGTATAAACTCCGCACTATAATACATTCAGAAATAAATAAGTGTACAATTGAAAGTCTTAATTCAATCCAGATGTTATGTAAACATGAGCTATCAAATCAAAATGAACATAAAGGGTTAAGTGAAATAACTTCATGTTTGCTATGTGGGAAACAGACTGCATAATTTAAACAGACTTATGGATTAAATATTACTCCTAGCAGGAGTAACCTAACCAACCAAAAAAAGCACCAAGCTACTATAAGGAATAGCTTTCGTATGAGAAATGACAAGTTTCTTTCTAAAATCATCTCAGTTTTGTCAATGTGTCCTTCATGTCCAGTCATTGGGAAATATCAAAAAGGTTCTCTGGAGACAAATTATTTAAATTAGACAGCATATATATTTCCAGCTGTTCACAGCATTATCTTAATGGAAAATACTACCTGGAAGAAATGAGATAAAAATTGTGAAGAAGATTTTCCAGGATGTTCAGGCTATAAGGAGAGCACTGATCAGGCACCTTTCTTAATTACAACTTAAAAAGCAAAGCTTCACCCAAGCAACTAGGCATGAGTGTCCTGAAAATCAAACATCGTTAAGTACTAGCAGGGGATATGAGGCTTCATTTTTCATATCACAGCTCTAAGGGGCTTAACAATCTCCTCGAGACTCAGAGCCCCTGCATAGCCAGCACTGCAAGAAGCCGTTACGCAGCGCACTGGAGCAACCTGCAAGATGAATCCTTTTGGCTCTCTGAATCAAGATAACTCATCTCGGGATCTGCAGCGCTTAATAAATATATGAATTCCTCCCTAATTCATTTTAACAAGTTATTATACCCTTAAAATTAAAATTTAATTATTAAACCAGAGAATTACTGTAGAAAAATATTTTAAGAGATCTTAATATCCAACCAGATAAACAATGTATTTTCTTCTTTTCTTTTTTTTTTTTAACGTCTCACTGAGATTTATGCTAGGTTTGATCAATTCAGCTTTATAAATGTTGGCTTTCAACGGCAAGCGTTTCTCTGCTGTCAGCCCTTCACCTCAGGGTATCAAAGGCCAGCGGGCCGTTCATTTAGAGGTAGGCAGCTTTGTTTGCCTAGCAGTCACAAACTGTCCGTGCTAAGCTGAGGGATTCATCTTAGAGTGCCTCTTTGCTGAGAGACACAGACACTTCTGTTCAAGGGAGGCGGAAAACATGGCTGGGATCTTTTTATGTAAAAAGGCAGAAGAATTTCTTCATGAAAATTTTTCTCCCTAGCTTAAGATACTAATTTTAATTTTTCTAAATTGGAATTATCTTCTTATCTAATCAAATATATTTTCCCCTTTGTTTGTGTGTTTGTGTGACTTAAATGTCAATAGGAAAAGGGTACAAACTATTGTTAATGGGTGATCAATAGAACACGGGATTCGGAGAACGCCAAAAAGTTGAAAAGGGTTTTAGATGTCACGCTATCTAGGCAAGCAAATATCTTTATTAAAAGACAGATCAAAGCACTCCTTCTGACCCAGACATGGCCTGAGCCTCTGACACAAGCCAGGATTGACATGCATTTGCTTCCCTGGAAGAATAGGTCCCCCATTTGACTGTGTAGATAGTTAACAAAAGTGAACTCAGAGAGACTAAATGTTTGTTTCACAAGTATAGATGCAGGACCGACAGATCAGCCATGGAGTTTATCAATCTGACAACACAAAAGACGAGTTAACACATTCAGTAGTTAATGGCTCTGCTACAATAAGATTGCTTTATATTGTTTATATTGCATAACTCCTTATCTTTCTTAATAATTTCTCCGTGATTTATAAAGAACCAGAACCTGATCAGATAATCTAAGCTTCTCATTTGAGAGAATCTTAATTACACTTCAGAACAAGAAAAGGAGACTGTATACACACAAACATTAACAAACGTAAGTAGGAAGAAGCCTACATAGTGGTTTATAAGAGGGGGAGGCATCTCAACATGGTCCTTTAGAGTCTTAAAATTTTGAGATTCTACTCCCGATTTTACCTCCTATCATAGGCAAGGGAATCAAGGGAATTATTTTCAGCCTAGGGCACTTCCTGTTCCTCTATGTTCATGGAATAAAAGAGGTAATTAAGAACCCTATCTCTAACTTCGAGTCTCCTCCCTCCCTCCCTCCCTCCCTCCCTCCCTCCTTCCCTCCCTCCCTCCCTCCCTCCCTCCCTCCCCCTCTCTCTCTCTCTCTCTCTCTCTCTCTCTCTCTCTCTCTCTCTCTCTCTCTCTCTCTCTCTCTCTCTCTCTCTCTGTGTGTGAGATTTACCTTCATTTTGTGTATATGTAAGAGTGTCTCACTGTGTGTGTGCTCTGGCACTGAAACAAGAGCTGGCTGGGAGTCACCCGTGTGATTTCTGGCAACTAAACCAAGGTCCTTTGCAAAGCAGCAAGTGCTCTACCACTGTGCCAGCTTTGCCTTCCTGACACCCCTTTATTTGTCAATAAAGCAGCCTCCTTTAAGACGGAAGATTAAGCTATCTAATGTGCATACTATTTTATCCCCTGAATATTCAGTTAAAGTTTAACCTTTAAGTTGAAAATAATTAGGGAATCTAGGCACAATCATTTTGACTTTTGTCTTAATTTTCTTAGAAAAAAAAAAAAAACCCACAATGCATGTCAAGCAGTAAACCTAAGGTTGACAAATTTTAGAATGTGAATCTTCCTAAAGGAGGGAGGATAACAAGAGGAAGTAGATACACGAACACAATCAAAGCTTACTGCATGAATATATGGAAGTGTCAAATGGAAAAATACACTTCATATAATTAACATGTAATGAAAATAAAAAGAAAAGTTCATTTTAAGTATATAAATATGAAAACATACTTCTTTTCATGTAAATTACCCTAAGGATACACATTACAGCTTTAATTTCTTGAAAATTACTCCAGGATTAAAGAAGGGGATCCATATTTGGGTTTTTTATGGCTTTTATAATCACTATATATCAGAGAATAATGTGAAACATGCAGGTATAAGTCAATCAAATTCCTCTGAATTTTATTTACAGAAGTTCTATTCCATTGTTTTAGTTAAGAATTACAGCATTATTTTTAAAATTGTGTCAAAAATAACCACAAAGTTAATTTTCCTATATAAATGCTCTTATACTTGTGCTCCCTCAAAACTGTCAAATAGTGACTGGCATTTGTGGTCAAGGACATGACAGAGATGGGAACTCAGAGACAGCACTGACAACATCCTCACTACACAGGCTACTAGTACTTGTTAAGTCTTAAAGTAATGACCAGTTATCTTTATTATCATTAATAAAACTAACAGCTTTCTCTACAAGTTATTCTAATCACTCAGAAGAACGCTGGATGTTAGATGGGATGAAGAAACATGGAAGGAGAAAACATCTCAAGGATGAGGAAGTTAAGAGCAGTACAGCCCAAACTGGTTTCATGGATAGATTTGAGAAGGGTTTTTATTTCTAGTTCGAGGTAGTATGTCTCAAGTTACACATTGAACATTAGTTTGAGGTCCAATTGTAAGCATGGCATTGAAAAAAAGAAATTACCCTTTGGAGTTTCTAGTGGATGCTGTCTGTCTGTCTGTCTGTCTGTCTGTCTGTCTGTCTGTCAATGCATCTCCTTAAGAGTAGATCTGGTTTAGTGACTTGGCTGGAGCTAACAGCCTTAGACAGGTCATTTTTGGCAAATCAAACAGGGACCAGAGGGGTATGCCAGAGAGGGTAGAAGGCCTAAGAATCACTGTTTAAAACAAGAAGAAGAATGAAAAATGAAAAGATCACTATAATTTATTATAAAATTCTGCGAAGATCAGAGGAAGGATCTTTGGGGATCCCATGGGTATAGCAGAGCCAAAGAAGGCTCCATTCCTTTGGAAGGAACAGGGTATAAGATACAGTGCTAACCAGAACAACGAAAGACACAAATACATCAGACCCATGACTAGAAAGAAAGAGGAAAGTGGCTATGTCAAACTAACAAAATAATAAGGGTTATCAGAGTGAGTCTTTTGAAGTACCTGTGGGAGAATCCACAGGACATAACTAAAGAGGACGTGCGAAGAGGAACCATGAGCAATTCGAGAACGAGCACTCTGGTGTTTTGTTTTGTTTTGTTTTTTAAAGACAAATATCTGGTGTCTTTTCATGGGCAGTTACTGTTATAAAGCTGTTATCTCCATACAGAAATGAGTAATGAAAGTCCCTTAAGATACACAGATGTCTGTTTCAAAGACAGAGGCGATCCTGGGAAACTTTACCCTACTGTGAAACAGATGTGGAGGATGAAGATTCCAGTTGCTGTATAGTTGGGTGCCAGTTATAAAAATCTTAGTGACCCCAACTTCAAAGATACATGGAGAAACTCCTTTATTTTTTTATCTTACAGGAAGGACATTTTATGATATGAATTTGCCCTTTTCAAAATATTTTAACACTATCAATATTAAGCAAACATTTTGGTGACCCCAAAGTTACAGAAACCAGTCTATTATTTGGTTAATCTTTATAATCACATATAGCTAATGTTTAGGAAAGGAGAAAGATCTTAAAGATGAATAAATAAAAAATATGAAGTAAAAGTTTACAGTGGCAACTGATAGTCTAAAAAACCTAATGCTTAGGCAGGCTTTTCCCCTAAATAAATGTATTGTTTCAAAGGTCATGTAATGTTGCTAATGGACACGTTTATAGGTAGAAAAATGTACAAGAATGAACCCATCATTCAAGGATGAAGCCATCTTTCTAATAAAAATTAAGTGCCAAGTAATTATTTAATAGCAGAACATCAATTTGGTTTACAATCAAATCATCCAAAATTAGACAAAATATTTAAGGACATTTTTCTAAGTTTACATAAAGTCTGTTTTAAAATCTTATTGTTGTTAATTGTGCTTCTTAATTTTTTTCAATAGATTGTTATAATGAGCAGACTCAGACAATTTTTGTGAGAGGCATAACAGAAGCTGGATGAGGGGTGCAGGTTAAAAACCAGAGTGAATTTTAGTTTTGTTTTTAAGGAAAACAGTGAATTAAGAACACAAGAGGATCCAAAGTCTTTTTAGAAGATTAGGAAAACAAAATTTTATTTTCCAGATTGACTTATTAAACACTCACTGACACAGGACTAAAACAGAGCAAGAGGAACACTGGACATGAACACTGACTCCCAAGCAGTGGACAGCCTAAACTCACCGTCTTTCTTCCCAGCAGCCATTTTTCTGCTGATAATAAAACTGTTCGCTTGTCTGGTCTTCCAGTTAACTGTTCCATTTATGCCATCAGCACAGCTTAATAAAAAAGCTTTTCAGAATAAAACAAATGCACACAAAGAAATGAAATTAATGTCAAAGTAAAAATGAGTATCACCGATACTGTTAACTTGGCTCAGATTACATCTGGTCAAAGTAGCTGCAGATGTTTATTACCTGCCAATGTGGGGAAGCTACAGGAATAGCAAGTAAACGAGCACGGCTCCTGGTCCATGGGCGCCTACAGTCTGTGAGGATTCAATGGTAACTCCTATACAGAAATACTGATTATAAAATGACATCAAGGATGTCCACGGATGGCCAAAGGCACAAGGGCCACAGGAACACTGGAGGGGAGACAATTATCTCTGGCTAGGGAATTTTGCATTACATCAACCAAGAGCTGAGTTTGGAAATATTAAAGTGGCAGCAATGAAGAGGATTAGATAGGGCCCAGAGATACGCGGAGACTATCGCAACAGTCAGCTCAAAGCTAAAGGAAAGACAAAGAGGCGCCAGCCACAAGACCCAAAAGAGATAAAACTGAATACTTTTCAAACCTCAGGGTACGTAGATAAAGGAGAATCAAAGATGGCTTTGAAGGTTTGGTCTAGAATGATACTGGCCAGAAAAACCTAGAAGAAAGGTTAACTTCAGGAGAAAGATGATGATCAAATTGGAGATATTTTAAATTTAGGGTACCAAATGGACATCCAAGTGAACCCAGTTAAGAAGACAGGTCTACAGATTTGGTTCACAAAAAAATATAAAGGGGCTTCAGGTACAGACTTGAAGTCATTTCTCAACAGAACTGACAACAAAAGCTGAAGTCCCAGTGCAACTCTTAAGCACAGCATGCCCCCAGGGAAGACATTTGAGACTCGAAACCATGAGGTGGTCTGGAACACGTACACAGTTCTTCCTGCTTCTCTTCATCCAAATGGCACATCTCACTGCTGACTCTCCAGTCCTCGCCCTTACCTGGTCAGAGTCACGGAGTTAGCCTCCATTGTTTGGACAACACCTGCTCTCTAGTCTACTCTCCCTCTTCTCGCCATCTCAGAGAATTTGCTTCTGGGCTAAGCATGGCTGCGAAATCCTCTAGGGTTTACTCCCATTCATCTGTCCTTTCTCCTAAACCCAAAATGCAGAAAAATAGAGCACACAAGGGGCTAGAGAGCTGACTCAGTGGTCAAGAACACTTACTGCTCTTCAAAAAGACACTGGTTTGGTTCCTAGCATCCAACTCAGGAAGATCATGATCTATTATAACTCAGGGGAATCTGATGCTTTATTCTGATTTCCTCAGGTATCTGTGTATAGGTTGTGCACATATATAACCCAAGAGTTCGTGCACACACGTAAATTTAAAAACTAAAAAAGAAATGAGTAAGATAGAATGCACAAAATTGGCAGGGACAGTAAAAGTAGAATGTGTTAACATAAATACTTAGATAGCGAAATCAGAGAGTGAGTCTGAAATGCCCCATACACCAATGAAGAAATGTCAAGGAAGAGGGTTCGACCCATATCCGTACTTGCTACAAAATGGTCAGAAGATGAGAGCATCAGAAAAAAGACTACTAGCTTTCAAACGCAGGAGCTTTCCTCGTGACTGCCTGAAAGTGGAGTTGGAGTAAAGTGGCGAAAGAATAAAACTGCAAAAATCAAGATGCAGAAGCTGCAAACGCAGTCCTCTGTCAAGAGTCGCAGGCAGAGCGAGGAAGATGCAGAAGCTGCAAACGCAGTCCCTCTGTGAAGAGTAGCAGTCAGCGCGAGGAAGCAAAGCAGGCAGAAGCGGTGGAGTCCTGCTAGCAGAGGCAAACCGAGCGTTTACGTTAGCACTGGAAAAGATGTGAGGAGAGAAAGGCACACAGAGATAAAGAAAAGGAGCATAATAATTGGGCCACAAGTCCAAGAAAAGTAGAACTTTTGGGGCTAGGAACAGACAATATAAATAAAGAAAATACTTCTTGAATGAGGAAGGACAACTGAAAACAAACATGTAGAGTCCCAAAAATTTTAATGCTAAAGGACATGAAGTCAGACATTGTGAATACATTTTCTTTTCACGTTGACTTTTGAGTAAAATATTTAACAAACTAAATGAAAAATATCAAGTACCCGTAGAAAATGAAAAAGAAAAAGAAGAATGCAACTAAATCTAGGGTCTATGCCCTGCGGTAATACATGCCTCTGATTCCTGTACTTGCCGGTACAGCAGGCTAAAGAGATCAGAGGCAGACAAACAAACAAACAAACAAACAAACAGAACAAACCCTACAAAGCCCCGGGTCATAACCCGCATAATCAAACAAGCATAAATCTTCAGGAAGTGGGAGGCTCTAGCACGCCACAGAGGAAAGTACTTGGGTGGCACTCAGTTTTAAAGCTTAAGTGAACTAGCTTGCCCTACTAAGTGGGTGATCTCAGAGCAACACCCCTAATAAGTTTTATAACTGAAATTTGGATTTCTAAAGATGATACACGTGGTAGGCATTCCTAATAGCTTCAATTTTAAACAAATTCCAAAAACTGCTACCAATGTCCCATAACTCAGAAGTCCTCTCTAGGTCTCCCCTTCTTTGGGTTCCAAAGGCAGCAAGCCTGGTTATACACCAAGGCAGCCCCTTCAGAATAAATGTCCCACATATCTTAAAAGCTTTATAGCAAATCTAAACACAACAGATATCCATGACTCTATAAAAGAAAAGTTAGGTAGATGGGCTACACAATTTCATCACGTGATTCTCATAAACAGTTATGGAGTCCAGAAGACTGGCATAACATGAAAGAATATGAGTTAGCAGTCTGATTTGCTTGTATGTACCAAAACAAGAGTGATCCAGCACTGAAAACCCCTACCTCCTTACCCCCAAGCTAATCTATCCTAACAGTCAGAAGGTGAGAGTCGCTGCTGCATGGTGAAGAAGCCTACCCTACAGATGCAGGTAGCAGATGACAAATTCAACTGGACTTTGCAGCAGCGTTTAGATTTTCCTGTTTCACACTGCCAGACCCTGAGTGAAGAGCTTTCATGTATTGTCTCCCTCAATCCTTACAAACCCGAGGGACTCTATCAATGTGCTTGAAGATTACAGAGGCTTAATCTTAAGGCACAAGGTAGTAAATCCAGGAGGCAGACGGAGCTTGTCACTTCTCTGTGAACTGGGTGGTGACTCATCAGAAAGGAAGCATGGGTTGAGAGACCAGATAGCACTGGGGTGATTCTTCCTCCGTTCAACCGCATCAGACTATGCTGTACATAGGAATCACTGCTCAGAGTTGATGCACAAAACAACAGGCACTGTGTTTTATGAAGGATTCAAAGGGTTGATGTGCATAACTCTTAATCCGTGAAATTTTGTTCTTCTACTCTTGCTTTCAGAACTCAACTAACCTAGCATGAGCTTTACAGCCACTTTGTGTCCGTGGTTGGTAAACTAATGTATCATTTCCACACTTTCCGAGTCTTCCATAGAGATAGCTTAGTTATCTTTCATAAGATATTTTTAAAAGTCTGATTAGTGCCCCAGTTGTCAAGGATTAAGGTAGGACAAAAGAGCTGCACGCATCTCACAGATGCTACGACACCTTAAGAGCAGCAATGCTTTGAGTACATCTTTCTTTTTCTAATATAAGAGAAAACCAGATCTTTCTTTTAAAGTGTTTATTTATATAGTAGCGTGAGCGTGAGTGCACGCACGCACACACGTGCTATTCATGTTCATGAAACTAGGCGTGCCATGTTACACATCTGTCAGACAATTTTACAATAAATCCTCTCCTTCTGTTTTATTTGGGCCCCAGGTCATTGCACTTCATGGAAACGCACCTTAACCATGGAGCTACCACACTGGTCCGTGTATATTCATTTTTTAAAATTCATATTAATTCATATAAAACCTCAGAAAAACTGAAGCCTGATAAATCTAAATAAAAGGGTTAACTATTATGCTCTGCTCACCAAGCAGCGTTATTAAAGGCGAGACAGAATACCGCAGAGAATGGGGTTGCTTAGACATGCAAGTACCCCACACACTTTACAGAAAAGTCTCAATAATATGGAAATAATTATTTGCTTTTAATTATATGCTCAACATTATGGAAGCACTTAACTAATTTCTTGTGTAAAAAAAAATCCCTGCAATGTGCACTGACAAATGGAGGTTACTCACTGAAAAAAACAAAAGTAATGTTCAGTAGCTTTATCTTCATTAGAAGACCAAAGAGAGCATTTTATCTCCTACGAGAAAAAAAAATCTTTTAAAAGTTATGACTCAGTTTAAAAAAATACTTTTCCTGTATCCAACTTTTCAAGATTCAGTCTAATGTGTAAAATAATGCCAACCTGAGTAGACCAGTCACTGGGCGAACTGCGAAGGCTGCACACAGTCCTCGGAAAATCGTTTCGGGAGGAGCTGTGAGCGTTTGACACAATTACACTGACAGGAATGCTCTTCTCTAATGAAAGAGCTAAAGCCAGAGCGCTATGGATCCTGCATACACAGGGTGAAGTCCGCAGCAGTTCACACGATTCACTGGGCCATCGCTGTCCACAACACAGCCGGCTCTTCAATGCTTCCCCTCCAAAATAATCCGAGCCAAATGAATCTGAAGGTAGCATGCCTTCAGGCTCTTTAGAAACCATACAATGCTTAACGATTGTCTTAAGATTTTCTGATTCATTTGGAGGCTTGTAGCAGCAGAAGTTTTCATCTGGCAGGGGGCAAGCAGTCTCTGAAGAGACTATTCCTCTTTCCCCAACCTGGGTAATTTGCAGACTAGGGAAGAGGGAGCTGCTGTTTAATACGAGCAATTGAGGAGCTATGAATAGTGGCTGATTGCTGATGAGCTAATCAGACAAGGGACAGAAATAATAAATAATAACTTGCTCAGACATCACTGTCCAAGTAAACAGCAGGACATGCCAAATGAAATTTAATCTGATTAGCACACTCACCTTACCAGGGAATGATCAAGCCTTATCAGGCCTCTCTCAGGTCCCTGCTTCAGTTCTCTCTTTGCAAATCCTCTGCTACCTCTGTTGACTGTATAGCTCACATCCCCCAGTGTTCCCTTCTCCAACTCCCTTCAAGACCTTTTCCTTTTCAAAAAATATTTATTATCATCATCAGTGTGTGTGTCCGCATATGTGCGAGAGAGGAATGTATGTGGGTGCACATGCCTCACTGTGTGTTTGGAGATCAAAGGAAAATATTGTGAAGTCAGTTCTCTCTTTTCAACTGTACATGGGTTCCAGGGATTGAACTCGGATTTCTCGGCTTTTAAAGCAGTAAAGTCCCTTTACCCACTGAGCCGCATCTCCAGGCCCACTTTCCTTTCCTTATGCTTCTTTCTTACTCCTTATAAAACTGCTTCCTAAACTGTTTCTATTGCTTTTTTCCCTTTGTACAAAAAAAGATCACTTACAACTTTTCTTATTAGCGTCCAGGTTTTCAATGTTATGATAGCTAGACACTGAACAAAAGTGTTTATACATATTTACCAATTTCATCCTTGAATTAACTGTGTGAAATAGGTAGCATTAGTTCCACTTCACAATAAGAAGTCTTATGAAATGATGTTACTTGTCACCAGTCACATGCTTCGTAGGTGGTGGGATTGGATTTTGAACCCACTTTGCAGCTGATGGCAAAATCACTATTAGATACTTATCAACCCTACCTAAGAATGTAATGTGTAAACAGCATGTTCTCAGCTCGGATACCCTTATTATTGCTAGCATATCAACTACAGTTTATTTTGCTTCTGAGAAAAAAAAGTGCATTGCTGGATTCGTGCATTAGAAATAGCAACAAGACGGTGCCTCGGCTGGGAGGGAGAAACTAAGCCGATGCACTTTTGCATCAAAACAAAAAGAAAACACAAAGCAATTCATTGACAGAAGAAAACTATCCTGTCGGTAAGCATCTAGGAGGGGAAGAGGCTTCTCTGAGCCTGTCTTCTAAGCCGCTATCAGGTGCCAGAAAAGGTTTTCCCAAGGGAAGTGCTTGCTGCAGCCAGACTTGAGATCAAGAACTTCAAAAACAAAAAAATCCGAGCAGAACCTGAGCAGCTATTTAATATGATTCAAGTTTACTCGACTTTTCTTGTTGTGAAGCAAGGTAGTCAGGAGACACTGAGAAGAAAGGAGAGCGAAGTGCTGAGGGGCAGGAAGGCAGCTGCACTCACACAACACTGCCTAGCCAGTGTTTCTGTGCCTCAGTTTCTTCTCTGCTGGGACAGGAACAGAGCAGCGCTCACATCACAGAGGCCCTGTCAGTACTGAATGAGAGAACACGCATAAAACCTTTACAATGAAAGTTAGCACAAAATGATAATCCACAAGTGATCTCCAATCAAGAAATGATCACTTCAGCTGGCAAGATGTAGCATTCTCATTTTTCCCACAACTATGATGCATGAAATTTAACCATATTTCTATGCTGGGCTAGGGAACATTCTGGAAGCACCTCAAAAAAAAAAAAAAAAAAAAAACGTTTAAGCCTCGAGGCTCCAGGCTTGAGAAACTTTGTCCCACTTCCTCCTGGGATGAGGAATCAGGTAACCAGGCCTGTCCTCAGGCCTGACCCTCAGCCAGGGAGTTCTGGCGACTCAGAGTCGCCCTTTATCTCTTTGAAGAAAGCAGATGTGACGTTAATTCCATTCCCATTACATCTTCCCTGAGATCTCATGAACTCTTTAGGTGTTTTTCTGAGGAAAGAATGCAACCAAAGGGGGAAAAAAACTGCCTGCCAGGTGCACACAATTCAGTTTTGCAGTAAACATAATTCCAACACTGGGTGAAAATTAAATTGCAACATCTGACAGAGTAGCTGAGACCAGAGGTCTCTAGCTAAGGTTTGCTCCCTTGCTCGAATGAATTAAAAGGAGAGCTGTAGCCCTCCCCCGGCTTCACAGGACTGTCTGCTGACAGGGAACACACTGGCACCTTTCTCAAAAGCTGTCTTCCACCCACAGCAGCAGCTATGGGCACCATCGCCATCTAACATGCTCATTTGCTTGGGGTGAAAAGAAGAACGCAAATCCAGAGTGCTAGTGCGATCTAGTGGAAACGATTAGAAAGCAGTGGGTCTGTGTGAGCCGCCCGGCTATGCAAGGGAAGCTGCAGCAAAGGCTGCTCTTCAGAATCAAAATCACAACACTGCTACAACCCTCTTTCCAATTAGCAGGCATCTAAAAGAGAAATAGTCTCGCATCAAGTGTCTGTTTTAAACTGTCATTAATTGTCTATATTATAAGAGTCATGCTTCATAACACTTCCATCAGGAAGCTCTATTTTATAAAGGTCCCTTCTCACGTCCCTATTGTCATCCTACCAAGGCCACCCACTGGCTAAAACATGCACTGTCCTTGTACCTTTCTATGGTTTAGTCATGTGAAACATATATTTATACACAGGCATAAATATACATACTATGTTCTCCCGTACATGTGATTCCGTTTTTCTCTTAGAGCACACTTGCACCTATTTACATGTTAAAATTGCCTAGCTTTCCGTCCTGTGACTCAATCACACTTTATTTACTGTCACCGTGAATTCAACCATGAATTCAACAGGATCAAACTTAGACTGGCGATCAGACCTCCTTCTGACACTACAGCGACCATGTCACAGATGACAAAAACGTGGCAAGCATAATCTTCTGGCAAACAACCCCAAATTCAATCCGATACCCTCACCCAAATTTTACCCTTCAAAAATGTTCCTCCTCTGTCCATTTTGCCATTCCTACATTAGCCTACAAGGTCACTATCTCCAACCTGGATTTAAACAACCTCCAGCGCTGTCTATTCAGAGGGCTCTAAGCTTTTCTTCACACAGCAGTTAGATTACTCTGTTTGAAATGCAAATCTGGTCTTGTCCTGCTTAGCCCCCCTCTGAGATGCCCAGTAGTCTTACTACAAAGATGAACCTCTTTAAGGTGGTCTACTAGGTAGGGCGAGATTGGCTCCTTGACCCGCTGGTAGGCATTGTCCTTGCCCGTCTCTTTCTTCTCTCAGTACTTTCTGTTTAGCGTGCTCTGGCTGCTCCGGGACCTCAGCAGAGCCTTGGTCTCACTGGCCCTTTCCTGACTCACCTCCCTAGCATTTACTCCCCTTCATATCAGCCAGCCAAATTCTCTGCCGCTGTCTGCAGCATTTAGCTCAGTTCCAGTGAGTATGATATTATATGTGATTATCTGATTAATCTTTGCAAAGACCAATCTTGAAGGAAAAAAAGTTTGATTCATCTTTGTCAATTCAATAGTGTAAAAAGCTCTATAGCTGGATCACGTATTTCTCAGCATCTGTCACATTGTCTCAAAAACACCCATCGCATCTCCAAACAAAGTATAAAATAATTATTTATTCATTAAAATTACCAAGGGTTTTCTAGTTTTTCATTTTTACTATCAACTGCAATAAACATCCATGTCTGTACCTCTGAGTGCTTTTACCAGTTTACATGCAGGCTAAACATCCATAAGGAAAATTGTTAGACCACCAAAAAATAAAATGTATAATTCAGATATCTAACAGCCTGCTGCAGTGCTAGGCTTTGATTAGAATCAACTGTGTAACTACCGAAAATCAAAGCTGTCAAAGGTGCTACACTGATTAACTGTTGCATGGGGGAGAAAAGCAAGCGGTATCATTTTACTGCCTAGTGAGAAACACGGATTTGTAAAGAGAGAAAACAAAAGTCTTAGAGCTAATGTTTTCTTTGCTTTTGTATTCGAAGGTAAAACAGAAGCTACATTTCTTTGCAAATTGCTGGAAAAAATATAGAACTAAAACTCTCTGTGATAACTGCTAGGTATATTAACAGATCTCTTTCAAATTCAGAGAGTGAACTCTGATCCCCCATAAGAATCAAATGGTGAGCGGATGAATGAGAGAAAGGGCAGAGAATGGGAAGGAACCCACACCAAAGCTGCCTATCTCCCAGACAATTCTGAAACCAGCCGTTTCATTGATCTGAAAAGAAAGTCTGTCCTTCCATGTCACAACAGATGCTGTGGTGATTCCCGTGGCACAGGCTGCCAAGGGTCTATTCTAAATATCTGATTATCCTAAGGTAATTAGGTAGAAAGTGAGCCATGTGAAAGATAATTTTTAAATAATAAAATAATTTAAACCACTGACATAAATGTTGTATTAAAATGAAGATTTAAAATAAACAAACAAAAAACCAACAACAACGAAGAAGAACAAGAAAAAAAACCTCACCAGAGAGACCTAAGAAGAACACTGAATAGCCTTTTCTAACACATTAATGCTTCTGAGAGTAACAATAGCCACACCAGAGACCAATGTTTGGAAGCAGCCTAGTCATTTCCCAGGATAATAAGTTTTAAAGTTTAAACATTGGGGTTGTTACTTTGTAGTTCCGGGACACGGGCAAGGACTGCACTCAAGGAATTGCAAGTAGCCAGCCGGCTGTGGGTCAGGTGAGCTTTGCCATGCCAGAACCTCACTGTTGAGAGTTCCTCTTCCGGAAATAGGAGCTGAGCCAAAGAATGCCTGTGGCATCCTCAGCAACTGGGAAGGCAGCCACCACAAGCGGCTGTGTGTGTTATTACAACCTCACTGAAGTGTATGGCACTGTTACAAAATGAGTAAGAAAGAGAAAAAAATTGTTTAACAATAAAATCCACTTCCTGCAGCCAGGACGCTGACTTGTGAGCACAGGCGTGGAGAAGAAAGTTCTGGGCTGAGGCAGGAGTGAAAGCAGTGGGGGAGAACTGACTAGCAAGGACGGCACAAATGCCTCCCTTCCCTTCACCTCTCTTACAGAGCCCTCCATAGTCTGCAAGGTTCCCAAGTATTTAATGCAGGTTCTAGAAAGTCAGAAATACTGCTCAAAAAAGCGGTCCCCCATGAAAGTCCTATAACCTCCTGAATTCATCTTGAACAATCACGTCTTCCAAGTTAGATATGGCTATCAAAATAAACAATCAATGGGCAGCTGCACAGATGCGGAAGAAAATTCTGCCTGGAGACCTGTTCTTTGTCACAGGAAGAATGTGCCCCCGAGGCAGGGAGAAACCAGCTCCTGCTGACAGTCGTTAAAACAGCACAGGCTGGAAGCCACAACTGGTGATTATGATTTTATGGTACTACTGGAAAAAAAAACAAAAAAACCTCAACTTTTTAATAAAGTTTATTGTACCACAAGGGGGAAAAGGGCTACTGTAGAGCTCTGTCCTCTGAGGAAAAGGAAGGCAGGCACCAAGCTATGCCTGCCAGGTAACCCTGGAGTCGCAAGTATCTGCCACCACTAGGCAGAAGTCTGCTTGAACCAAACAAGACACCCGGGGAATGAGGGGAGAAAGAAAAAAAAAAAAAGTGACTCTGGGGAGTTAGTAAGACAAAGGGAGAAATGATCTTGGATTTTTTCACGTTTGCAATGCATAGGAGTGCAACATGAACTTGCAACTTATATGCTCATAAAGAACGTTTGTCGGGAGACGAAAGGTTTCCATGACAAGTCTGTGTACTGGCTACAGGAAAATGTTCCAGCTGTCTTCAGATTCCCCACTGCAAAGGAGGCGAATGTTCCGGATACTGTAAAAGAATAGTGGAGCTGATGTTCCTGCTGGGCTTCACTGTTTGAAAGCTCTTGGGTTGACTCTTTCTGCACTTGCACCCACTGATGCTGCTTCTGCTCTCTGAAGCAGACAGAGGGGAGCTCATTTCTACTTCTGCTCTACTGGAACTAAGCATTTCCAGACCCTTTGAGGATACCCTCCAGGACAGGGTAGTTGCCAGATGCTCACCAACATCATAGACTGTTCTGCAAGTTGTCTATGTGTCAACATCTCTCTTCAAACTGACAGCCAGAAATGAACACAATACTCCAGATGTGCTTGATTAGAACAAGGCCCTATTAATTTTTATGATGTACAGACATTACAAGTTAATACCACAGTCTAACTTGGATTTTTATTTTCATAAGCCACATCATGCTTCATACTGATCTTCCTAAGAAACAGGAACCACACAAAAGTCACCCCCTCCTCTTCATATCGGTGAATTAAAGTACACTGGCTGCTGCATTCTGTGCTTGCTGCATTGCACTTGACTCAAATGGTATTTAACTCTGAATTCTGTTATATATCTTCAACAGCTATCCTTTTCCAGTCATCCGTGAATTGTAAAGCAAGCCCTCTAGATCTCTGTCAAAATCACTGGGCCAATGTTAAACAAGTGAAGACCCAGGGCAAGGGTTTGTGACTCTAGTTGGTTTCCACTTCTTCAGACCCAGGAAGTAACCTGTATACATCTGGCCAGCGCTGGTCCCATTTAGTCTCTGGCTCACACACCGATCCTGCTAATTAGTCTAAACACCATCTCTCACATCAGCCTGCAAACTGCTTCCCTAAAAACAAAGCTCACTTATCTTTCAAAATAAAGTGTAAAAGATCCACACAGCTTAAAAGTACTAGTCTATGAAAACATACACTCACACCAAGCAAAAGCCAGGAAAGAAAGAATACCAGTGAAAATGTTTATGGCAGGCTGCAGAGGTTGTTGGGGTTAATTGTTGCTATTGTTTAATTCATTGCTGTCTTTACTACAGTAACAAGTTCTTTAAAATAATTCACAATGAAAATCATGTACAGAGAATTTGGCTTGGAAGCAGTCCCTGTGAAATGGTTTCAGACCATTGAGAATCTCTTTCCAACCGGAAAACTCTACTCAGAAAAACAGTCTCTGATACGACTTGTTGATCCCTAGAAATATCAGCCTCGCTTTCTTCCTTTCTCCACCTCTCTTTTTTTCCTCTTTTTTTTCCCAACACTACATTGCTATTTAGACTTAATAACCTGACAATAAGGGAAAGAACAGACTAGAAACCTGGATCCTGAAATTTAGAAAAAAAGTCTGAATGAGTGCGTACATGTGTGTATGAGCACGTGAAAGCATATGTGTGCGTGTCTGCGTGTGTCCAGCCACCCTCTGTCGGCCTCTGCTAGAGAGGTTGAGAAATTGGAAAAACAGGATAAAGACTACAACAGAGCAAAGTCTAAAGATTCCTTCCAGCCCAAGAACCTGAATAGACAAACCTGTCTCATCTGATTACCTAGGGTCCTGTTCCACGCTGAGACTAGGAAGGAAGATAAATAAACAGAATACAGACTTAGGGGTTTAGAATAGAGACTGTGGAAGGGTAAGCTTAAAGAAAAAGGACCGGGAAGGGTATGAGCCTATAGGCAATTAGGGAAAAAGCAAAGAAACAATTGTGGGATACTTGTAGAAAGAAACGGCATGTGCAAATACCGTCCTTAGATCCACAAACAATCTGAAAAACAGCATGTGCAAATACCGTCCTTAGATCCACAAACAATCTGAAAAACAGCATGTGCAAATACTGTCCTTAGATCCACAAACAATCGGACTATTTGACTTGAAGCATTTTCAACAAGCCAGGATTTCTTCAGCGTTACCATCTTTTCTTTAGGGATGAGTCTCATCAATGCAAATTAGTGCTGAAACCTGGGTACACGCTATCCTTCTCAGGTTATAGCTAGTCCGTCTTTGTGGTGCTGTTCATTACTGTTTGCAAAGTCGGGGAGACAAGTGGAAATTCCATTTGGCTTAGAAATATAATTTACTCCCCGGATTAAAAGATGTGCTACCTATAAGAGGCAAACCAATAGCTGCTAAATTCATGGTAAACAGTTACAACAATGGATAAAATAAGCAATTCAAACCCTAGCTACTTTCTGACAAGTGAAAATTTTATCTTGTTTAAAAACAATTTTCTCTTGCTATCCTAAGCCAACTACAGGTAGCAAATCAGCATATCAAATTCTCATTAAAAAGGATAAAATGTCCAAAATAGGAGGTCTACTATTTGACATGTGAAAATTCTACCCATGCTTTAGAATAGACATCCCCTACTCTTCTAGAATTTACCCTAAATATAAGATACAAATCAACAGCTTCACAGATACATGGCAAATTGCCATGAAATAGGTAAAATGTACCAACAGAAGAAATATTATGTGTGATATCAAAACTCTACTTGGTGCTAAAGTACCTTCCCTACCTACACAAAAAACTAAACATGGTGGTAAAACAAGAAATTGATAGCTCCAGAGAAAACTCTAACAAAAATGGACAAAATGTTCAAATACAAAGGACAGCTAGTTCCCAATGAAGTAAATCCTGCATAGGAACAGTGCACCCATTCCACGCTGACCCTTGTGAAAAACCGGGCACAAAATAATCCACATGGGGAAAATCGCTTAGGAAACCTGAAATTCACCTGCGTAGTAAAGACCAAGAGGATTTGAGAGTCTTGTCTATCAGAATTAGGACACAAGGGGATTTAAAGTACGTTTTGGTAACAACAACAACAACAACAACAACAACAACAACAACAAAAATCTAAAGTATCTATTAATTTTGTCTGTTCAGTTAAATATTGTTTTGCTCCTTCAGATAGCAAGAAAGTTTTACCTAAATATCTGGTATTGCTTTTTCCATGGGAAAATTATAATTTGAAGCAAAGTGAAATTCTTTTCATAAGTAGACATTAAAAACCTCAAGGATATTAGTCAAGATTACAGCTACATGAGAGAATGAATACTGAGGTCAGGGAGTCTGCTCAGCTTGTGGGTTTGAAACCGCTGGTGTTACGGCTGTTCATATACATCAACCAGAAAATATTAATTTAATATTTTCTTTTAAAGAAAACTGTAAAATTGATGTTATTTGATGCTCAAAATCTACTTACTTGGAAAGAAAACCTAGAGAAAATTAATTTGATCCACTGTTTAATTTTAAGAAAAAAATATATGCAACTCTCTGAAAAAAATGTCTTCTTTAGATACCTCTGTAAGCATAGAGGTAGTTTGCCTCCCTGCAGCAAGGCCAGGGTGTCACAGGTGATCTTGGTCACTTTTACTAAGGCTCTCTCTGGAATTTGGACAATGAATAGAATAACTATTATTACAAAAATTAAAAACAAAGCCTTTTTTACTTTTTAAGACAAAAAAATCCTGGTTCAAATTTTGTAATGAAAAATCAAATTAGCTTAAACCTTGAAAGACTCGGGGGATTTTTTTAAACTTGAATTTCCTTATATTTTTAATCCACGCTTGCTATAAATCTCACTTTTGAAAAAAGCAAAGCTATCAATGAACAGCTAGTTGAATTAACTTCGTATGAGAAACAACTGCGAAGCACAAGACAGTCCCGCTGCCGTCAGAACAGCAACTGTTAAATAAACATTCTTTTAAAAATCCTGGAATTAGTCTGTCTCACAGAAGAGGATAAACATTTTTAAATTCAAAAACATGATTATGTTCACCCAACTTCCTAGATAAATGTCTTTTCCTGCTGGGAATCTGGGGGGGGTCAACACTTAATTTCTAATAAGTTGGTTCTCAGTAAATCAATGAGTTTTAGCTTAATGCTAAAAAGCTGAACGCTTTTTGTATAGTGCAAGGTCCCTTCCACCTTGTGGTGAACAATGAATCAAAGTCTCGCTTTTTTTTTTTTTTTTTTTTTGGGAAAAAGCTGTAGGAATCTTCCTGAAACGCACCGAGTTTTAGTCTGGAAAGACAAATATCTTTCATCTGTGGCGAATAAATCCAACTCAGTTGTAGACAATTTGATTTTTAACTTTAACTTTTTGGACAAAGATTTAGCAACAGATTGTCAATTTTCTCAGCACCTAACATTTTGAGCAGCTTAGGTGGTAATCCACGTTGCTTTATTTTGCCTCTTTTCTCTTCAGTATTTGAGTGATTTTGACCCTTTGCAAATTTCCCTAACGTTTAAAACAAAAATTACAAGTTTATATGTACCAAGTCAAGCAAATGTTTGGAGTTGAGTCTCAGCAACCTGTTTCAAAGGTTTAAGCGTGCAGTTACTGCGCTCAAAAACATTCATTCACCCCCAAGATTTAGAAAAACATAACAACGGCGAGGGGAGAAAGCCGAGGTCTCTGTGTAAACCTTGTAATCACCACCAAAAGTCCGTAGCTGAGACCTCCAAAGCACCCACAGCTGTTTTCAATTGTTCTTGCCTTCCTTTCCCCTCAGAATGTATTCAGTAGGGCAATGGGTGCTGTTTGCAGCATCTCTGGCCCCCAGCCATGATTGACCCTGACCTGGACACCTTCGGCTCCCAGCATTTTATGATTCTGCTTCCTTGTTTGGTAAGACCTAAGAAAAATCAGGTTTGCGCCACCAGGAAATATGCTTAAAAAAGAATGGGGGGACTTCAGTCTTTTGAATGTCTTATTTCGGTGGTCTCTGTCTCTCAATCAGATTCCCGAAAGGGAGAAAAACGTGCATCTTTGTGTAAGAAGAAAGCAGCTGGTCAGCCATGTCCTTGGCTTGGCTTGTAGTAGGCCAAGGAGTCTCAATTGTGGGGTAAAGACCCCCACCCCGAGGGGCAATGAACCCCAGGTCTCTGCTACAGGGATCAGACGATGTCCACCACCAGGGTGGGGGTGGAGGTGAGGGGGAGGAGGGGTGCTCACAGTAGAAACTGGAGCCGGATTCCTGCCCTGCTGGACAGGGAGGGGCCGTGGGGGTGCAGAAAGAAAGGAAAAGGCCAGGGGTCAAGCCTGGGGAGGGACCCACTGGGCCCGGGAAGTGGGCTTCAGCATGCCCGAAGAGCGGGGTGCTGTGAGGCATTGGGCGTAGAGAGGGGCTAGCACCCTTTGGGCGCGCCCTGGTACCCCAGAACCCAAGTGGGGGGATGGGGAGGCGACGGCCTGTGGTCCCCCAAACCTTCATGTCGCGCGCAGGCTACTAACCTGTCAGTAAGAATGTGCCAGTGGTCGCAGGGCTCATCTTGCGTGTCCCCGGACCCTTTCCCGTCCAAGCACAGGGGTCTCCCAGCTCCCACCACCACGATAATAGCATTCTTGGCCTGCCTAGGCCGGCTTCTCCCCTCCCCTCCCTTTCTTCTTTCCTCCCAGCTTGGCCGGTTTAGCATCGATACCATGCACCCCCCATCCGGGCCCATGCTCCCCCTAGTGGCGGGCAAACGAAGCGCATGCCGCACCCCCCATCCCCCCAGGCGCCCGCCCACGCAGCCCCCCCTCTCCGCCCCCGCAAGCCCGCGAAGCACTCTGGGATTTGGCGCCCCCGCCTTGGAACACACTATATAAGGCGGGCAGTCCGAGCTCTCGGTACACGCGTTTCCAACTTGCATTGGTGTGTGTCGAAGAACCCAGAAGAATCCTGACAGCGACCTGAGGAAAGCAGCCCATCGGAGAAGGTCCACCGAGCCTCGCCGAGGTCCGCTGCGCGACTGCGGTCCGGAGCTTCTCCGGACCGCGGTCACCAGTGGACCCTCGCGGGCCAGGTGTGGGACCCCGTCATCCTTCCCGGCTTCGCAGAGAGGTCCTCGAGTGGTGAGTATGCGGTGAGGATTTTTTTTTTTTTAACGATCACACGCAATCCGCGTTTTTTCGGGAGCTGCGGGAGATGAAGTAGCGCCCCAGAATATCTCCTTGCATATCTTTTTTTTTCTCCACGCCTTCAGTGGCCGGACCCTGAGATGCGAGTGCGGAAAGCAAGCCTTCACGGCTTCAGTTTCCACGACCCGCGTCCAGAATTGGTCAGTAGACGCATGAGCTGCGGACAGTGATGAGCTGCAGACGCACATGAGCTACAGACCGGATTGCAATTTGCTCCTGAAATGCGCTGCAAAGTGACGGCTCTGCAACTCTTCAGCGCTTCAATGCGCTGCAGACGGATAAGCGCTTCACTTGCGCTGCAGAGGGGCGCTTCATGCGCTACTGCGATGAACTAATAGGCGCTTCATGCGCTACGAAATACTAATGGGCGCTTCATGCGCTAAGACCTGATGGGCGCTTCATGCGCTTCGATATACTAATAGGCGCTTAATGCGCTTCACTGTGCTAATGGGCACTTCATGCGCGCTGTGATGTACTAATGGGCGCTTAATGCGCTTTAGTGTGTACTAATGGGCGCTTCATGCAAGTTGCAATGTGCTAATGGGCGCCTCTTGCGCGTTTGTGTGCAAACTTGCGCTTTATGCGCAACAAATCTGCCCGAACTGCAGCGATCCGCGGCCGATCCGCGGCCGATCCGCGCTTTACGCACTTAATTCTGAGCCGTAGGAGGGTAACCAAACCCGAACGCGCAAGAAAAATGAATTTCCAAATGCGTCACAAACTGCTGCAGAGCCATAACGCACTCTTGAGCTCCAGAAAAAGTGGTTTTGGAAAGACGAGGGAGAAAGTACAACTCTCTCCTTGGAGGGGGGTACAAAACGCGGTTCGCCGTTTGGAACCGCTCCCGTTTCTGTTTTTCTGTATTACGGCTAGCTGCGTGATGGTGGGGGTGGACAAAATGGAGCCCTGAGCTGCAAAAATTAGTGTTTAAAATTCTTCCCACGTCATTCCCATTCCTGCTCTGGCAGTAGAGAGGAAGGGTGTTGGGTTTTGGAGATGGCCGAATGGGCTGCCTTGTTTAGGGGTGATTGATTGAGGTGACGGTGCAGTTGGCTTGGTGGCGCAGATAGGCCTACAAGGCGAGGGGAGGGGGGTGGCTTGCTCTTGCGGCCATGCGCGGAAATCGGGCGCTTGGGAGCTGGTGGGGGAGGTCTGGGAAGGTGGGGGGGGCGGGGGGGAGGCGCGCAGACATTCTGCAGCCCGGTAGCAGCCAGTCTCAGACCTGCCCCTCCCCTTCTAGCCTGCCCCTGCAGTGACGAGGCCTAGCGCCTCGTCCGCGCGCCTCGCTGGTCACGCGCTTTTCCAGAACATGCTTCCACAGGCCCAACCTCCCAAGTGCTGACGTCATAGAGCCAGCCTCCCAGGGCCTCGCCTCCTATGATGTAACCTGTTCAGCCCCGTCCCGGGCCCGCCTCCTCTGAGGCGGCCTCCCCAGCCCTTCCTGAGGCCTGCCTCCTCTGACGTGGCCTGCTCAGCCCCGCCCCGGATCCGCCTCCTCTGAGGCGGCCTCCCCAGCTCGTATTGAGGCCCACCTCCTCTGATGTAACCTGTTCAGTCCCGCCCAAGGCCCGCTTCCTCTGAGGCCCAGGCCCCGCCTCTCTAATGCCTGACTCCTCCCAGAGCACCTCCACTGAGGAGGCCCAGAGCCCCGCCTTCCCCTCATCCTGCCTGCGCATGCGCAGTGTGGGCCCCAACCCCTCACAGGCTTGCCTCCACTGCGCAAGTGCGCCACACTGTCTGAGCCTGGCTGTGCAACCCCGCCTCCCTGCGGTTTCAGTGTTGAGCAGTTTTGGTTTTTGTCCACAGGTGTCTAGTAAATATAAGAATAATAAGAATAATTAGCAACAATAATAAGTATACTTGACATGCATAAGCACTTTTAATGAGTGCCTTGCATCATTAAATAAAATGATCCCACAATTAAAACTGATAGTGGGATATGGGAACTTCTAAGAAGACCTGACTGATGCCTTAAAGCAATTAAGCAATTATTTATTTTAAATTAAAAATTAAATTTAAAATATTTTCATATTTAATTATTTTCTCAAGACACCATTGGTCTTTCTGGAATTGAATGCTTTGGTGAATACAGAAACAGGAGCAGCTGGAACTGTGTTTCTTAGGAGTTTGAAGTGGCATTGGTTTATGGCTTGGCCTCTGAGGAAGAAGTTTGTGAGCATAAACATTTCAGTTTTTTGGTTTTTCTTAAGAATTCTAGGTGATTAGCTCTGACTGTCCTGCCTATATACAGTAAACTGTGCTTGGCACATAGTAGGCGTTTGGTAACTGTTTGTTGAATGGTCAGAGCAAATTAATGTCTTCCTGCTGGCCTTCAGGCTTTTGAGTTTTTGGTCCTTTTCCTGTGGTGCTTTGCTGTCCTGAGCTGATGGCCACTCTCTCACACATTTAAAAAAGTGGGTTTTTGAGTTCCAGTAAAGTAAGCTGTAATTATAATGTGAAATAAAACTATTATATTCCAAATAATTAGCTTTTTTCATAAAAAGCTAATTATTTGTTATTGCAAGTAATTAGCTTTTTTCATAAAAAGCTAATTATTTGATATTCCAAGTAATTAGCTTTTTTCATAAAAAGCTAATTATTTGCTGTCCCAAGGAATTAGCTTTTTTCATAAAAAGCTAATTTAAATTTGGGGCAAGTGGGTTATTAATGCTACATGTTGACATTTAAAATTTGTGTGATGTAACAGAGTGGTTACATTACAAGACATAGATTGTTTCAACTGGCTTAATTAAACATCTATAATTTACAGAGAAGCCAAATAGAAATATCTCTTAATTAATGAAGAAATTAGAAAACTGGTTCTATATATTACAGACTATGAACCAGGATTTTGTTAAGGGGAGCTATAGGGCTCTTGCCTTCAGTTCTCACCCTCCTAATGCCCCTCCCCTAAACTATGGGAAGTACACACTTATAATTACAGCTTGAAATTCGTGCTTTGCTTTGGGGATTTTATCTGCCTATTAAAGAGGTTCAAAACATTGAAAATAAATACATGCAAATTAGAATTTGCATTTCACATATACTAAGAAAAGGACATTTAAAATTTAAAGCAACTAAGAGTTGCTTATTGGTGATTCATTTCCTAATGAGACATTTATTTAAAATTATTTACTATTATTGTACTTTGATGTGTTTGGGGGAATTAAAGAAGAGTTTGAAGACATCATTGTAAAGACCTAATAATTAATGAGATGTACTTATTTATTTCTAAATAGACTAAAATGTAGTTACCGTATGTGAAGATGGCACCTGTCTCAGGTAGCTTGGTGTGACCTTCCAGTTTTCAGGAATGGGAGTGCTCAGCAAACCCCACTCCTAATCCAGCCCCTTAAAAGGGATAAATCAAATTAAAATTAAGTCAAAATTTGTGCTGCCCCAGTTGCTCTCCAAACATTTCATTACTTGTTTATAATTACTGTTTAACTGTTTTCCCAGGGCCCTATTACTTGTTCTGATTAAATACTCTTTTTTACAGTAGAGCCCCACCCCCAAAATGCAAGGCCCCCAATAGGGTGAGCCTAGGGTCTAGGAGTGGGGAAGGTCACAAACCTTAAAGGGGTGACCTCACAGGCCAAATAAGGCCTTTAATTAGTTTAGCTAGTACTGTATTATTAAAAACCAAAAGTGCCCCCCTGAGTATCCTGGTGGGAGGGGCACACTTCTCCAAGGTGCACGGGTGCAGCCCCCCTGAGTATCCTGGTGGGAGGGGCACACTTCTCCAAGGTGCACGGGTACAGCCCCCCTGAGTATCCTGGTGGGAGGGGCACACTTCTCCAAGGTGCACGGGTGCAGCCCCCCTGAGTATCCTGGTGGGAGGGGCACACTTCTCCAAGGTGCACGGGTACAGCCCCCCTGAGTATCCTGGTGGGAGGGGCACACTTCTCCAAGGTGCACGGGTACAGCCCCCCTGAGTATCCTGGTGGGAGGGGCACACTTCTCCAAGGTGCACGGGTGCAGCCCCCCCAGTATCCTGGTGGGAGGGGCACACTTCTCCAAGGTGCTTGGGTGCAGCCCCTCCCCCGTTTCCTTAACTCAAGTCTCTTTTTAAATTATCTTTTACAAACAATGAGATATTTTGCAATGTTAATACACATGGCATATTGATTGCCGATTTCCTAATGCAATTTCTGTCCTATAATTAATTGTCTTTTGTAAGTGTTAATGCCCACCTAACATGGCTTCAGTAAAGCCCACCCCATTTGGTTGTGTACATTCCTGACCTGGGTTAGGCTGTACCAAGCCACGCTGAGACCATCTTAAGGAAGTTTTTAATTTGTTTTGAAATTGTTATTTTCTAGATGACGGAAGTCACACCTTAGTCACCTGACCAGTGCTTATTTTTTTTTTTGGGGGGGGGGAGGAGAGATTAAAGCAGTTTAATTAAAAAAATATTGCTTTGTTTTGAGTATGGTCTTTGTTACTAATATACTGTCTTCAAAAAATTGGGAATGCCACAGGTCAAGGTGTCTTCTAACTTTTAAAAACTTGAATATTATCAGTTATATGTTTAAAGTGATTAAGTAGAAGTGTTAAACTTGTTAAAATGGCACACTAATCCCTGTCCTTTAAGGACCTTGTGTGCTCTACTCATAGGAGAGTCCCCAGGTTGGCTTGGAACAAAGAGAAAATGGCTGCAGGTGGTTGTAGCAGGGGAGGGGCCTAAAAGATGGGAGGGGGGGAAACAGGGGGATTGGACATAGCAGGGGAGGGGTCTAAAAGATGGGAGGGGGAAGCAGGGGGATTGGACAAGGGTGATGAACAGGTGTCATGTGGGATGACAGTTTTCCTCTTTTTAAAAAAATATTGTATTGATTAAAATATTAGCTGCTTTCCATCTAACTTTTCTAATTAACATTTTTAAATCTTTTCTTGTTTCATAGACTTTAATAGTGCCCATTTTCACCTTAATTGGTCAGAGAAAAATAATTTATTTTTAAACTTTTGTTCATTCAGAAGTTTTAAACTTTATGTCATTAAACTTTCATTGAACTTTTAAAATTAAAAGTTTGTAACTATTAAAAAGTTGAAACTTTCAAAAACAGAACTTCAAAACTTTCTGAAGTTTTAAGCTTTCAACTTAAAAGTTGTTTGTAGTTTAAACTTTTAAAATTTTTTTTAACTTCAGTAAACTTAGTTAAACTTTTTAAAAAGTTTGCTAGACTGTCCAATTTCAAAGTTTGTAAAACTTTAATGTCGTATTCTTTACTATTAACTACTATTTTCCCTGAGTTCCTTATGAATCCATAATTATCTAATTGTACTTAACCTTTGTTCACAAGTAGACAGTGTCCCATGGTTATCACTACTCTCATTATGAAACATTTCAACTCCTTCCCCACCCCCCCGCCACATCCACTCATCTGTTTGGAGTCCAGGCCTATCCCACCTTAATTTTACAAGCCTGTGGGTGGGCCCTATGGAAAAATCTCAATTAAAAACTAATTTATACCTGTAGTATAAATAAACTTCTATATTTCTTTGACTAATTTTAATTAATAAACATAATAAAGTATATTTTTATGTATCTGTAATTCTGGGTGTCCAAGCTGCTATAATTACGGCCCCTTCCCGCTTATAAGGAAGTTACCTTTTTTTAAAATGAATAACCTTATTAACTAATTAATAGGTATAAGTCAGTGATTTATACCTACATTATTTAATTAAGTCATAATTAAATTTGTTGTAGTATTATCAGGCATCATTAAGAAAAGATGTCCTATTGTAGAGCCTATTTCTTTTTAGGAGGCATCAATTAATATTTGATTAATGATTGCTTGATAAGGTAAACTGACATCCCTGTGTACTGTTCAGTGCCATTTCTGTCCCATAGACAATTCTGAGGACATTAACTTGTGGTCATAAAAGCAATTAGACAGCCTTGTGTTTGTGATAGTGGTTGGTCGACTTTATAATTAGACCTTCAGTGTTAAGCATGCACCTCTGTTGTGACCTTTGGCCAAGTGTGTACTTCATTTTTTCAGAGCTGATTAGTACAGACAGGCATTGTGGTTCTAATACCCACCTCTTTTGTGTGTGTGTGTGTGTGTGTGTGTGTGGTTTCTTATTGATTAGAGTATTAGTTATTTTTTCCTAACACCATTATTAATAAAAAGTTATGGTGTTGGGATTATTTGCATAATTTAGAAGTTATTTTGCATAATTCACTTCCTATTTATCTTTGCCTTGGAAGTCTCTTGCTGTGTAACCTCCATACAAACGGAGTTGTTTACAATTGTGTACTTTCCTTTATAGCTTGTAAAGACAAGTGTGCTTCTGATAAAGGTCATGCATTAATTATAAGGAGCAGGTGACTTTTTTGGGAGAACAGACATTTGGATGTCTGGACATCAAGAGGTGGTATGCTTTTTATTATTTTGTGAGTGATTCCTTCATCCTCTTTTGAGGGTGTGTGTTCTGTTAATTATCAAAAGATATTTGAAAAACTAAATCCTTGTTTGTAGCGACTGCTTTGAATGTATATGTTGAATATATGCTTTTGCTGTCATTTACAGGAACAAGCCTGTTTTGAGAACCAGGAGGAGACGCCGACCACGGGGGGCCCAGAATCCAGGGCACCCTCCCCAGAGTGAGGCAACACCTGGGAGGTTCCCTCCCACCACCACCATGGCTACCGGGGGTGGTTTCGACTGCCCGCCCCCTCCTCCTCCTCCTCCCCCCAACAACAACAACAACAACAACAAGCCCAAGAACTCCTACGTGCCCAACAACAACCAGCGTCGCCGCCGCCGCCATGGCGAGATCCCTGAAGAGACCAGAGTCCCCAGAGAACAGGTGGTCAGACCAATGATGAGGAACAACAGCCTGCACACCCAGGTGGAGATGTTCCCAGGCCATAACCACAATCTCCACAGTCTCCACAGTCTTCACAGTCTTCGCAGTCCTCGCAGTCCTCGCAGTCCTCGCAGCCTTCGCAACCCTCGCAACTTCCGTGATCACCTGGACGTCCAAGTTGAACGAGAACCTCAACAGGTTCGGTTCTGGGTCCGTCCAGAAGACAATGAAGATGACCTTGCGCTCCAGGGTGCTGCAGCCCCCCCTCTTCCAACACTCGTCTTTGACGATGATGAGCTTGAAGACCTTCCTGAGAGGTTTGATGGCAACCCTGACATGCTGGGTCTGTTCATTTCCCAGTGCCAGACCTTCATGGAGAGGAGCACCAGAGATTTCTCTGATGATCGTATCCGTGTATGCTTCGTGACAAGCATGCTGACCGGCCGAGCCGCCCGCTGGGCTTCTGCTAAGCTGGCACGATCCGCTTACCTGATGGAAAACTACCGTGCATTTATGATGGAGTTGAAGCATGTCTTTGAAGACCCTCAGAGACGTGAAGCTGCCAAGCGCAAGATAAGACGTCTGCGCCAGGGCTTGGGATCTGTTGTTGAGTACGCCAACTCATTCCAGATGGTTGCCCAGGATCTGGACTGGAATGAGACTTCTCTAATTGATCAGTTCCTTGAAGGCCTCAACGAACAAATTCATGAGGAGCTGTCTCGCCACGAGCTCCCAAGCACCCTGTCGGCTTTGATCAGTCTCGCCATTCACATTGAGAGAAGACTTGCCCGTGCTGCTGCTGCTGCTCGCAAGCCCCGATCTAATCCACCCAGGGCCCTGGTGATGCCTCAGAACCACCATCCTGATCCTACTGAGCCCGTGGGAGGTGCCCGCATGCGCCTGACCCAGGAAGAAAAAGAAAGACGCCGCAAAATGAACTTATGTCTCTACTGCGGCAGTGGAGGCCACTACGCTGAGAACTGTCCAGCGAAGGGCTCCAAAAATTCACCGTCGGGAAACTCCCCGGCCCCGCTGTAGAGGGACCTGCAGCGACTGGGCCAGAACGAACAAGGTCCCTACCCCCCGAGGCTCCGACTCCGCACCTGCAAGTGATGCTCCAGATCCATATCCCGGGCCGACCCACCCTGTTTGTCCGAGCTATGATTGATTCTGGCGCATCCGGCAACTTCATCGATCAAGACTTCGTCATCCAAAATGGGATTCCTCTAAGAATCAAAGACTGGCCAATCATGGTGGAAGCGATAGATGGGCATCCTATAGCCTCGGGCCCAATTGTTCTAGAAACACACCACCTGATTGTTGACCTGGGTGACCACCGAGAACTACTGTCTTTTGATGTGACTCAGTCTCCGTTCTTTCCCATCGTCCTGGGAATTCGTTGGCTGAGCACACACGACCCGCACATTACCTGGAGCACACGCTCCATTGTCTTCAACTCTGACTACTGCCGATTTCGCTGCCGGATGTACTCCCAGATACCTCCAGCTCTGCTGCTACCACCTTATCCTCCACATCCACCGTTCTTCTACCACGTGGATGGATACAGAGTTATCTACCCTGTGAGGTATTACTACGTCCAGAATGTGTACACACCTGTGGATGAGCACGCCTACCCGGGTCAGCGGCTGGTTGACCCCCACATAGAGATGATCCCTGGAGCTCACAGCATTCCCAGCGGACATGTGTACTCGTTGACTGAATCTGAAATGGCTGCCCTGCGAGAATTCGTTGACAGGAACGTGAAGAATGGACTCATAATTCCGACCGTCGCTCCCAACGGAGCCCAGGTCCTGCAAGTGAAGAGAGGGTGGAAACTCCAAGTCACGTACAATTGCAGAGCTCCACACAACTGCACAGTTCAAAATCAGTACGTTCGCATGACTCTTCCAAACATGGCAGACCATGCACACCTGGCAACCTATGGTGAATTTGTCCCTCACGCTCAAGGATACCACCACCATCATCACAATATCCCTGCCTATGCCACCTACGCAGGTCATCAAGTGATGTTTGCATGGTACCCAGTGGGACGAGATATACATGGAAGAATGATCCTCACCCCTGTTGTGATCACCTGGTGTCCACATTGGTACCGCCATCATCCTCATCCGGTACCCCAGTATCCTCCTCCGCCGCCTCCGCCTCCGCCGCCTCCGCCGCCACCTCCACCACCTCCATCCTACAGTACCATGTAGACACCTGTCGTGACCTTCGGAGTGTCTCTGCCCTCAACTTTACCGTGTGCGGCTTCTCAATCAATGACTGTGTGCTACTGGATCTTCAGACCACCTGAGGCACAAAGGCACGCAGTTTTCCATCTTGACTGCTATCTCAATCACAGACTGGCAAATTTCTTTACGGAGAAGCTGATGCAAACACAGGACTTGCTGATTTCTTACAGAGGGGAGGAGAGGAGGAGGAAGGACACGACACGACCTGCCCGTACCCTAGGACGGGCACCTTATGAAGGAAGCCAGACTTGCTGGTGCAGCATGGAAAGGCTTCCATGATTATCTTGCTGCACCCTCCGGAACTTCATCGACTTCAGACTCCATTTGTTTGATTCTCTACCACTGCCATTGACCCTGCTGCAGGACTTGCCACCTTCCCGCCTGACTGCTGAGACTCAGTCTCCAGTTTGGTTTGAGCAGTAGGACACAACATGGTTTTTTGTCTTCACGGTGAAGTTTCCTTTTCCATCAACATCATCTCTCCCTACCCTTGCATGTTTAAGTAGTTTAGTAGATTTTTTTAAACATTTTATTTTCAAGTGTTGGCTATGCTTTCAGAATTTCCATTGAATTAGAAAGTACACATACAATCTAAATTCTATTAATTGGGCCTTTAAAATTCACAAAAAAAAAGATATACAAATTGGCGGAACCCTAATTGGCTATTGATTCTTGTTCAGTGGGTCAGAAAGCTTGCCAGTCATCATGTTTTACATTAATTACTTTTAAATGGTGCATTTGTGCTTCTGATTTTTGTGAAGCGTCACTTCAGTTTACCTCAGAACTCAGTTTCATCCTTCATGCATTTTAATTGATTTAATCTTCAAGCTGCAGAGTGCCTAGAAATGGGCCATCTTCTGCAGCCCTGGCATGTACACATGGACATTTGCCACCACTGCAAGCAGATATCTGGAGAAGCTGACCACGACAGTCAGGGAGAGCATGCTGGTGTGGGCCCACAGCTCACAGACAACATCCCTGACACACACTGGATTGTTTTTTGAAGCTTGCTTAATGACTTTTGGCAGTGTGTACTATGCTCTATTCCTATATACTAGCTATAAGGGTTAGGTGTTAAGGATAAGTACTCTTCAATTTACTGAAATTTTGTTAAGTTTCCTTTTAGTTTGTTAAGTTGTTAAGTTTCCTTTTAGTTTGTTAAATTGTTAAGTTTCCTTTTGTTTTTCTTCTCATTTGGCTGAGATGCTAATTTGAGAGGGGCATCTGTATGGTGCAGTCTAGAGTTGTGTTTAAGTTTGCAGGTACCTCTTGGACTCCTGAACTGATCTGGTTGTCACGCATCATCAGCATCCTGCATCCCACACAGTTCCGAGATTGGCAATGGAGAGCACCCTGTTGGAGAGGCCTGAACAGTCATGAAGGACCACCTGCGGAAGAGAAGAGTCTGCAGGAACCACGCTACATATTCAGCTGGAGAGGGAACATGCATCTGATGGGAATGGACGCTTTTGGTTGTTTCAGATTGTAGAACGTTTTTGAGTTGGTCTTGAACATTACATTGTTTTTCTTTTTTTCTATAGTCAATTAAGTAATAGGGGATACATAATCATTAAGAATTTTAGGCTGGGAGGGATTATTAAGTGATCTTAGGTGGGTGGGTAAGTTAGGATAAGTTAGGATAAGATAGGATAAGTTAGGATAAGATAGGATAAGTTAGGATAAGATAGGATAAGATAGGATAAGATAGGATAAATTAGGATAAATTAGGATAAGATAGGATAAGATAGGGTAAGATAGGATAAATTAGGATAAGTTAGGATAAGTTAGGATAAATTAGGATAAGATAGGATAAGATAGGATAAGAAAACAATAAGTGGACGAGTGTACTTATTTGTCCCTCTTACCCCTCCCTACAATTTTACCTTGAAAATTCTACTCAGAGGGAACTGCAGGGAAATCAACATTCTATGAGTGAATTAGACATGGATAAAATTCTAGTGAAAGTTCAAAGATGATTAGATCAATCTAATAAAGGCCCAGGAATTATCTCCAGGGATAGATTGTGAGTAAAACTTTGAGAGGCATATTTGAGAAACTGTTACTGGAATAAAAATTGTAATGCTGAATGATAAATATTCATGGAAATTATAAGAATGTGATGAATAAAATCTCTTGTTCTTTCCTTGTCAGTAGCCCTCCTCCCCTCCCCTCCCTAACCCCACCCCTTTTTCCCTTCCCCTTTCCAACCCCACCCTTCAAACTATATTACTGTATTCTCTTTACTATATTGATGTAACAATAAAAATTCAATTAATAAAGACTTAGTGGTTAAGGCAAATTGTGTCCTGATCATTTCAGCGCCCACCCATCATCAAGAATGGAGGGAGGAGCAGTGGATGGGTCTGGAGTGATAACCATTGGGAACTAGGTAGTAAAGGGGTTGGGGGGGCAAATGGGAAAAGAGGGTGGGGAAGGGTGGGTTTGGGAAAATGTTTGGGATAGGGATGGCATATATATCAATCGGTCACACAGTTCATTAAAAATATACCAAGAATACTCCAAGATATCGACTAGTTCATTCCAGCTGTGCTTGAGTAAATTTGGAATGGGGTTTTATATGAAGAATACATCAATCACAGAGCCTAGTAATAACACACCAAGAATACCCCGGGAAATAAGTGTATTCTAGTAGCAAAAGACTAACATGTAAACCCATCAATTAATGATAATTCCAGTGACGTAACACTGGTCTAATTCAATATGATTGGCGTTCTTGAGATTTGTTAATTGAGATGGGGAAGGAAGAACTGAAGGGAGAGTAAAGGTATGGGGTTAGTAATCCAGTAGGGTGGGTGGTGGGTAGGGAGCATGTCAGTCCCACTCATACAACCCTGTAGAAATACCGCCCAGAATATCCAAGGAAATCAACTTACGTGTTCCAGATGAAAAACATGAGTATCTGTGGTAATAGAGTCACCAAATAAAATCAAGTCCATGGACATAATAAACCCTAATACTAATAGTACTTGAAACAGGATTTACTTAAGTGGAATTGGGGGCCAGCAAGTTGGCTCAACAGATAAGGTTGCTTGCTGCCAAGTCGGACAACCTGGCTTGGATCTCTGGACCCCACCTGGTGGAAGAAGACCAGTACCTGGTAGCTGACCTTTGACCTCCATAAGCTCAAAGTGGGACAATGGTGTTCCTCCCTCCTCATACAAAATAAATGGAGAGGGAGGGAGAGTAGGGGAACATTTGGGGGCAGAAAACAGGCTGAATGTGGGGACTGAGGGCAAGAAGAGAGGTTGGGGTTGGGTGTGGCTTTGAAATGGGGATGGTGCATAAAGAATATCAATCACATAACATTATCAATTTTATGCCTAGAACACCCAAGGGATCAGTTGAATTCCAGCTGCAAAATATTAGCAGATATGATAAGGCCAACAATTAATAGTGACTTTCATAATCATAAAACATTATTAAATAGAATACTTGAAATTAATTAGAGTGGAGATGGAAGGACACTGAAGAGAGTGTGGGAGAATAATGAAGTAAAGAGAGAAGATTAAGAATGGGGTGAATTGAGGAGAGGATTATTATGTATAAAAAAATGTCAATCACACAAACCCAGGGTCAAGATATACCCAGAATACCCAAGGATGTTTTTACCTGATTTTACATTATCATGTAGGAAACAATACCATGAATAGAAAAGAAATTCGTTTCTCCTGTGACATAATAAATCTTATCTTTAGTATCAATATTGGAATAGTTGAAGCTTATTTATTAGAGTAAAGAGGATAGTATAATGGGGAGAAGGGAGGGTAGGGAGAAGGGAAGAAGAAGAGAGTGGAGAGAGTAAGAGATGGGATTGAAAATGAAAGGTGGGACTGGATGTGACATTGGGATGTGAGGGTATATAAAGAATACATCAATCACAGTCCAGATCAATTGTATACTCACAGCCTCCAAGACAATAAGTATACTGCAGTTGTAGGCTATTAACATATTAATAATAAAGTCATCAATAATGACTTCATTGATTATACATATTTAATATTAATTAAGATATTTTAAAATTATCCTAAGTGGAGGAGTGAAAGAGAGGAAGCAGTGTAGGGGTAGGAAAAAGAGAATTGGAAAGATGGGCAGTGGGAAGAGAGAAGGTGGGGATGCACAACAAATATGTTAATCACACAACTAAGGACCAATGACAATCAACCTACTACACCAAAAAGCAACATACAATAATAAATACGTTAATAATAGTATCTTTAATGAAATAATAAGTTTATTTTAGTATCATTTTTTTTAATGCTTCTGCTTTATCAATAGGAGTAAAAGAAAGTAGGACAGTGGAGAATGTGATGGGGAGGGTAGATGGGCATAAAGGGCAGAGGGATGGGATATGTACCAAGGGATGAGTCTGAGAGGTGAGTGATATATAAAGAAGATATCAGTCACACACAGTGCAGTACCAATCATGTACCCAGAATGCCCCAGAAAATAAATTAACATATTCCAACTGCAAAATATTAACATATGGAATAATAAACCTAGCAACGAACAGCTTTCCCCCTTTTTTTATTAAAAAATACTTTTCATTTTACATACCAGCTCCATTTCCTCCTCCCTCCCCTCCCCTCTCCCATCTCTCTTTCCTTTCCCATCCCCCATCCACTCCTCAGTCAGGGTAAGGCCTTCCTTGGGAGTGGCCAAGCCACTCTCCCCGTATCAGGGTTGAGCATAGTATCCCACCATAGGGAATGGGCTCCAAAAGCCAGCACATGCACCTGGGATAGGTCCTGGTGCTACTACCAGCACCCCCTCCCCATAGATCAAGCCACATAACCATCACCCATATTCAGAGGATTTAGTTCTGTTCCGTGCAGCTGGCAGTCCATAGTCCATGTTCTCCTCACTAGCTCAGGTCAGCTGTCATCATGTTCTTGACAGCCTGTTCATATGATCCCTCCTCCCTCTCTTCAACTAAAGTCCAGAAGCTCAGCCCAGTGCTTCACTGTGGGGAAACAACAGCTTTTAATATAATTACTACATAAAATTGCTGATCTTGTTTTCATTGGAGAGACAAGTAGTGGGGGCATCACAAGAAGATAGGGTCTGGGAGACAAGAGTGAATTTGGAATAGGTTAATGTATAAAGGGTCTATCAACCATACACAGTAAAACACTCAGGATACTCCAAGATAGCTAATATATTACAATGGCAAAAAATAAACAGGGACTGGAGAGGTAGTGCAGAGGATACAGACTTTACTCTGCAAGCTTGAAGACATAAGTTCAGATCCCCGGAATATATGTGCCCAGACTCACACACAAAGGCATTTCACACATACACATCCAAGGTTTTTGTATAAAGTTATATAAAAAATTTGTATTTAATATAAATATTTTTGGAGGTTTAGCAACAAGTTGAAAGGGAAGGGTAGCAGGGAGTGTAGGCAGTGAGGGCTAAGTGAGTGTAGGCAATAGGGGTGGGGCATGGGAGAAGAGAGTGAGTGAGTGGGTGCAAGGAGATGGGGTGAATGAGAAACCCACCAATCACACAGCCTATACACACTAGCTGTCAAACTTTAACATAAAAATTAAAGCCACATGTGACTCTAAATAACGTAATTAAAATTTATTTAGCAATGCCAATTTTGCTTGATAATTTTGAGATTTATTAATAGAGTTTAAGAAAATCACCACTAAATACAAGGGTCATGTAAAGTAGGAAGCAGAGGAGACTAGGGAGTATACAGAAATGGGCAGAGTAAGGAGGGGGAGGAACTGGGGTGAACTTGGAATTGTGATGATGTGATTAGGTCAGTTATAACCCAGTATAGACCCCATCCCCAGACTGCCCCCAATAAATTGACTGATGTATTCCAGCTTTCAAACTGTAACACATAAAGTAAGTCAACATTAATAGTAACTCTAGACATAGATCAAGCTTCATTTTTAATTCAAATTTTGCTTAGAATACTTCAGATCTGAGAACAATTGAGAGAGTGAGACAGTGAGAAGAAAGTAGAAGCCATCAGTGGGTAGGATGGGGAGGGGGAAATAGTATAAAGAAGACACCTGTCTTAGTTAGGGATTCTGTTGCTGTGCAGAGTCACCATGACCATGGAAACTCTTATAAAGGCAAAGCATTTAATTGGGGCTAGCTTACAGGTCAGAGGTTTAGTTTATTATCGCCATGGCAGAAATCATGGTGGCATGCAGGCAGACATGGTAGTAGAGAGGTAAAGTTCTGCATCTGGAACCTCAGGCAGCAGGAAAATACAGTGAGACAGTAGGCCTAACTTGAGCTTCTAAAACCTCAAAACCCACCCTCAGTGGCACACTCTCTCCAACAAGGCTACACCTCCTTCCGCAAGACCACACCTCCTAATAGTGCCATTCCCTATGAGCCAAGTGGATATTTTCATTCAAACTACCATGTGGTAGACATTCCTCTCCTTGGTCTCTATAGGTGTATAGCCATATCATAATGCAAAAGGCTTCCAGCCTAAATTTAAAGTCCCCATAGTCTATCACAGTCTCAACAAAGTTTAAAAATCCAAAGTCTCTTCTGAGATTCATTCAGTAGTTTCTTAACTATAATTGTAAGGATTTATGGTGCAAGTGACCCTGCTGGTATGGGGGACCATAGGCCGGTAAGGGGCAGACAGATATACCATGAAGAGAGAGCTTGTGTATGGAGAGTTTATTTAGTGGGTATTGGGAGGGTATAAGGGTAGGGGAGGTATAGGAGAAAGAGAGAGAAATAGAGAGATGGAGAAAGAAGGGAGAGAGAGAAAGGGAAAGGGGGAGAGGCAGAAGGTTGCCTCTTCAGAAGAGCAACAGGGAGAAAGAGAGAAAGAGAGAGGTGGGGGCAGGTGGGCTTGCCTCAGTGAGCAGAGAGAGACTGGGAGTGAGCAGAGCTTGTCTCATAAGAGGACAGAGTACCTTGGTGACAGGGCATCACACTGGCATTTAAATGTTTAATTACTAAAAGACTTCTCGTAACAGAGAGACATGTTGCCTTTTTTATCTAACTCTTTGTTAAAGCAAACGGGGCATTTAAAGGGAGAAAGACAAAAAGAAAGTTGCAGGTTTTTTAGCAGGTGGTAGAGAATAGATTCAGCTACAGGCAGAGCAGGCAGTTGGCTGGGGTCCCAGTGAGCCTGGAGAGCTGGCCGGCAGCCATGACCATAGTTAGGTCATCTGACCTGACATTAGTTAAGATAGTGGTGGTCATGTGATTGCCCATAGCAAAGATGGAGCTAAGGTAATTTGGTCTGCTGTCCTTGCCACTAGTCAAAATGGTGGCCATCATGTAGAGCAAAGCACGGAGAAACTGCGGGAATTTTAAATATATAGAAATAACAAGAGAGACATATAGGATGTATAAAACATACATTTAGAACAGAATCACTTTTGTGTGGCCACACATCATTCACATATTCTTTCATATATGAAATAAATAGGAAAATTCTTCAGCATTGCCAGGACAGGTAGACAGATTCCATCTCAAACAGGCTTAGCCATGGTGGGAGGTGGTCCGATGGAGGGAAGAGTGGACGTGCAGGAGATGCCGGTGGGGCAGAGTTTAGCATGGCTTCATATATAGAAAATTTCCCATCTACCTGTTTGCTAACAGAAATTAGAAAGCTCTCATGTTGAGGTCTGCCATTAGGTGACTACTTTAGGTTTTTATCTAAGGGGTACTTAAGTTATTTCCCATAGCTGAGGTTAAAAGAGAGAAAATAAATGAGACCCAGTGGCTAACTTATTTGCAGGAGTCCTTGAGACAGAGAGAGGTTTGGGCCACTCTAAGGTACAGGGGTTGGAGACCAGGGCAGAGTAGCCCAAAGGACAACACTCAGAGATGAGAAATGAAATCTCAGTCCTCAGCCCTAAGGAACTGCCAGAGGTGAATGTCAGCCAAAGCTAACCTGGAAGAAGGAACCTTACCATTTGCCGTCAGTGTTGTATGCAGCAATGCAATGGAAAGAGAGTTGGAAAGTGGTCCATGTCCAGGATCCCCACATAACTCAGCCTGTCTACCTGAAAGACCTCCTGAGCAGGGAGACTTTTCACTCAAGTCTCATGATAACGACCCTCCAGGAACCCACGAGAGACCATCCTTGCTGCAAGGACAGGAACCAGTGCACTGTGGCTGAAACTCATTTCCCATGCAGGGGTAGAGAGTTTGAACCTGAGTAGCTGGGAGAAGGGGTATTTAAGGAAAGAAACCATAAGATTCCAAAAATACCAGAGATCATTGAAAAATTCCAAAAATACCAGTGATATCAGGAGGGGGTAACTCCCTGTTTCTCGAGATTATTCTCAAGATTATAATCTAACTTTATCTTCAGCTAGTTCCTGAAACAGAGTCACTGAACTGGCTAACCTAGATTTTTGATTCTTCTCTCCCTGCTTAGATTTTTGGCTCTATTTTTTCTGCTAGAGGGGTCTGGATTTATCCAGGTCTTTCATCTCCCCACTTCTTCTAGTACCTAGTTCTAATCATAGAACTAGATTTAAGTATCTTCTTGACCTTGTAAAGTGCTATATTGGTGGCATAACATCAAAATCTGAATAGCACTTATTTTTTTTCTCTAATGAAGGTAATTGGTTTTAATTCATTAAAGTGCTGAGGTGCCTGTATTAGGGCAGCAGTACATGTCCCAACACTGGCAGCTACCCTGAGGCCCAGGATTACTGCTAGTGTCAGAGAAATAGGTTCTCTTCGAAAGCGAGTTGAGTATTTGTCAAACTCATCTTCAAGTGTGTTAGCTAGATGATAAAAGACCTTAGGCACCAGTTGTATGAGCACACAGTAATCTTTGGTGTCATTAAAAACCTATGTCGACACGCAAGGTGTCAGGACTGTACTACAAGCCTACCATTTATCTAAACCAGGAACCAAGTACCTGGTGTCAGGAGTCTTAGGGCTCTTAAGAGTCTCATTACATAACCTCAGTAAGAGTCAGCCTATAATTAGTCCCCCAAACACAAGCATCCTGACTGGTGGTGTTGTTAAAAGCCCTGATACTGCAATTTGGGTAGTTCAGGAGCTCACTTCACGTGGGAGGCGTGGATCCTGGCAGAGATGCATACTTCTTTCAATTGTCCCCAGATCTGGCATCTTACCACTTCAAGGGCCTTTAGGTGGGCAAATAAAGGTCTAGAAAGAATAACATCAGGATTATACACTCCACCCGACTCAGTGAACGATTGTGGTCCCCCACATAGGATCTCATAAGGGGTGAGTTTAAATCGCCCTGGGGTCTTCCAAACCCGGAACTGGGCAAAGGGAAGGAGGGCTGTCCAGTCATTCCCACCAATCTCTAGGGCCAATTTTGTCAGGGTCTCTTTTAGGGTTTTATTCATCCTTTCTACCTGACCTGAGCTCTGGGATTGGTAAGCACATTGTAATTTCCAATTGATCCCCAGTAGGGTGGCCAGTCCCTGACTTACCTGGGCAACAAAGGCAGGTCCATTATAAGACCTGATTACCTTGGGTATCCCAAACCTCAGGAAGATTTCTTTTATGATCTTCTTAGCCACCATATTGGCTGTCTCAGTCCTGGTAGGAAAAGCTTCTACTCAGCCTGAAAAAGTATCTATAAAAACTAATAAGTACTTGTTACCATATTAGTAGGCCCCAGGCCGGTTGCCCCTGAGCTTCTTCCCAGGAGTATATATGGAGTATCCCTCATTAGTCATAGCACAGGTCTTGTAGCTTTTGACTACTTCTTCTGCCAAGTCAAAGAGTCCTATGACATAGTAGTCAGAGGACCTAGCCATATCTTTTAGTTTCTTGGCCCCCAAGTAGGTCAGGTAATATAAGTTGGTATCATACTTGTGCCCCTTCTTTTTTGTGGGAGGACTAGCTTTCCTCCTTCTGTATCTACTGCCCCATATGGGGTTTTCTTTACCAGTCCTAATTTGCCCATAGCTTGATGGTCCTCGGGGGTGTATCTAAAGTTGGTTTCACTGATATCATAATAATCTTTAGGCTCTTTGACTGCCAGGATCATTGCTCCTTGGGCCATTTGTTTAGCAGTTAGGTCTGCCATCTGATTTCCTTTAGCCATAGCATCTTGAGCTTTTTAATGTCCTGGACAGTGTATGATGGCTACCTTCCTTGGCAATGTATTGCCTTGAGGAGAATCAAAATTTTTTCTTTTTTTTGTCTTTTCCTGCAGATGTTAACAGTTCTTTTTATCTATATATATTACCCCATGTTTATGGGCAGTGGCAAACGCATACCTGCTGTCAGTGTAGATGTTGATAGACTTCCCCTCTGCCATCGGTAGGGCTTGTATCAAAGCCACAAGTTTGGCTTTCTGGGCCGATGTCCCTTCAGGGAGGCTACTGGCCCAGATTACTTGCTTCCTGTCCACCACTGCTGCCTCCACCTTCTGCTTCCCTTCAACCATGAAACTTCTGTCATCCGTATACCCACTCAGACTCCCAGGCGAAGGCTGATCCTTCAGATCATTTTGGGTACCAGCTTCTTCTGCCAAAATATCAGTGCAGTGATGGGTAGGCGAGGAGTCATCAGTCTCCAGGGCAGTAGGATAGCGGGACTGAGGACAGCATGGGAAGCGAAGGTCATTCATTCGGTCACAAAAGGCTTTGATCACCTCCGTCCCAGTTTGAGTAAACCTGATCTGGGCCTTCAACTTTGTTAACAAGCCTCTTTCTAATAAAGGCATGGGACACTCAGGCATAACCAGGAACAAAAGAGTCACTTGTCCTTTCCCCAGATCTACAGTTATAGTAAGGTGGTCTACAGATATTGTTTCTGTCCAGGTGCTCCAATTACTATAGTCTTTGTATTCTTTAGCTTCCCCAATGGTTGTTTCAGCACAGAGTGCTCAGCCCCTGTGTCCACTAGAAAATCCATAGTGGGCTGCTCTACAGTCAGGGTTACCCTAGGTGCGGTGGAGGTGGTCCGAGACCCATCTCCTCTAATCATCTTCTTCTAGAGCCAGTACCTTTGAGGCCCTTCCTTTCTTCTTTGGGCATTCTCTTGCCCAATGTCCTTTTTCTTTGCAATAAGCACATTGGTCTTTGTCCAAGGGGTGCCTCTGTCCACCTTCACTCATCTTTGGTCTTCTGTTGCCCAGGTTCCTTATCTGTCTAGGTCCTTTCTTTCCCTTCTCTTTTACCACTGCAACCAAAATTCTAGTCAAATATCTCTCCAGTACTCTGTTTTATTTGCCTCCCACCCCCTCTCACTTCTCTTCCTCAGTCTCTCGCTTATGAAACACTTTCTCTGCCTCCTTAACCAAATCCTGCAAGGTATAATCCTGCAACCCTTCTAACCACTGTAACTTTTCGTAATATCTGATGCTGACTCTCCTATGAAGACCATAGCTACCGCTGCTTGCTGACCCTCAGAGGTTGGGTCAAAGGAAGTATAACACCTGTAAGTCTTCTTTAAACGTTCAAGAAATACAGAATGTGGTTCAACCAGCTCTGAAGGACCTCTCTTACCTTGGCCAAATTAGTGGGGCATCTTGCAGCCCCTCGGAGACCTGCCATGAGAACCCTGTGGTGATAGACTGTCAGCCACTCCCTACCTGCTTTAAGTTTAACCTTGAAAACATACACAGGGAACTAGATAAGGCCCATTCTGTTTACACTTTTTTTTTTTTTACCAAAACCTCTCTTGCTTTTTAGACAACATAAAGACTCTTACCAAAGGTTTTTTTTGTGTGTTTTTTCTCAGTAGGGATGTATGGCTACATTTTAAGCAAGAACAGCACATAAAATCCTGTACCAGTATGAAACATTTGAGACCAACAATAGGTTTTTTAAAAAATATTAACCAACAATAATTTGTAAACAAGAACAGCACATAAAATCCTGTACCAGTGTGAAACATTTAAAACCAACAATAGGGTTTGTTTTAACATTAACCAACAAGAATTTGTAACTAGCCTCTATAAATGATGACAGATACGTATAACCCACAGGATTTGAAAGAGTTCTTCACCCGCAGAGCCAAGCCTTGGTCAGCTTTGACCAGAGGTTTGAGGTACGCAGCTCCCAGGGCAGACAGAGGGAACTTGTCCATTAGCACTGGAGGGAGGGGGGCAGGGTGGTATGCAACACTGGGTAAAAAAGATTGTTAACCTATTTAGGCCATAGCAATTACCTTTAGATTTTTTGTTTAGTGTTTGAAATCCTATTGGGGTACATCTGCTTTCTACAACTGTGTTTGGCAGCCTCAATACCTTGTAACAGCAAGGCTGAATAGCCCAGCCATCCATACAAGCATACTGTCTCACAGCCACATACCTGGGGCTGAGGCTGACTCTTTTCTTCATAAAATATACTCCTATGTTTATGGCCCTATCTCTAAAGCCTTGTTAGTGGTCACAATATCAAAGTCAAAGTTATGATTTGAGTACGTCAGCGTCAGTCAGGACAAAAGCACAACATAAATTACACAGACATACAGGACAATGGCGCCAAACAAACCAAAGACACAGCTTCAAGCTGCTTCACAGGTGTGACCAGCCCCACTATCGAAATAAGACCGCTATCCATACATGTCTCTACAGAGAACTGGCCACGCCACTCATGTGTTATACCACAGAACTGAGAAATGCCACTCATGTATCTCACCAGAGAACTGAACATGCTACCTGTACGTAAGACAAAACAGAGACTGAAGACACAGACAAAGGCTAACAAAACTTAGACAGACAAAACCACTGATCCAGAGTCAACGTCACAGTCTGTCCCAATCGTCAAAGTCACAAGTAAGACGAAACAAAAGACTGAAGACACACAGGACACACAAACAAACAAATGTCAGTCTCCACCGAGACAGACAAAACCACTCAGAAATACCGATGGCTGAGAGGATGTATAGTTCCTCCAATCCAGGAGAACTTCCATATCCTCACCAGCACCCAGACAAGAATCTCCCAGGTGTCCCTGGGTCCCTTTTTACCTCTCAGGACATCTCCCAGGGCAGCAGTTGGTGATCTCCTAGCACGTCTGCTGATCACTCCCTCTGTCTCCTCCCGAGATGAAAGTGACTGCAAAACCGAAACCAAAAACACAGAACCTGAATTCAGCCGGCATGGAAACAGGAAGACACAGACACACAGACAATGTCTCACCTCCAAGAGGGTCTTTGGAGATGAGGGTGTTCACCAATCACTGACAAGCCCCCAAATAAAAGACCTTTGGAGTGGGGAGACTCTCACTCAAGTCTCGGGATAACATGAATCCCCAGGAACTCACGAGAGACTGTCCTTGCTGCAATCACATGAGGTTTATTAACAGGACAGGAACCAGTGCACTGGGGCTGAAAGTCATTTCCCATGCTGGAGTAGAGAGCTCGGCCTTGAGTAGCTGAGGGAAGGGGTCTTTAAGGGAAGAAACCATAAGATTCCGAAAATACCAGTGATAATCACAAGGGGGTAACTCCCTGTTTCTCAAGATTATTCTCAAGATTATAATCTAACTTTATCTTTAGCTAGTTCCTGAAACAGAGTCACTGAACTGGCTAACCTAGATTTTTGATTTTTCTCTCCCTGCTTAGATTTTTGGCTTTATTTTTTCTGCTAGATTTTTGGCTCTATTTTTTCTGCTAGAGGGGCCTGGATTTATCTGGGTCTTTTATGCCCATGGGTGGGAGGGAACACAGAGAGAGCCTGTACAAGTCACACACAAATGTTAAGATTTACGGCATGAGTAAACCTTAGTGGATCCCAATGCAGACAGATATGCTATGCAGAGAGAACTTGGGTATGGAGAGTTTATTTAGTGGGTATTGGAATGGTTTAAGGATAAGGGACATGGAGGAAAGAGGAGGGGGGAGAAAGAGAGGAAAAGAGAGGAAGGGAGGAGAGAGAAAGCTGCCTCTTCACAAGGACAGCAGAGAGAGAGAGAGAGAGAGAGAGAGAGAGAGAGAGAGAGAGAGAGAGAGAGAAGGGGGGCCCAGGAGGGCTTGCCTCAGTGGGCAGAGAAAGAGATTGGGAGTGGGTAGACCTTGTCTCTTAAAGGGACAGAGTACCCAGGTGACAGGGCAGGCCAGCATAAAAATCATAACCATAATCCCCTGTAAACAAAATGAAAAGAGGATGACATACTTCCTATCTACAATGGCACAATACATTACCATTCTAAAAGGAAAGAAAGGGAGCATAGTGAGGAAGTACTGGACCAAAGCAAAACTGAAAACCACTTGGGAAACTCCAAATTCTACATCTCCATGTCTAATGCCAAAACACTTCAGAACTCCTTCTCCTTTTAACTTTGCTGACTGCAACACACTTCTTTCTCCTGGGCTGGTTCCACTCTCAGTTAGTAGCTCTCTTCAGCAGGCCTCGCAGCTCCGCATCTCCAGTATTTTGGGGTCTCTAAGGCAATCTAGGCTTAACCTCACAGCTTCACACAATGACCTCATTGATTACAGCTTCACTAGCTTTCTGTTTTCAATGGTTTCCTTAACTGCCTAAGCTTAGCTATCCTGAGATTTGCTCTGTAGACCAGGCTGGCCTTGAACTCAGAGATTCGCCAGCTGGATTTAAATTAAAGGTGTGTGCCACCATACCCAACCCTAAGCTTCTCTTTAATTCCTTTTTACAAAACTGGAAGCTTAGTTGAATGAAGACTTGCTCTGAGATCACCATTCCCTTTATTCCACTTAGCATCAAGCTTTTCCAAATGTTTACACTTCCTGGTGCCCCTTTTCTCCTCAAATTATACATTTTGTAGTTTTACTTGCTAAGCTTGTTCCTTTTTGTTATAGATCTGCATAGGCATGGCTGCTAACATAACTAACTGTATGACATAGTCCATACTAGGCTGTTTTGAAATCTCAACTACAAATGCAATTAATCTAAAACTCTTCAGTTTAGGCTCAGGCAGAAAAAGGACAAAGGCAGAAAGCAGCGATATTATTTACAAAAAATAAATCACAAGAACTCTATGCTACATAAAAAATTCTCCTCTGAAACCTCTTGAACCAGGTGCCCACAGTTCAAATCACCCCCACTATCACTGTCTTCCATGTTCCTACTAGGATGGTCCATTAAGCTGCTCTTAAAGTACCTAACCACTTTTCTAGTTCAAAGTCACAAAGTGTTCACATTCCTCCAAATGAAAGCATGGTCTGGCCTATCACAACAATACCTTAATCCTTGATACCAACTTTTATCTTAGTTAGGGGTTTCTATTGCTGTGAAGAGATACCATCACCATGGCAACTCTTATAAAGGAAAACATTTAATTTGAGTTGGTTTTCAGCTTAGAAGTATAGTCCATTGTTGTCATGGGGAGGGGGGAGACATAGTGGCCTGTAGGCAGACATGGTGCTGGAGAGGTAACTGAGAGTTCTACATCTGGACCCACAGACATCAGGAAGAAAGAATGATGCTGGGCCTGGCTTGAGCTTCTGAAAATTCAAAGTCCTCCCCAGTGACACACTCCCTCCAAAAGGTCACACCTGCTTCAACATGGCCACAGTTCCTAATAGTGTTACTCCCTATTGGCATATGGAGGCCATTTTCACTCAAACACCCCACCATTACTAAACCAGTGCCATGCACCCAGAGCACTCTAGAAACCAGCTACAACACTCAACACAGAAAGGCATCACCAGTGAGCAGTCTTCTGTTTCAACTTTTATCTTTAATATCAATTTTACTTAAAAATTTGTGATTTACATACATAAATTATAAAATATTAGTGAGGAAGAAATACTAAGTGTAGTGGAGATATGGGAAACTAACAAGGAAACTCATTTTTCTGCCAATCAAAATTTTTAAATGTCAGTGCTTCTCACTGTCATTCACATAATGATAACTTGCTCATTGGTAGGCAGCATGACAGCAGGCAGGCAGTCATGGCCCTGGAGTAGAAGCTGAGAGCTTACATCTGATCCACAAGCAGGAGGCAGACAACCAGACTGGATTTGGCATGGGCTTTCAAACCTCAAACTCATACCCAGTGACATACCTCCTTCAATAAGGCCACTCTTCCTAATCCTTCCCAAACACTTCTACCATTTATAGATATGAACCTATGGTGGACCTTTCTCATTCAAACCACCATACCCAGGTCTAGAGGTTTCACTGACAACAATACTAGCAACTGGGCTAGCTACCATTCTTGTGATCTTTGGACAAGAAGATGACTACTTTTTGCCCTGGTCCCAAGCACCTACCTGAGGCTAAATTGAAAGTTTTGGATTAATTTTGTTGGCAAAGGGAATTTCAAGATAATCAAATATTGATTCTGTCCCAGGGTTATTAGTAATTGTCCTCATGAAGGTCTACAATGAAAGAAAACGAGTAGGACAAAAGAAACACAAAATGTACAGTTTGAAGTGAAAAAGAGAATCAGGATATTTAATGACAAAGCCAAGGCTTGAGTAGAAAGACGTAAGGAAGGTCTGCGTGAAATGCAATAAGGAACAAAAAAAATGCAAAAGATCCTCAGGGCAAGACCCCACCTAGCCCCCCTTCCAGGTAGTAAAAAGGAAATGCCTAAGGAATTCCCTGCTGCTAAGGAACAGCGACTAAGACAGTGTAGGCAAAGGTGAGTGAGGAGGGGCAGGGAAACTTAGCAGGGCTGGCTTTAGAGCAGTGCTTCTCAACCTGTGGGTCATGACCCCTTTAGATAGCCGATATTTACTTTATGATTCATAACTATAGCAAAATTACAGTTATGAAGTAGCAACAAAATAATTTTACGGTTGGGGTCACCACAACATGAGGAACTGTGTTTAAGTGTTGCAGCATTAAGAGGGTTGAGAACCACTGCTTTAGAATCATGAAGTACATAAAAGGAAAGAGGTTATGGAATCTTCCTCCACAGTTAAGGAAAGCTGCTGAGGCCAGGCATGTGGCAGGGGAGTCACTGAGAGGCGGTTGCACGAAGTTGTGAAAGTGAGGCCTGGATTGGAGACCCCAAGATATTAGTGGTGCCATTGCCATGGGATATCCGCCAAAGAGAGCTGCAGCTGGGGAACGGAACCAGCTCAAGAGATGAAAAGTGTATTGTAGTTATCAAAGCTGCAAGCCTGAGCCACCTACGCTCTTTTATATCAGACATGGAGCTACAGAATTCAGTTTCCCCTGTTGAGCTTGGCTTGATCCAGTATTTTTCCATTATATTCCCTTTCTTCCTTTTGGAATGGTAGTGTAGATTCCGTGCCATTGTATGTTGGAAATATGTAATTTGGTTTTTTTTTTTTTTTATTTTACAGGGGCTTATAATTAATTCCCTTGAGTCTTAGAAGAAACATTGGATCTTGGAATTTTAAAATTTCTTAAGGCTGTGAAAGACCATGAGGACCTTTGAAATGTTGGACTAAATGTAATTTGTGTTATGATCGGGCCACAAGCCTCTGGAGTCAGAAAGTATCATGTGATGGTTTGCATGAGAATGCCCCCAGAGGTTCATATATGTGAATACTTTGTCATCACTGGGTGAAACTGCTTGGGAAGAATTAGGAGTGGTCTTACTGGAGGATATGTGTCAGTGGACGCAGGCATTGAGGTTTCAAAAGGCTACTTCATGCCTTGCCAGCTCTGACCTCTTCGTGGCTGTGTTTCAAGTTGTAAGCTCTAGCACTGGACCATGTCTGCCTGCTGCCACATTCCCATGCTCATCACTATGATGGGCACGGTCTATGACCATCTTAACCTGTGAACCCGAAATAAATTCTTTCTTCTGTAACTGCCTTGGTCATGGTATCTTATCACATCAATTGAAAAATAACCCAAACAGTCCCTTTCTTATCACATGGAATAGCTTATATAGTACTTTTTTGGTCTGCTTTTATTGAAAATAAATTCTTCCCTCGTATAGTACATCCTGGCCATGCTTTCCTATTACTCCACCCCTCAGCTGCCCCCTCCAACCTCCCTGCTCTCCCTGATCAATTCCTCCTCCATTTCTTCTTCAGAAGAGAGCAGGCCTCCAAGAGACTCCGCTACTCCTTACTGTTTGCTACCGATTTCCTGAGATTGTTTACAGGCTCTTGGCTGAATTTGTTAGGTTGTCCCCAAGCTTCTCTTGCAGTTGCTTTTGGGATTTTCATCTCTTGGCATATGGTTTTTAAAAAAACATTTCCTGCTGATCTTTTCACTGGCATATCCTTCAATACCTCCCTTTTTATCTCTCATTTTGTTAATTTATATCTCCTTATTTTGGTAAGTTTAACTATAATTTATCAATTATGTTTATCTTTCCAAAGAATCAATCCTTGATTTTATTGCCACATTGCAAACTTTATCCATTATTTATCAGATTTACTTCTGCTTTGATATTTATTTTTTTCTTTAATTTTGGACTGTGTTTGTTCTTGTTTTTCTAAAGCTTTGAGATGTGCTACTGGGCTATGCATGTTTGAGACTTTTATTTTTGTGTGGACACTTATTGCTAAATGCTGCCTCTTAGTATTGCTTTCTCTATAGTCACAGGTTATCCTGTGCTGTGTTTTCATTTCCATTTAATCCTAGAAGTTTGAATTATTCAGTTACCTACAGGTTTTTCACTGGGTGATGTATGTGTATTCTCTCTCTCTCTCTCTCTCTCTCTCTCTCTCTTAGTTTATGTTTTGATATATAAGGCTGTTTGGAGAATAAAGTGAGGAATTCTTCAGGATGTGAACTCAGGATTTCATGAGGGATCATGGAGAGTCTCCCTCCCAATAAATCCATGTGAGTTGGTCTTTATTCACGCATCCACACCAGTCCAGAGAGAGATAATTTATGTTGGAGTCTGGTCAAGAAAATAACTTATGGTCCAGACTAGCACTAGACCCCGACAACACTCTCAAATATATACACATACATTATACACATAAAAAATCTCCACTACATATTTTTCTTTTCCACTTTAAAATTTGTCAATTACTTATTAATTAAGAAAACCTATTTCTTAGCCCACATATTCATGTTTTAAAGCTCAAGAACACAGATCAGAGACAAACATCTATGAATCTTAGTTTAAGAAAAGATTCTAGCCTTGTCCTCCATAAAACCTTGGCTGGATCATAATATCTGTAAAAATGTACTTGTGCAGCTTTTCTTGATTCACCCATGAAGGGAATGAATGTATCAACCATTTAAAATCCCAGGTGCTTTGGCCAGAACTCAAATCTAAGGTTTTTCTACAAGTATTAGAGACCATGGTAGTTGTTTTCAACTCAAGATTCTGCTTGATTAGTTTTTCAGTCTCTTTGCTTGGCATCAAAACCAAGACATTTCATTCTACCTAACTTCTAATTAGTAGTCTGGCGTGGGAGGTCTTTCTGTATACATGTTGCCACTACAGGAAACAGATGAGCCAGAATGGAACCTTAGCGGTAAGCCACAGCCGTGTGGCAGACACACAGATTAATAGACATAGGTTAAGATATGAGTTAGCCAATAAAAAGCTAGAATTAATAGGCCAAGCCGTGATTTCAAAGACAGCAGAATATGGCATTTAAAATGTTAAGAATTTAGGACTTAGAGGCTCTTTATGATGTTGGTTAACCAGGTAAGAAACTGCTCTTGCCTGGATTGCTTGATACTATGCTATATGAACTGGACATGTAGGACCCACAGAGAAATGACTGTTGAACTTACCTAAAGGTGAGATGGTCCTTCGGGGTTCCTTCTACATGAAAGAGTCTGCCAGACATTCTGCAGGACAGAGAAGAAAGCAACCTATGGACTTTGTCATTACAAGGCAGAAAAAAATCTTTAAATTTCCTGCTTTTATGGAAAAGTCTTCTGGATACTATGGGCCGGTAGGCTGTGTAGAAGCTAACTCAATTTGTGAAATAACCAGGCTAGCTTAAAGGATAAACAATTATATTTTTATTTATTATAAGAGGAAACTCATGCCATAGGAATGGAAAGTTCAGGCTCTGCTCGGTTGAGGCAGAACCACACAGAGGGAAGGCACCTGGTCCATGCAAATGTTTTTCTCTCTGGGTCAAGAGATCCATGCCGCATCCTTGGATCCACCTCTTGAAGATAATTGGCTAACAAAATTTCCCCATCATCTCTCCCTTTTGTCTAAACTAGAGCAATCCAAACCCAATGCAAAACTATATACAATAGGAACAGATAACAAGTATAAAATTACAAACAACAAAAGCAATATTAAGCAAGAAACACATAACAAGTGTTTTAATAAACATTCTACTTTAAGGAGTCTAAATACTACATCGGAAATAAGCTTGGCTAAATCATAAGAGGAAGGTAGCTATGACTATCTAATCTTCAAACCCATCCAAGGCCTGAGAAGGGAAATGATATTACTTGAGCAGAAGAAAGTGCAATCAAGCTTCTAAAGAGGGCAATATATGACAGAGACAATTGGCTACCTGAGCAATCACCCAAAGTCTCATCTGCAACATTGAAGCAACCAACTTTGGCTAAGGCCTAGCATAACTGACAGATCACTTTTAGAGGCAGGAAATTTTTGAGAAACGTCTTACCCAGTCTTGGCAAGGTTTAGCTGTCCTTTTCCTTGTGTCCTGCTTATCTAGACTTTGTCAATGGTCAAGGCATGGGCAGTTTCTTGCCCAGAGGCCAATTATGCCAAGAAGAAAACAAACTCCACATGGAGTGTCTTTGGTTCTCAACATTCTCTAAGGAATAGATTGGTGCTGTCAGGAGCAATCATGTCTCGTGTCAACAGAACTCTAAGTTATTTAAATGCCATGTTCTCTTTTGGGGGTGGGTTTGAGATATAAATGCCATATTCTATACATCCTTGAAATGGTTGAAATTTATCTAGGCAGAATATAATGTCTATGTATCCTAACCTATGAACCTAATCAATCTGACTCTATGTATACTAAACATGAACAACTATTGACCTATAATATTTAATACCTGCATAACTTAAAGGCTAAAACTTTATGTCAGAATATTAAATAATCTGTAAACAAATATACAGCAAATGAGGACAATGACCTCAGAGAGTAAGCAATGTATGAGTATCTTGATCAGAGCTAAGAATAATATATAATGCAATATGAAAATATATCCTAAAAGTTGTATCAATATACAAAATGTCCTAAACATGCATATATTCAATCTGACAGAATAACTTTGCATAGCTGTACAAATAATGTAAACAAAAATAACAAATACAATTTGAACTTGTATCAATATACAAAAACTATACCAATGCAAATTATCTATAAATAATAGCTCACAATTATTCACTCTATTACCCATTATTATTATCCCCCCCTTTTTTTTCTCATGGTTTATTTTTTTTATATTTAAAAATTTCCATCTCCTTCCCTCCTCCTCCCACCTCCCTCCGCTCCTCCTCCCCCTTCCCGCCCCTCCTTCTCCCACTTCCCTCCCCTTCCCTCCACCCATACCTCCCCTCCCTCCCTCTCAAGGCCAAGGAGCCATCAGGGTTCCCCACTCTATGCTAAGTCCAAGGTCCTCCCAACTCCCCCCAGGTCCAGGAAGGTGATCGACCAAGCTGAGAAGGCTCCCACAGAGCCCGTCCATGCAGAAGAATCAGAGCCCAGCGCCAATGTCCTTTGCTTCTCAGTCACCCCCGTTGTTGGCCACATTCAGAGAGACGGGTTTGGTCGCATGATCCATCAGTCCCATTCCAACTGGAGTTGGTGATCTCCCTTTAGTTCTGTCCCACCGTCTCCATGAGTGAACGCACCCCTCACGTTCCTGACTTTCTCCCTCATGTTCTCGCTCCTTCTGCTCCTCATCAGGACCTTGGGAGCTCAGTCCAGTGCTCCAATGTGGGGCTCAGTCACCTTCCCCATCTGTCGCCAGCTGGAGGTTCCCTCACGGTCCTGACTTTCTTTCTCATGTTCTCGCTCCTTCTGCTCCTCATCAGGACCTTGGGAGCTCAGTCCGGTGCTCCAATGTGGGGCTCTGTCATTTTCTTCATCTATCGTCAGGTGGAGGTTCTATGGTGATATGCAAGAAATTCATCAGTATGGTTATAGGAACTGGCCTTTTCAGGCTCCCTCTCCTCAGCTGCCCAAGGAACTAACTGGGGGCATCTCCCTGGAAACCTGGGAACCCCTCTAGGGTCAAGTCTCTTGACAACCCTCAGGTAGCTCCTTAAATTAAGATATATGCTTCCCTGCTCCCATATCCACCCTTCCTATATCCCAAGCACCCCATTCCTCCGAGCTCCCCCCGTTCTCCCCTTCACATTTTTCTCTCCCCATCTTCCCTTGGCCCAGTCTCGCCCAACCCTCAAGTTCCCAATTTTGCCTGGCGATCGTGTCTACTTCCAATATCCAGGAGGATTACTATATCTTTTTTTGGGAGTTCACCTTCTTATTATCTTCTCAAGGATCCCAAATTTATAGGCTCGATGTCCTTTAATTATGGCTAGAAACCGATTATGAGTGAGTACATCCCATGTTCATCTTTTTGGGTCTGGGTTACCTCACTCAGAATAGTGTTTTCTATTTCCATCCATTTGCCTGCAAAATTCAAGATGTCATTGTTTTTTACTGCTGAGTAGTATTCTAGCATGTATATATTCCACAGTTTCTTCATCCATTCTTCCACTGAAGGGCATCTAGGTTGTTTCCAGGATCTGGCTATTACAAATAATGCTGCTATGAACATAGATGAGCATATGCTTTTGTTGTATGATTGGGCATCTCTTGGGTAGATTCCCAATAGTGGAATTGCTGGGTCCTGGGGTAGGTTGATCCCGAATTTCCTGAGAAACCGCCACACTGCTTTCCAAAGTGGTTGCACAAGTGTGCATTCCCACCAGCAATGGATGAGTGTACCCCTTACCCCACAACCTCTCCAGCAAAGGTTATTATTGGTGTTTTGGATTTTAGCCAATCTGACAGGTGTAAGATGATATCTCAAAGTTGTTTTGATTTGCATTTCCCTGATAGCTAGGGAGGTTGAGCATGACCTTAAGTGTCTTTTGGCCATTCGAACTTCTTCTGTTGAGAATTCTCTGTTCAGTTCAGCGCCCCATTTTTTAATTGGGTTAATTGGCATTTTACCGTCTAGTCTCTTGAGTTCCTTATATATTTTAGAGATCAGACCTTTGTCAGTTGCAGGGTTGGTGAAGATCTTTTCCCAGTCAGTAGGCTGCCTTTGTGTCTTAGTGACAATGTCCTTTGCTTTACAGAAGCTGCTCAACTTCAGGAGGTCCCATTTATTCAATGTTGCCCTTAATGTCTGTGCAGCTGGGGTTATGCGCAGGAAACGGTTCCCTGTGCCCATTTGTTGTAGAGTACTTCCCACTTTCTCTTCTATAAAGCTCAATGTGTTCAGATTAATATTGAGGTCTTTAATCCATTTGGACTTGAGTTTTGTGCATGGTGATAGATATGGATCTACTTTCATTCTTCTACAGGTTGACATCCAGTTATGCCAGCACCATTTGTTGAAGATGCCCTCTTTCTTCCATTGTGTACTTTTGGCTCCTTTATCAAAAATCAGGTGTTCGTAGGTTTGTGGTTTAAGATCCGGGTCTTCTATACGATTCCATTGGTCAACTTCTCTGTTTTTATGCCAATACCAAGCTGTTTTCAATACTGTAGCTTTGTAATAGAGTTTGAAGTCAGGGATGGTAATGCCTCCAGAAGTACCTTTATTGCATAAGATTTTTTTGGCTATCCTGGGTTTCTTGTTTTTCCATATAAAGTTGATTATTGTCCTCTCAATCTCTGTGAAGAATTTTAATGGGACCTTGATTGGGATTGCATTGAATCTATAGATTGCTTTTGGTAGAATTGCCATTTTTACTATGTTGATCCTCCCAATCCACGAGCAGGGGAGATCCTTCCATTTTCTGGTATCCTCTTCAATTTCTTTCTTCAAAGCCTTAAAGTTCTTGTCAAATAAATCCTTCACTTCCTTGGTTAGAGATACTCCCAGATATCTTATGCTATTTGTGGCTATTGTGAAAGGTGATACTTCTCTGATTTCCCTCTCTGCTTCCTTATACTTTGTGTATAGGAGGGCGACTGATTTATTGGAGTTGATCTTGTAACCTGCCACATTACTGAAGGAGTTTATCAGCTGTAGGAGTTCTTTGGTGGAGTTTTAGGGGTCACTTATGTATACTATCATATCATCTGCAAATAATGAAAGTTTAACTTCTTCCTTTCCAAATTGAATCCCCTTGATTCCCTTATGTTGTCTTATTGCTATTGCTAGAACTTCAAGCACTATATTGAAGAGATAAGGAGAGAGTGGACAGCCTTGTCGTGTTCCTGAATTTAGTGGGATAGCCTTGAGTTTCTCTCCGTTTAATTTGATGTTAGCTGTCAGCTCGCTGTAAATAGCTTTTATTATATTTAGGAATGACCCTTGTATCCCTAATCTCTCCAAAACTTTTATCACAAAAGGGTGCTGAATTTTGTCAAATGCTTTTTTAGAATCTAATGAGATGACCATATGGTGTTTTTCCTTCAGTTTATTTATATGATGGATTACATTGATAGATTTTCGTATGTTGAACCAGCCCTGCATCTCTGGGATGAAGCCTACTTGATCGTAATGGATAATTTTTCTAATGTGTTCTTGGATTCGGTTTGCCAGTATTTTATTGAGAATTTTTGCGTCAATGTTCATGAGTGAGTTTGGCCTGTAATTCTCTTTCTTGGTTGAGTCTTTGTGTGGTTTAGGTATCAGGGTAACTGTAGCTTCATAGAAGGAATTTGGCAGTGACTCTTGTGTTTCTATATTATGAAATACCTTAAGGAGTATAGGTATTAGGTCTTCTTGGAAGTTCTGGTAGAATTCCGCATTGAAACCATCTGGTCCTGGGCTCTTTTTGGTGGGGAGGTTTCTGATAACAGTTTCTAATTCTTCGCGACTAACAGGACGATTTAGAGCATTTACCTGGTCCTGGTTTAACTTTGGTATATGGTATTTATCTAAAAAACTGTCCATTTCCTTTACATTTTCCAATTTTGTGGCATACAGGCTTTTGTAGTAAGATCTAATGATTCTCTGAATTTCCTCTGTGTCTGTGGTTATGTCCCCCTTTTCATTTCTGATCTTAATAATTTGCGTGTTCTCCCTCTGCCGTTTGATTAGTTTGGCTAAGGGTTTGTCAATCTTGTTGATTTTCTCCAAGAACCAGCTTCTTGTTTCATTGATTCTTTGGATTGTTTTCTGTGTTTCTATTTTGTTGATTTCTGCCCTCAGTTTGATTATTTCCAGTCTTCTACTTCTCCTAGGTGAGTCTGCTTCTTTTTTTTCCAGAGCTTTCAGGTGTGCTGTTAAGTCACCAATGAGTGCTTTCTCTGTTTTCTTTAAGTGGGCACTTAGTGCTATGAACTTTCCTCTTAGCACTGCTTTCATTGTGTCCCATAGGTTTGAGTATGTTGTGTCTTTGTTTTCATTAAATTCAAGAAAGACTTTAATTTCTTTCTTTATTTCTTCCTTGACCCAGGTGTGGGTCAGTAGTTGACTGTTCAGTTTCCATGAGTTTGTGGGCTTTCTGGGGGTAGCATTGTTGTTGAATTCTAATTTTAATCCATGGTGATCCAATAAGACACAGGTGGTTACTAATATTTTTTTGTAACTGTGGAAGTTTGCTTTGTTACCAAGTATATGGTCAATTTTTGAAAAGGTTCCATGAGCCGCAGAGAAGAAGGTATATTCTTTCCTATTTGGGTGGAATGTTCTATAGATGTCTGTTAAGTCCATTTGGTTCATTACCTCCATTAAGTCTTTCAATTCTCTGTTAGGTTTCTGTCTGATTGACCTGTCCATTGGTGAGAGAGGAGTGTTGAAGTCTCCAACTATTAGTGTGTGTGGTTTGATGGCTGCCTTGAGTTCTAGAAGTGTTTCTTTTAAGTGGGAGCTTTTATATTAGGGGCATAGATATTCAGGATTGAGACTTCATTCTGATGAATTTTTCCTGTTATGAGTATAAAGTGTCCCTTTCCATCTCTTCTGATTGATTTTAGTTTGAAGTCAACTTTGTTGGAAATTAGTATGGCCACACCCGCTTGTTTCTTAGGGCCATTTGCTTGATAAACCTTTTCCCAACCCTTTACTCTGAGTAGGTGTCTGTCTTTGTGGTTGAGGTGTGTTTCTTGTAAACAGCAAAATGTTGGATTCTGTTTTCGTATCCAGTCTCTTTGCCTGTGCCTTTTTATAGGTGAATTGAGTCCATTGATATTAAGTGATATTAATGACCAGTGGTTGTTAACTTCAGTCATTTTTAGTAGTAGAGTTTGTGTGTTTCCCTTCTTCTAGTTGTGCTGGTGAAGGGTCGCTAGATGCCTGAGTTATTGTCAGCGTTGTTGGACTCCTTGGTTTGTGATTTTCCTTCTATTACTTTCTGCAAGGCTGGATTTGTGGCTGCGTATTGTTTAAATCTGTTTTTGTCCTGGAATATCTTGTTTTCTCCATCAATGGTGAATGCAAGCTTTGCTGGGTATAGTAGTCTAGGCTTGCATCCATGTTCCCTTAGTGTCTGTAGTACATCTATCTAAGCTCTTCTGGCTTTCATGGTTTCCATTGAGAAATCAGGTGTAATTCTGATAGGTTTCCCTTTATATGTTATTTGACCTTTTTCCTTTGTAGCTCTTAATATCTGTTCTTTATTCTGTATGTTTTGTGTTTTGATTATTATATGGCGTGGGGATGCTTTCTTTTGATCCAGTCTATTTGGTGTTCTGTAGGCTTCTTGTACCTTCATAGGAACATCCTTCTTTAGGTTGGGGAAGTTTTCTTCTATAATTTTGTTGAATATGTTTTCTGGGCCTTTGAGTTGTAATTCTTCTCCTTCTTCTACCCCAATTATCCTTAGGTTTGGTCTTTTCATGGTGTCCCAGATTTCCTGAATGTTTTGTGTTAAGAATTTGTTAGATTTGTTTAGTTCTTTAATCTGTGAGTTTATTTCCTCTATAGTATCTTCAGAGTCCGAGATTCTTTCTTCCATCTCTTGTATTCGGTTGGAAATACTTGTCTCTGAAGTTTCTGTTCGTTTACTCAGAGTTTCCATTTCCAGTCATCCCTCAGATTGTGTTTTCTTCAATACCTCCATTTCATTTATCAGGTCTTGTACTGTTTCCCTTACCTGTTTGATTGCTTTTTCTTGTTTTTCTTGGGTATCTTTGAGAGATTTATTTATTTCGTCTACCTTTTTGTTTGTCAACTCCATTTCTTTATGGCAGTTTTTTACCTCCTGTTTAAGGTCCTCTATTATTTTCATAAAGTACTGTTTAAGGTCGGATTCTTCTATATCTTCTGGGGTAGGGTGTTCAATTCTTGTTGTTTCGGGATGTCTGGTTTGTGGTGATGTCATGTTGCCTTTCATGTTGTTGGAGGAGCTCCTGCATTGGCGCCTGCCCATCTCTTCCTTCAAAAGGAGCCCGGAGGCGTTTGGTGTCCTAGACCAATCTTTGCTGTGACTGAAGTTGGATCTCCCCTGTGTCAGAGGAGGACCTATTCCTTGCATCACAATCTGAAGAAGCCCGCACTCCCTTGCAGGAATCCCCAGACCTGCCTGGAGGCCAGAGTCTGATTCCTCTGGGTGGATGGTCTTAGAACAGGAGCAGGACACCAGTTCAGGTGGAACTGAACTGGTGGAATACCACACAGCAAACCTGGCAGCACAATCTGAAGGAGCCCGCACCCCTCCGCAGGAATCCTCAGACCTGCCTGGAGGCCAGAGTCTGACCCCTTTGGGTGGATGGCCTTAGAACAGGAGCAGGACACCTGAGGACACTAGGGAAAGCTTGGGAGTCACAGGGATGGGAGAAACAGACACAAGCCTGCAGAGGGAAGTGGGGGTAGGGGGTCTGTGCTCTCTTCCAGGGCAGGTTGCCCCAGGGTCCGCATTCACTCACCAGTTCAGATGGAATGTCAGTGCACAGGATCAGGGATTCCAGGCAGCCCAGGGTCGCAGCCCAGACAAAAGGGCCAAGGTGGGGGTAGGGCGGGATGGAATACCACACAGCGAACCTGGCAGCACAATCTGAAGGAGCCCGCACCCCTCCGTAGGAATCCTCAGACCTGCCTGGAGGCCAGAGTCTGACCCCTTTAGGTGGATGGCCTTAGAACTGGAGCAGGGCACCTGAGAACAACTAAGAAAATATCACTGGTGCTACTGTGTTGAGAGGTCAGCGAGGTATGAAAGTGCATCTCCAGAAGTCGTCATCAGGACTGCAGTGTCCCAAAGAATGATGGATCCTCTGGCAGACTGTCAGGTCCCCTTGCAGGCCAAGCAGCTCTCAGACAAAGGCCTACCTTGCCCCGGGCAGTCAAATGAAGCAGGGGACCTCCCACCGGCCTGGGTGCACTCAATTCCAGGTCCCCAGAGCCCAAACAGGCTGAGCTGTGGGATTTTGTGGCCCCAAAGATGGGAGGATGAGGCGGGAGGGGGAGGATTCTGGGTGCAAGCTGGGAAGGGACAGGCTATCCCTCTTTTTTTGAACCCACATAGTTTCCACCTCAACCCTCTACCTGATATAAGCAATAATCAACAACTCCTATACAGTGTTCCCAACCGTGAGGACAAACATTTTTGGGAGAGGAGTCGTCGTCCTCAGAGTCGTCGTCCTCTAGAATTACTTTTCTCTGTCATGGAGGTGATGTTTTCTTTATGGGATCCTGCAAAAGTAAAGAGGTGGTTTAGTTTCAAGATTACTGTCTAGTATAGTTGCAAGTGATTTTATGAGCAGTCAATAGGTTTTTTTTTTCTTCCCAAAGTACTTATTTGGAGTTCTGGCCAGAAAGTCATGTGAAGGTGCACCATGTCAGCAGCTCGTATCCAAAAACCCATCTTATAGCAGTGCTATCAGCATCATGATATCACCTCAACCAGGTGGAGTTGTTGGTGTGGAGCCCTGTCTTCTTCCTGGAAACTTCAAAGATTACTGCAGGAAAAGAATCTATCTGTAAGAAAGTCTCTTTTTCATTGTGGAAAACTAAAACATCCTTTATATAAACATCTAGTTGCTCTTGTACCAGCTGTTCTAAAGCTTGCAGCTTTTCTTAAGTTAGAGGCCACTATTGAACCCATATTTGTTTCTAACTTAACCATTTTAAAGGCAGGGCCATTAGTGATGTAGGTGTGTCTTCTATCTATCTGATGATTTCATTGGTTAATTAATAAAGAAACTGCTTGTCCTGATAGGTCAGAACATAGGTGGGTGGAGTAGACAGAACAGGATTCTGGGAAGAAGGGAAGTGAGTCAGATGCAATGAAGTTCTGACCCAAGATGGACATAGGCTAGAATCTTCCCAGTAAGCCACCTCTCGTGGTGCTACACACATTACTAAATATGGGTTAATCAAAATGTGAGTTAGCCAGTAAGAGGCTGAAGCTAATGGACCAAGCAGTGTTTAAATGAATACAATTTGTTTGTTGTTATTTCAGGGCATAAGCTAGCCAGGCGGCCCTGAGCAGGGCGGCGGGAACATGGCCCGCTGCGTTAGTACCTCTGAAGGTTTGTCATTTGCTTTGTGTTCTTGTACAGCCTGAAAGGCTAGTGAATTTTGTCTATATCTTCTAATATCTTCCCCAGAAACATAAGTTTTGGGAGCTGCAGGAATGTTAACGTGGTTATTCCATTGCTGTAATAGGTCATGACCCCACAAATTAACTGCAATAGTAGCTACATATGGCCTCAGTCTTCCTTTCTGCCACTCTGCCCTAGGCATTCAACCCATTTTGTACTTTGTTTCAGTTGAGATAAGGTTCCAGTTCCTAGGAACTGAACATCTAGCTCTTGAAGAGGCCAATTTGGATGCCAAGATTTTGGAGTAAGGATACTTATATCCACTCCTGTGTTTAGTAAGCCTTCAATAAAATGCCATTTATACACACTCTTAGTGTTAGTCTTTGATCATTTATAGAATTTGGCCAGAATATACATTTCCTATACCCTATTGGAGTGTTTGATTCATTCTCCACATCTATTTCATTATCTAGACCAGTATGGTTTTTTACAGTAGGTTTTTTAAATTTTCGTGGCGAGACATGTTTTCCACAGTAACTGGGAATGACTGGATCATGTTTGTCCTGGGAGCCTGCTAGAGGACCCCCACTGAGTTTCCCAATGGTATCGGGTTGCCTTGACTGTCTTTTGATGACCTACATTCATTAGTTCAATGTCAGCCTTTGCCTCACCTTCTACATATATCTGAGGGCTGAGTTCTTCTATTCTTGTCATTCCCAGAGGAGACATTATTCCTAGGAAATTTGTGTCTATAATCCCTCTCAGATGTCCCATTATACCACAATTAAAACATTTTTTTTTATTTTGATGTCTCCTCATAACATTGGAAATTGCTTTTCCTACTCAAGCTTAAGTACCATAGTCAAGTGTTTCAATATTTTGGATGCAAGCTCTATTCACCCATGGGTGCTGATCTAATCTTTAAAGGCCCAAGAATCCTTATGCATTCTGAGTTGGCATTCTCAAATGCCAAAGATTCAATTAGTATATGTCTAGTTGTTGGGTCTGTTACCCTTATTTGTACAGCCTTAGTTAATCTTTGTAAAAAGTCACTGAAAGGTTCTCTCTGACCACGTTTAACCCTAAGATATGATTTAATTTTCTTTCCTGGTTCCTGAATCCTGTCTCAAGCATTTAAAGCTGCTGTGCTACATAGGGACAAGATGTGTTCATCATAAAGATCCTGATCTTGAGGATCAGAGTACAGTCGCTTGCCCAGAATTTAATCTTGGGAAATCTCAAATCCTTTTGCTTTTTCCTGTTGCCTAAAATTTTAGCCTCTACTCTCCAATAGCACCTCCAGAGTAACTGTGGTCTGTTCTCTAGGACTGCTGAAATTAGCTAAGTCCAGTATTGTGACATTGCTTTGTTACTGGAAGTCCACATTTTGACCATTTCCCTAACAAAGAACGAATGTATTCCAGAAGATACAATTACTTGTTTAAGTTTCTTTAGATCAGTCATATGAATGGGCTCCCATGTATAATCTTTGACTACTTTAGAGTATTTGGTGCCAGATGCATCCAGATAATATCACTGGAAAAGCAGGTATAACTCTGGGTAAGCTATCCTGGAGTTTGGTACATACTGATGAGGCTAAATTTTGTATTTGCATCTTTTGTCCATGGTCATTAAATTTGATAAATTCCTCAATTGTTTTAAATATATTTACCACTGTCTTTTGTAAAGTCTGGATCTCTTGTCGAGTATTTTGTTCTAATGCCTTCATTGAGGATTTCAAGGTATGAAGTATGTCCAGTAGACATAATGTCTCATCCTTGGGCATAATTTCTATAGCATGTGCATTACCTTCCTGGAGAGACATTTTATCAGTCAAACTATGATAACCCTCTGATCGAGTCTGATTAATACATTCAACAGTATGAATTCTGTCAGACAATGTCTCAGTACTCTCTGTCATTGACTGGTTTTGTTTGTCAAATTGGCTGTATCATTTTCTAGAGTGTTGAATTTTTCTTGTAGTAGATTATTATCAGTCTATAAAAACTTCATCATTTCTAAAATTATTTCATTTGACTGGGTTTTCTTAGTCAAATTGTTTGTATCCTTTCCCAGAGTTTGGAAATTTCCTTTTAATAGATCAGTGTCAGTCTGTAAAGACTGTATTATTTCTAAAAGTGCCTTGTTCTATTGAACCATGTTTTGAAGGAGGAAATATGGAGGACAAAACTAATCCCCAGAATCAAATATAATGATATAGGAGGGAAATCATGTAAGTCTTGTGTGTCCTCGTACATGGTATAAGTAAAAACGCTATTGAAACCCAAAATGGTTAAGTTGTCTTCAATCCTGACCTTTTAAATTATAAATTTATAATTTATGTTTCTAATTATGAATCTTACCTGTGGTTGAGTTTGAGCTGGAGTAGATGCAATAACTGTTACCTGCCAGTAGGTGTCGTGGCACACTTAGAGCCACGTGGCTGGTCTTAATCTGATTTTAGAGTTAAATGCTGAAAGAAATGCTCAGATTAAAAACAGCTATTTAGTTTAAATCACAGACTATATGCTTTGCGGTCGTCCCTCAGTAGCCACACAAGCACAGGAATAACAAGATAACAGAGGCACCCCGGAAACCCTGTGTCCAATCTGAATTTCAGTGGTGTGTGGCAGTGGGACATGAGCATCAGGGCACAAGGACCAGGGGGAATGGGCTCCGAGACTTGAAGTTGCTCTGAGGCCATGGCTACTCAGGGCCACTGAAATAATTCTATGCCCAAACCAAATGAACTGCTGGCTCTGTGCACAGACCACAGCTGAGGTGGACTGAGGGAGGCAGCATGGGCCAGATGTACACTGAGCCCAGTGGAGCATGTGCAGGCAGACGTTGGGCACCAACAGTAGAAGCTAACTCGATTTGTGAAATAACCAGGCTAGCTAAAAAGATAAACAATAATATTTTTATTTATTATAAGGGGAAACTCATGCCACAGGAATGAAAAGACCAGTCTCTACTTGGTCACAGCAGAATAACACAGAGAGTGGGCACCTGGTCTGTGCACACATTTTTCTCTCTGGGTCCCAGGAAACCATGCCTTATTCTTAGATTCACCTCTTAAAGATAATTGGCTAACAAGGTTTCCCCATCAAGGCGAAGATGGGTGGCCCCAATGTTACAGAAGAACTTTGGGTGACTGTCCAGGCATCAAGATGTCTCTGTCAATTCATGAGTTTTGGAAGTTGCTTACAATGTACTTCCTGTTTACTTAATATTATATCCTTCTGGAGACTTTGCTGGAGTTGAAGAATAGATATAATTTTCCTTGGCTATGATAAAAAATAAAGTAGATATAAATATTGTAACTATAATTTTTGTTTGATACCTATCTTGTTATATGCAATTTTACTAGGTTAAAGCTAAAACCTTCCTTTTACTTTAAACAGAAAAGGGGAAATGGTGTGGGAAGTCCTTCTGTTTTTTTTGTTGCTTTTATTGGTTAATGAATAAAGAAACTGCTTTGAGCCTATAGCAGGGAAAAACAGAGATAAGCAGAGAAAGCTACACTGAATGGTGGAAGAAAAAAGGCAGAGTCAGGGAGACTCCATGTAGCCTTTCTGGGGACAGATGACTGGAAACTTGCCAGTAAGTCACAGCCATATGGCCATACACAGATTAATAGATATGGGTTAAATTAAGTTGTAAAAGCTAAGCTGTAAGAAGCTAGAGCTAATAGGCCAAGCAGTGACTTAATTAATACAGTTCCTGTTTGGTTATTTTGGGGCTGAGCAGCCAGAAACAAACAAGTGGCCTTTCACTACAGTAGTCTGTCTACAAAATTGGCATTGCTCATGTGTTCTACAATTCAGTTCTTTTCCAAAAACTTAATTGTGGTAGACTTTAACAGCTAAGAATATGCTTTTTGACAATTTCATCTTGAATACAATAACACTTGAAACCTATTTTACAAAATTATAGTTTTTGTTTTTTCTCCATATAGGTGCAATCATTTCAGTGCCTTTCATCATTCTTTTTTCTCTTATTTATATTGATTGATTGTGAATGCATGTGTGTATTTGGTGTATGATATTTGCATGGGCATGTGTGCCAGAGTATACATGTAGAGGTCAAAGGCAACTTTGTGAGTGGAATCAGTTGTCTTCTTCCAACTTCATATGGGTTCTAGGGGTGAAACACGGTGCACCTGCTTGGTAAGTGCCCTTACCTTCTGAGCTGTCTCATTAGCCCAGTCCTCTTTTGTGTTTTTAATGCATGTTTATGAATAATGGATCTGAGTTATTAGTATAAGCATCCTGGGGGCTCTTTATCTATTTTAAAACCTTTCTTAAGGGAGAAATTACATAAGGTTTTTACCAGTGGAGTGTGGTATCCATGGAAATGTTTCTTACTGATGATAAAGGGCAGCTTTTCTGAAGGGCCTAAGGATGAAGGGCTACTGTTTTCTAAAACAATGATGTGCAATGTCTCTGTGGTCAAACTTGCAGTAGCTGTTCTTGCTCCTGGCACTCATTCCAAAGGTACAACTGCAGCCTAAGAGCTCATGTTGTATCTAAATTTTTCATGAACCTGAACTCCAACTTAATATTAAGTTCTCTTCATGGGGTTTAGTCAGTGTGTTAAAGAATGTTTAAAGTTGGACTGTCCTCACTTTTGCACAGTTCTCCAGTGCATTGCTTTACTACTTGGCTGACTACCAGCTCTAGTTGCCAAATCTCTGATTCAGAGTTCTATATCTTCTGAGGTTCCCAGCATTCTTTCTCCTAGTGATCTGCTCTATATCTGCAGGGATGGGTCAGGTTTTATGTTCAAGGATGCCAAATTGATTCCCTTTTGTGTTACTCCCATATTTTGAAGTGATACTATGGATAAAATGAATTATTTTTCATACCCTGGTATAGTTGGAGTGTTTTTACCACTTGGCAGTATCAACAAAGCAATAAGCATAATTATAATTATCAGATGAGTTTTGACAAAATAAGAGACAAAGAAGCATGGATTTGATTGAAAATTCAGATTTTCATGTACCATATTGGCCACTTGTGTTCATGCCAGCTGTTTTGACCTTGTCCGTAATCGAGAAATAGTAATCTCATTTGACATTAAGTACGATTCATTTTAGCACTTCTGCAAAATTACTTTCTCATCACTTTTCTGCACTGTATATATAACTCCATTAGCAAAACACACAAAACATGTATTTTTTTCTTTTTTAAATTCTAATATCCTTCCTATTAATAACAAAAGTTTGTGGTTCTTGTGTTTTTTTGACTTGCCACAGGATAGGCGTTATTGACCTCTTTGCATATATTGATCCATTTCATACACATACATATACAAACCAACAACATGGTTATTAAGTTCATGTTAGAAAAAAGAAAATTCTACTTTCTTCTTTCTCAGACAACATGGTTATTAAGTTCATGTTAGAAAGAAGAAAATTCTACTTTCCTCTTTCTCGGCTAGAATTTTCAAGATATGTAATGCATATGCACACCATGCACAGACACATTGTGAGTGGGCCAATACTTAACACAGCCACACCAGTTATCAGTTCCCTAAAATGAGTAACCAATACTTAAACAATTACACTTCCATTATCTGTGTTCTTACATAAACTTACTCTATAAGAAAAAATATTATCAAGGTATTCACAATCATACACATAGCTAATCAACATCAATATCTGTGGTGAATGCAGTTAGTTATCAAATGAGAGAAAGGAAAGATAGGGGAGGAAAAGAGAAAGAGGAGGGAGAAAGAGTGTGCAATAGTACAAAGCAAGTGTGTTTAGAAACAATGCTAGAAAATGCCAACCTAGGCATCAACACATGTAACAGGTCTTTCTTTGGACTGCCCACTCCAAAATAATAACATGAAGACTTTTTATTAAGTATAAAATCTTGGCCTTAGCTTAGGCTTGATGCCAACTATTATTATAACTTATATTAACCCATATCTCTTAATTTGCTTTGTCCCTCATGGCTTTATTACCTCATCTCTGTAATGTTCATACTGTATACTCTGCTTCTCATGGCGTCGCTGCCTTCTTCCCAGGGTTCTCTATGCCCCCAAAGTCCTGTCATGTTATTGGCCATTCTACTTTTTATTAAAACAATCAGAATGACACATATTTGGTTCAGAAAAAGATTATTCTATAATATTTCCCCCTTTTGTCTAAATAAAAAGGAAACATTTTAATTCTAACATAATAAAACTATACACATTAAGAAATATTATCAGATATTGTCTAAATAGAAAGGAAAGGTATTAACTTTAACAAATGAAATTATATACAATAAGAGAAATTATCAAGTAAGAATTATATTTACAATGTCCTGTCCATTTCTATTTGGCAAATTTAGAGAAAATACTTTATTATTTAACTTCTCTTGACAAGTCCAAAGTTTTATACTAATTTATCTTATATTATAACTAAGGAAAACTATGACTATCCAGTCTTCAACTCTATCAAAGACCCCTTAAGGATATAATATTACCCTGGTAAACAGGAAGTACAACAAACAACATCCAAAACTAAAAGAAAGAATAGAAACAGCTGGCTGCCTAGACAGTCACCCAAGATTCCTCTGTAACATTGGGGCATCCAGATTTAGTCTACAGGTCTAGAATATGTGGCAGACATTTCTGTGGAGTAGGAATTTTTGGAGTACTGTCTTACCTCATCTTGGCAAAGTTTGGCAGCCTCCTTTTTCGTATCCTGCTTGTCCAGTTTGAGAAGTACACTCTTAGCAGTTGAGAGAAGAGCAGTTTCTTGCTCAAATGACTTGCTTTTACCATAAAGAAAGCAAAACTCCATATAGAGGTTTTTTGATAGCTGTCATCCTTCTGTGAAGCAGATTGGTGCTGCCAGAAGCAGATGTGACTCAATATGATGAAAAGCCTTAGGTTATTAAACCATTTTAAATACCATATTCTGAAGATCTTGGAAGTGTTTGAAGATTACCTTTCTGTACAAAATATGTATCTGTATGACCTTAAAAACATACCTAACATAACTATAAGTTTTATAGTTATAGGAGACTATTAACCTGTACTTGTTTCCTTAAGTAGCTTTCAAAGACTGAAACTTAACATAATCTTTTAGAAGGAGATACATAAGTATCTCATTTTTTAAGTACATCTGTAGCTGGAATTTTTTACAGGGTCTGTGGTGATATTTTGTTAGTGCTGAAACAAATAAAGCTTGCCTGAAGATCAGAGGGCCTAGCTAGTCACATTAATTAGTCATAGTGTAAATGGAGACTGTGCATTGATTTCTCAGCCACCCAGACACAGAAACTATATTAATTACAATACTTTTGAATGATAAATCAGGAATATTTCTAGCTAGCTCCTACATCTTAAATGAACTCATTTCTATTAATCTATGTATCACCACAAGGCTGTGGCCTACCAGTAAGGTTCCAGCATCTTTCTCCTTTGGCAGCTGCATGGCATTTCCCTGATTACATCTTCTTTCTACCTGTATTCAGTTTAGTTTTCCTGCCTAACTCTATTCTGCACTGCTATAGAACAAAGAAACTTATTTATTAACCAATGGTAATAAAACATAGTCACAACACACAGAGGGGAATCCCACATCATTTCCCCTTTTCTGTCTAAATAAAAAGGAAATTTTAAACTTTAACATAGTAAATTGCATATAGCCAAATAGGTGGCAAGAATTGCAGTTACACTATTTCTTTGTTAGTCTAAGGTTTCATATCTAATTTATCTTATAAGAACAATCAATAAGTAAGAATTATATTTACAATGTTCAGTCCATTTATATTTGACAAATTTAGAGAAAATACTCTATTATCTATCTTCTCCTGATGAGTCCAAAGTTTTGTACTAATTTATCTTCTATTATAACTAAAGAAAACTATAGCTATAACTTTAATGGGCATAGTTTTCTCCAAACTGCTTCCTGCTGTTTGTTGGGTGAAGTGTTTTTAGGGTTCACAGAGGCCTTTCCAGGGGTCTTAACCCATTAAGCGACATTAGCCTGGAAGGAATCTACTGGTTCTCATCTTCTGTGGCAACAAAAGCAGAACCTCTTTTTCAAAGTAACATATCCTTAGACTCAAATTTTAAAGTAAAGATACCTTTAACATATATATGTTGGTTTAGTTTAGCAGTCCGTACAATCAAATGTCTCTCTGCAGTTAGCTCATTAACAGTCAAAAATATCAAAGAAAACACAATAATATGTATAATCCAGACTCTCTGTGTATATTTCATCTTTACATGACTTATTTTTCTTCTCTATTACTTTTTAATATTTATTTTATTATCTTGACTTCTTTAATCTATGGCTCTGTGCTCTTTTATATTACATTTACTGTCTCTTTAAAGATTTTGTTTTACTTTTAAAACTATTCTTTTCTATAACTGCCTATACCCATTTTCCTTTTTTCTTGAACTTACATACATTTTAAAACACATTGTGACCTGTTGAAAGGTTAATTTCTGAGTCTGTTTTTATTGCATATCTATAATCCTTTTTTGATCACTGTTGTGAATTGTTAAGCAAGCATGACTAGAACCAGAACAGTCACTTTGGATTTTGGTTTCACCCTGCTTGGCTTTCCAACATGGCAGAGGTCCACTTTTATGCCATCTCTGGGAGCCATGTTTTCCATCCCAACTCTTGGAAGAAGTTGGCCCATGCTGCCACCAAGTAACTTGCAGGATGCTGCCCACAAGCCCCATTCTAGTGCTCTATAACAGGTTTTCCTGAAAGAGCCAGAGCCATTTGTGCCACCAGCATCAACCAGGAAGATGTGTCTTAAAGGAGCCATGCAGTTTTTCTACTAAAGCTGGGGACCTGCATCTCTGCTCACCACCAGCAAACAGAGCCTATCTGAAAATTGCAGTTACCAAGAAGTTATAGGTCTAGAAATCTTTTATTTTACAGCTTTCTTAGGCTTTATTTGGATGTATGTTGCCCCACATTGGATGCCTATGTAACCATTTAGACTGTGTGCCTGACTTTCCTACCATCAATATCCAAATAATCATGCAGAAACTATACTAATTACAGCAGTTTGAATAATGGCTCAGGAATATTCCTAGCTAGCTCCTACATCTTAAATTAATCCATTTCTACTAACCTATGTGTTACCACAAGCTTTTTGCCTACTGGTAAGTTCCCAGCATCTTTCTCCTTTGGCAGCTATGTAGCATGTACCAGGCTCTACTTTCTTTCTTACTGCATTCAGTATAGTTTTCTCACCTAGGTCTCTTCTGCTTGCCATAGGCCAAAGCAACTTCCTTATTAGCCAATGGTAATAACACATATTCTCAGCATACAGAGGGGAATCCACCATCAATAGATGCCAGGCAGTGGTGGCCCACACCTTTAATCCTAGCACTCAAGAGGATGTGCTAAGGCAGATGGATCTCTGTAGTTCAAGGCCACCCTGAACTATACAGAATTGATTCAGTCTAAAAGGGAAACAGACTCAGGTGGTGGTGGTTCACACCTTCAATTCCAGTTCTTGGGAGTCACACTCCTTTAATTCCATCACTATGGAGGTAAAGACAGGAAGGGCTTTTGCTGGGCAGAGAGAAGATTATAAGGTGGGAGGAGACAGGAGCTGACTGCATTCAGTCTAAGGATTTGTAGAAACAGGACTGTGCATTCAGTCTAAGGATTCACAAAGATAGGATCACTCTTTATGTTAGAAGTAGAGGTAAAAACTAGTGGCTAGCTGTTCTGCTTCTCTGATCTTTCAGCTTTCACTGCTGAAAGTTAACTTTAAGTTTTTATTATTTAAGACCAATTAGAATTCATACTACAGGGATCTCCCCTGATCAAACACGATCCTCTTTAATCTTAGATAAATCCACAGCTTTTTGTTTTCTGTGGAAACAAAACCTTAAAATCTTCTTCAGCACAACATGTTTTTTGAATTGCATTTTGAACTTAAGACATTTTAAAAATATATAGGTTAGTTTAATACAGAGGTTTATAAAATCCAATGTCTCTCAGCAGGTATTGTTTGTTCATTAACAATCAAAAAGTTCAAAGACAACACAAAAACATACAGTATCCAGACTCCTGTGCATTTCACATCTATATGTGGCTTATTCTTTTATTAGTATTGCTATTCTTATTATTATTTTATTCTTTCTTTAAAGACTTACTCTATTATTTTAAAACTATGTATTTATTCATTTATTTGTTTGTTTATATATTTGTATGAATATCTACACCCCCTTTCAGTCTATGCACATTTTAAGCACATTGTAACCCGTTTAAAGGGTTTTTTAATCTGAACAAACCTGTTTTATTGTGCTTCTGTAACCTTTTCTGTCTGCAAGAGCAACTCAATTTAGCTCATGGATGCCACAACAGCCCAAGCCTACAGGCAGATGTGTACAACCATCATGACTGACACGAGACTAGGAAGCTGTATTTTATTCAATTTTTGTGTGTTTAGAACCTTTTTTAAAGCTTCCTTAGGTCTTATGTGAATATGCATGTCTGGACATTGGGCACCATTTGTAGGCAGACTTTTATGTCCTGCCTGCCAGCTCCCAACTAACCACATAGAGAATTCTCATTAGTTATGAAAGCTCAGATGATAGCTTAGGCTTGTTTCTAACTCTTATAACTTTTCTATTAACTTATTTTCTGCCCCATGCTTTATTGCCTTTGCTCTTCCTGTGCTATTTTCCTGCTTTCTCTGGCTGACTGGTGACTCCTTGCAGCTTCCCCATTCTTATTGCCAGCATTTGCTCTGGCCCTAGAATCCTTCCTATCTATTGGCTGGTTAGCTTTTTATTAAACCAATTACAGTGAAATATCTTCTTCACACAGTGTAAAGGAATATTCTACAGCAATGTTCTGACATGTGGCTGGTCACCTCTCCTCTGTATTATATGTCCAAAGTGCTCTATGTCTCCTGGTAAATCCCACACCTCAGATTCTTCCAAGGGTTCCTGCCTCTGCCCCAAAGTTTCACCTATCCTTTCCTGTCTAGCTATTGGCTGATCAACTCTTTTTTTTTTTCGGTTTTTCTTTAGAGCCTGTCCTGGAGCTAGCTCTTGTAGACCAGGCTGGTCTAGAACTCACAGAGATCAACCTGCCTCTGCCTCCCGAGCGCTGGGATTAAAGGCGTGCGCCACCACCACCCGGCTGATCAACTCTTTATTAAACCAATCAGATGGTACCTTAGGTTGGTGAGGAAGAACAGAGACACATCTTCACACAGTGTGATCAAATGTCCCACAACTAATACATGGAATGAACAGAGAGAAGTAGACCTTCAACACTATTTTCCCCAGATTTGTGTGTGTGTGTGAAATAAAATTAAATATAGCAAGATATTTAAAAAAATAGAAAAAGACTTAACATGACATTATAAAACAAGGAAGTTCCAAAGACACATTTGAGTTCATTTTCTATTGTCCACCTACTTTTGGGCATGCAGCCTATCCTTAAGAGTAGTTTATTTCCCCAGTGAGACACCCTTGGAGAAAACTAAGTTTTCATTTGCAAGTGGTTATCAGTCATTTGCAAGTGATTATCAACCAGAGATTGTTTCTGGGTTAGGAATGGGAGCATGTGTCCATTTTTCCTTTCAGCATTAAAACTCCATCTCATACAGTTCACTACTGACTCTGCACATGCTGCCTCTGTCTCTGTGAGTTCATATGTGTACCAATCTTGTTGATGTGGAATATTTTGTTTTCTTGATGTCCTTTGTTTGCTCTTCTCTGGCTCTTAGACTATTCCTGCCTCCACTTCCATAGGATTTCCTGAGCTCTGAAGGTAGTAGTTTGATAGAGGTATTTTGTTTAGTACTGAGTGTTTCAAAGTCAATCATTCCCTGCATAATATCTGGTTGGAGGTCTTTGTTTTTGTTCTTTTCTGCTACAGGAGCAAGCTTCTCTGATGATGGCTGAGTAAGGCCCTAATTATGAGTATTAGCAGAATGTCACTGGGACTCATTTTATTGATATGTTCTTTTTGCTTGTTTGTTTTTCTTTTTTATTACAGTTTTAAGTAAATTAGTTTTTGGTTTTAACCTAGGTTCCTGGAATACATAGTTTCAGGTTCTTGGCCACTAAAGCACTGTTGGGTATGGGTTCTGTCTTGTGGACTGGGCCTTGAGTCAAGTTAGATATTTGTTGGTTACTACAATAAGCTTTGTTCCACCACTGTCCAAGCATATCTTGCAAAGAGGACACCATTGTAGATCAAAGGGTTTCTGGTTAGTTTGTTTATGCTTTTCCTTTGGTAGCATGCAAAGTACCTTTGCTAGACCACAGGGATGAAACTCTCTGTAGGCACCAGCTATACTTCTCCATGTTTAATGAGGTATATAGGTATTGTCTTCTGCAATGGGTCCTTGTTGTTAGTTTGGGAGAGCAACTGACAGACTTGGCAGCAGCCTGGGTTGTTTGGGAGTTTTCATGAAAGCCCCTTTGACCAACAGCTCAATAGATATAACCTGGTTCTGGGTATTGGAAGCCTCATTTTTGTGACAAGAGATGTCCAGTTGAAGCTCTGTCTCCCCCATTATTTGACAATTTCATTTATATATATATGTATATATATATACATATATATATACATATATATATATATGTTTGTATAAGTATATATATGGTGGCTTCTATTGTATCAGGTTTTCATGCTGTCCCTCAAATGGCCCTGAATTTTAACTGTATCTCCCCATACTCTCCCCCTTCTCCTCTTCTTCTCTCCTCCTCTCTACTTGGTCCTCCTGTTCCAGTTCTACACTTCCATTCTTCTATAACTATATATCATATTAGCATTTCCTATGAATATTTATAGCCCCACCCCAGGTCCCTTACTCTATACCTAACATTTGTGGTTCTATGGATTATTAACTTAACGGCTAATCTCCACATATAAGTGGATAGATACTTTTACAGAATATTTGTTTACACTGTAAAGATGTGCCTCTTCCCAAGGAAACTTCTGATTGGTTTAATAAAGAGTTAAATGGCCTATAGCTAGGCAGGAGAGAATAGGTGGTACTTCTGGAGAGAGAGAGAGAGAGAGAGAGAGAGAGAGAGAGAGAGAGAGAGAGAGAGGGAGGGATACTGGGAGGAGAAATCTAGGCACATGATTTCACCAAGATTCAGAGCAAGTCAGATGTACCATACTATGAAGAAGTAACCAAACCACTTGAGAGAAAGTATATAAAAATGGGTTAATTAAGTTATAAGATCTAGTTGGGCAAAAGCTTAAGCTAAGGCCAAGCTTTCACAATTAATAATAACTCTTAGAGTCATTATATGTGGCGTGACAGTCCAAAGATAGCCCAACAAAAAAGCTTGCTACAATATGCCATGTTTCTGGGTCTTGGTTACTACATTCAGAATGACAATATGCCATGTTTCTGGGTATAAGTTACTACATTCAGAATGATATTTTTTTCTAGTTCCATCCATTTACCTACAATTTTTATGATTTTTTTATTCTTTAAACATATGATTAAATTTCCATCATGTAAATGTACCAAATTTTCTTTATCCATTTTACTGTCGAGGAACATCTAGATTGTTTCCAGTTTCTGGCTATTATAAAAAGAGCAGACATGAACATGGTTGAGCAAGTATCTCTGTGGTAGGATGAAACATCCTTCGGGTATATGCCCAATAGTGATACAGCTGGATCTTGAGGTAGATTTCCATCTTTCTGAAGAACTGCCACACTGATTTTCATAGTGACTATACAAAAGAATACTCCACATCCTTGCCAGCATGAACTTGTATTATTGATTATTAGTCATTCTGTCAAGTGTAAGATGGAATCTCAAAGTAGTTTTGGTTTGCACTTCCTTGATATCTAAAGATGTTGAATATTTTTAAGCATTTCTCAACCATTTGAGTTTCCTCTTTTGAGAACTCTTATTTAGAGAGTTCTATACCAATTTTTAAGTAGGTTATTTGTTTTCTTGTTATCTAGTTTTTTCCTTATGTATTTTGGATATTATCCCTCTATTGGAAGTGTAGTTGATAAAAATAATCTTTTCTCATTTTGTAGGTTGCTGCTTTGTCTAAATGACAGCATCCTTTGCCATGTAGAATCTTTTGAGTTTGATTAGGTCCCATTTATTAATTGTTATATTAAAAATGTACCTTGCTAATAGTGTTCTCTTCAGAAAGTCTTTTCATGTGCATATAAGTTTTTGGCTACTCTCAAATTTCTTTTCTATCAGGTTTAGAGTGTCTAGTTTTACATTGAGGTCCTTAAACCATTTGGAGTTGAGTTTTGTGCAGGGTGACAAGTATTTTCTTTTCTTTTCTTTTCTTTTCTTTTTTTTTTTTGGTTTTTCGAGACAGAGTTTCTCTGTGGCTTTGGAGCCTGTCCTGGAACTAGCTCTTGTAGATCAGGCTGGCCTCGAACTCACAGAGATCCATCTGCCTCTGCCTCCCAAGTGCTGGGATTAAAGGCGTGCGCCACCACCGCCCGGCAGTATTTTCTTTTATTGAATTTTTCTACATGTAGTTATCCAATTTAATAAACACCATTTGTTGAAGATGCTGCTATTTTTTCCAGTGTTATATCTGGAGTTTTTAAAATAAAAAATCAGGTGTTTAAGCCGGGCGGTGGTGGCGCACGCCTTTAATCCCAGCACTCGGGAGGCAGAGGCAGGCGGATCTCTGTGAGTTCGAGGCCAGCCTGATCTACAAGAGCTAGATCCAGGACAGGCTCCAAAGCCACAGAGAAACCCTGTCTCGAAAAATCAAAAAAAAATCAGGTGTTTATAGGTATATGAATTTACACCAGGGTCTTCCATTCAATTCTGCTGATCCATGTGTTTGTTTTTCTGCCAGTACCACATTGTTTTATTACCACAGTGCTGTAGTACAATTTGAAATCAAGGATGATGATACCTCCAGCAAGCAGTTCTCTTATTACCCAGGATTGGTACCTGTTTTTTGTGTGTTTGTGTGTGTGGTGTGTCTGTAAGTGTGTCTCTGTGTGTGTGTGTCCATATAAAGCTGAAAATTTGTACTTTCAAGATCTGTGAAGAATTGTGTAGGAATTTTGATGGGGATTACACAGAATCTGTAGATTGCTTTTGGTAGTATATTAGTCAGTTTTCTGTTGCTATGAAGGGACATCATGACCTTGACAACCTTTGTAAACAAAGCATTTAATTAGGGCTTGCTTACAGATTGAGCAGTCTAGTTGGTTCTCATCATGAAAATGGGGAGCATGACAGCACGCAGGCAGATATAGTTCTACATCTGGATCCATAGACAGCAGGAAGAGAAAAGACTCTGGTCTTGGAATTGTTTTTGAAACTTCAAAGCCCACCCCTACTTTCTGTGAAATTATCTTTATGCATGTTGTGAATACATTTTCCTCTCTATGGTAAATAAATAAATAAATAAATAAATAAAGCAAGCAAGCAAGCAAGCTAAATTGGCCTATAAGCATGCAGCGTAAGACTAGGTAGAAACATCAAGTGAAGGGAAAAAGAAGGGTGGAGTCAGGAGGTGAGCCAGCCACCAGAGGAACAAGGCATGCTAGAAAACAGATAAAGTCACAAAGCCATGTGGCAAAATGTAGATGAATGGAAATGGATTAATTTAAGTTGTAAGAGCCAGTTAGTAATAATTCTGAGATATAGGACAAGCATTTTATAATTAATGTAAGCATTTGTGTGATTATGTGGGATTGGGCAATTAGGAAAAAACCTCTGCCTCTGTTTATGCCTAGTGACACACTTCCATCAACAGTCATACCTCTTAATCTTTGCAAATATGCCAAGTGATGAAGTATTCAGACCTCTGACTTAATGGTAGCCATTCTCACTCAAACCACTGCTGTGGATTAACCCTTTTAGACACTGTAAATTTATGTTGCTCAAATAGGTTGATAATAAAAGCTGCTTCAGAATTATATAGCTCGGCAGGAAAGCCAAAATGAGTAGAAGAAGAAAGAAGAAAGAAGGGCAGAGTAGAGAGAAGCAAGCATATAACTAAACTAGGCCCACTGAATGTGGATGACAGTTGTGTGATGTGGGCAGTCTGTGGTGCCACGAGAAGAGGGACCAGGATTCTCCCTTGTACATGAACTGACATTTCGGAGCCCATTGTCTATGGAGGATCCCTTGCTGAGCCTAGATATAGGGGGAGGGCCTTGGTCCTGCCTCAAAGTCATATGGTAGACTTTGTTGACTCCCCATGGGAAGGAAGCCTTACCCTTTCTGAGGAGTGGATGAGGGGGGTAAAGTAGAAAAGAGTGGGAGGAGGGGAGCGAATAGGAACTGGGTTTGGTATGTAAAATGAGAAAAGAATGTTTTGAAAAAAGAAAAAAAATCATGCAGAGCACCAAAAAGACTAGATCAGAAAGGAAACTCCCCTGTGCATGGGAATCAAAGCTCTAAATGTGCAGAACAAAGAAAATAGTAAGTCTGAAAGGGAAAAAGACCAAGTAACATATAGATGCAAACCTATTAAAGAACACCTGACTTCTCAATGGAGACTTTAAAATCCAGGAAGGCTTGGACAAATATCCTATAGACTCTAGGAGACCACAGATGCCAGCCTAAACTACTGTATCCAACAAAACTTTCAGTCACCATAGAAGGAGAAAATAAGACTTTTCATGATGAAGCTAAATGTAAGCAAAATCTATCTACAAATCCAGCATCTGTAGTTCCTGTTTATCTGAATTTTCCATTTTCAGAATTTCTTTTATTTGTTTTCTTTATTGCCTCTATTTCAATTTTCAAGTCTTGAAATCTTTTCTTCACCTGTTTGTTTTTTTCTTGCTTTTTTTGGCTTTCAGTAAGGGATTTGTTGATTTCTTCCAACTTTTTGTTTGTCTTTTCCTCCATCTCTTTAAGGGAATTGTTCATTTCTTCTTTAAGGGCCTCTATTATCATCATAAAATTATTTTTAAAGTAGTTTTCTTCTGCTGCATCTGTGTTGGATTGCTCATGTCTTGCTGGTGTAGAATCACTTATTTCCGGTGATGCCATGTGGCTCTTTGCGTTGTTGAATGTGTTCTTACACTGCCATTTACTCACCTCATCCTCCAGTCGGTGCAGGTTGAGCCCGACCCTCTGGAGATCCATCTTCGTTCAGCTGGTACAAGTGGGGCCTGTAGTTCTTCCTCTGGGTACAGTTGGGACCTGTGGCGCCGGTGGTCACTGGTACTATCCCCCCAGGTACAGTTGGGGTCAGTGTGGCTGGTGGTCGCTGTTGCTCCAGGTGTAACTGGGGCCATTGGGGCTGGTGGTCAATGGTACTGAGGGGGGAATGGTTGGTGGGAGAGGATGCTGCTGCCTGGTCTCTGAGGATGCCATGGGAGGGGGAAGAGGCTAGGGCCCAGAGAGCAGGGCTCTCCAGCTGGGATATCAGACACTCACCCAAGACTCCTGGTATGGGTGGGGCTGTTGGGTCCAGTGGTTGCTGTTGTGGCGGGGAGTGGTTGGCAGTCTTTATGTTTCTTGTACCTTGATAAGCAAATTCTTTAGGTTAGGAAAATTTTCCTCCAAGATTTTGTTGAAAATCTTTTCCATGCTTTTTATCTGTTTTTTTTCTCTTCTTTTTAAAATCCCTATTGTTCTTAGATTTGGTCTTTTCATTGTATTCCAGATTTCATGAATCTTTCCTTTCCAGGATTTTTTTAGATTTAACATTTTCTTTGAATGATGTATCCATTTCTTCTATCATGTCTTTGATGCCTGAGATTCCCTCTTTTTCTTCTGTTCTCTTAGTGATTCTTGTCTCTGAGGTGTTACTGGAGGTTTTCTCTCTCACCTGCCAGTTCCTGAGGCTTAATATTAATTACAAACTGTTTGGCTGATGGCTCAGACCTATTCCTAGAGAGCTCTTACATTTAAATTAACCCATTTCTATTCATCTGTGCATTGCCACATGCCCTGTGGCTTACCAGTGATGCTCTGGTGGCTGCTCAGGTGGCTGCAGGCATCTCCCCGACTCTGCCTCCTGTCTCCCTGTTTCTCTGCTTGGATTGCCTGCCAAGATACATTCTGCCTTGTCATAGGCCAAAACAGTTTCTTTATTAACCAATAAAGCATTCACAGCATACAGAGGGGTTATACATCAGTGAAATTCTTGTTAGAACTCTTAAATTTTTCATTTTCAGATTTTTCTCAGTTTGGATTCCCTTTATTGATTCTATGTCTACTTTCAGATCTTGAATGGTTTTATTTAATTCCCTCTACTGTTTTCATATATTTCTCTAAGGGATTTATTTGTTTCTTCTTTGAGGACCTCTATCATATTCATGAAGGTTATTTTAAGGTCTTTTTCTTGTTTTCCAGCTGTATTGCAGTCTCAGGACCTGCTGTGGTAGGGTTCCTGGGCTCTAGTGGAGACATAATTGTCCTGGCTGTTATTGTATTTTTATACTAGCCTCTAGGCATCTAGGTTTGAGACATTTGTAACTCTAGGTACTGATATATGGTCATGCATTTTGGGTGGCTGTATTTATTGGATCCCGTTGCCTTCTCTGGATCTTAGGAGCAGGTGGTAGCTGTGTGTTGCCTGACAGAGAATTGTTCTTTATAGGTGTGGCCATTGGGAGTTCTGAGTAAAATGCAATTCTAAGTATTATGGCCTGATACTTAGGCATGTGGATGGAAGTGGGGTGGTGAGAAGGCCCATAGGAAGGAGCACAGTAGGGTGTTCTACCAGGATGCATTTATTGCCCTGGGAATGGGGGCAGAGTGAGGAAAGGCCACAACAGGTTGTCTTCTACAGAGATTTGGATGAGACTAGGGAATTTGGAGGCGAGGAGGGAAAGTGAAGATCTGAGGGTTGCCTGCCTAGTTTGTTGGCTTCCTTGCTTCTCTGCCCGGCTTGGCTGGAGGGTTCCCAGAGAAAGCCTGCTGCAGCTGGGGGACAGGATGGCAGGATGAACGGAGGAGATGGTTGAAGATAAGGTCTTAGTGATCCACTAGAGATGGGGTCAGGGGCAAGGGGAGGCTGCAGCAAGTGGCCTGCTGCAGAGCTGGGGAGTAAAGAGGAACAGATGAAGATGTGCAGTTAGCCTACCTGCTTTCCTGGTCCAGAGTGCAACTTGCATTTTAAATGAAGATTAAAAACATTGATTACGGTTGTTCTCAAATAAAAGATTGTGTCAATGTTTTTACATTTAGTTTATGCTTTCTAAATTTTCCTTAAAAATATGTATCAAAATAGAACAACACATTTTTAAAGGGGACTATATTAGACACTGTTTTCTTTCAACTCATTAGCATTTAGAAAAGTTGTAGTAGGCTTGTGGATTCACAGAGAAGCAATTGCAAGTTAAAATATCAGATTTAAAACCAGAAATTAAAAAGTATTAACAGCATTAAATATACATATTGGATAAGAACAAACAAATATGCAGGCTGTATAAGATTGTTCAGCACACACACCAGTAAAATGTCCAAATTTAAAGCTTCATAATTATTTCTTCTCTCATTTTTCCCTGCCAGTTGCTGACTTTCAAAGCAAGATATCGTTGAGGTATGACTCATGAGAATTAGCATGAGATAGAACATGTTACTGCTGGAAGTTGTTCTCTCCTTAGTTGTCTTGGTATTACTTGTCAGTACTGTATAAAGACAGAGAAACATAGCAATGACTAGAAATTCGTCCTGTCAGCACACTTGAGAGAGCCATAATTTGACTAGCAATGTGCAACAGAAGAATCAGTGCTGACCATTCATTTTGCAATAACACTTCTTCCACATAAAGAATACATTGGCAGCATTATACAGTGAGCTCCCAGAGGCCCACTGTGGCACAGACAGAGTTTGGTGAACTCCAGCAGAATGCCCATCGAAGTTCTCCTAAACTATGTAAATCAAATTGTATTGGAGCTAGCATTTTCTCTCTTTTGATACTTGGGGATTTTCCTATAAAAATGCTTACTGAGTTAAGGATAGAAAATAGTCCTAAAATGATATTTCCATTAGGACAATTTTCCAAATCTGGCAAAGGTAACACGTGTAAAGTACTAGTGAAATTAAAATGGGGAAAATTAAAAAGAAAACTAAAAGTTGTGTACCTTGTCCCTTCAGCATCATACTTGGGTGATATCCACCCAAGGGTAACTTAGGGAAATGGACCTCAGCATGTAGCACATATCCACAATCACATGAATGCCTTGCTTGATCACAGACTGCCAGCCCCATCAAGTTTTTGATGTTAGGGTTCTAAACTAATGATTATAGTTTCTAACAAATTCCCAGGAAATGCAGATTCTGTCAATCCAGGAACCAAGGTTTTAGAAGTGTTGAGTGAAAATGTCTACCTAGACTTAATGAATAATATTAATTAAAGTTCCTTTGCATTAATTTATAGTCTACTTATAGACTTTTGCCTAGTGAATGTAGAAATCATTATGTGCCCTATAAGAATTTAACAGTATTTACATCTTACTTAATCTTATCAAAACACGTATGTTTGTGGGGAGGGCATGGGAGAGTATGTGTGGAATACATTCTAAATATTTCTCAGATTGGTTTTAAGATTTTCCTGGATGCTTCACAAATGAATAAGTTAGATAACAATGCCATGTATGTTCATAATGCATTTTCATAACTGTCACATTTGTTTCACTTTATGAAAATTGTAGTATAACACAAGGTATTGAATTGTTTTTGCTATACACTGGTCCTTTCTTGGTTGCTATTGTATCATTTTTCCTATTGGTCATTACTAAAGACCAAACCTTATATCATGTACATACCAGATTCTATCACTGAGTTAAATCACCAATATCCTGGCAGTTATTATATAATTTTGACTAAAAATTGTACACAGAACATACATACAACATGCTATAAATGAAAAATTATGGAATCTGTGAATTCCACTAAATTATTTTGGAGTTTCATAGGATATTTCAACAGACTTCCTTTTCTGGCATTAACTCAAGATGCTTTTTGGTTTTCAGGAAACTTTGTCAAGAATATATCATCTATGATAATTATTGTTAGTCCAAAATTATTACCTTTTCATTTCTGTTTTCAATAAAGAAGTTTAGAAAAATAATCCTTAGGTTAATGTGTGAAAATATACAACATAACTATGTATATTCTTTATAAAAACTTGGTGGCATCCACATTAGCTATTAAATGTCACTTTTAGCATAGAGAAATAACAACAAAATATTGAAGTCTGTTTATCTGTTTCCAGGAAGTCATAAATTGAGAGGGGATTCATAGCTATGGATTCAGTTCTCCATGTAATAATTTCCTGTGAGTCCTGGGGAATCATTGAGCTCTTTGCACTGTTAGCCAAGTTTTGTAATATTTGCAAAGATTTGCTATGATAATTCAGTGAAGTTGTAGACAATGTTAATAAATCAGATAATCTAGTGGAAAAGCACTAATATAAATATAAATCTTCTTAGATCTCATGGTACATATCTGTAATCCCAATACTCAGGAGGCTGAGACAGAAGGATTGCCACAAATTTAAGGCCAACCAAGGCTACATAGGGAACATCAAGCTAGCCAGGACTATATAGCAAGACTCAGTACCTGCTGTGGGATAATGGTCTTGTACTTTGTAAAGATTTGTCACTTGTATTTTAATAAAACGCTGATTGGCCAGTAGCCAGACAAAAAGTTTAGGCAAGTAAACCAGGCAGGAAGTAGAGGTGGGGTGATTAGGCAGGAAATAAAGGTGTTACAACAAGAACAGGATAATTCTGGGAAGAGTTTTCACCCAGATGCAGAGGAATCAAGATGTGAGTCCAAGCCACATGGCTAACACAGACAAGAATTATGGGCTAATTTAAGATTTAAAAATAAATTATCAAGAAGCCTGAGCTACTAGGCCAACCAGTTTATAATTAATGTAGACCTCTGTGCATTTCTTTGGGACTGAATGACTGCGGGACTGGGTGGGACAGAAATCTCTGTCAACAGGTACCCTGTCTCAAACATGTGTACATGTATAGACATACATATATCTTAATAATTATGGTGAGCTGTTATTTCACACACATTAGGATATCATACACACACCTATTTTTTTCTAAGCTGTCATTTTGGAAGGAGATGCTGGAGCCCTTGTACATAGCTATTCAGAATACTAAGGGACACATTTGCTACAGAAGATAATGCTATTGCATATGACTTACTCGACTCACTGCTATGAAAAAAAAACATGACAAAAACAAACCAACTTCAACTTATTCTCTTCTCAAGTTGGAGGGTAGAGGCCATCATGGTGAGGAAGTCACGGTAGCAGGGCATAAGGCAGCTGGTTCTGTTGTGTCTGCAATCAAGAAATGGAAATAAATGCTGGTGCTCAATTCATTTTCTTTGTTCTTTTTCTTTTTTGTTCCCCAGAGCTGAGGGTTGAAACCAGGGCTTTGTGCTTGCTAGACAAGTGCTCTACCACTGAGCTAAATCCCTAACTACTAGTTTTAAAAATTTCTTGCTTATTTTTGAACCCCAACCCATTGGATATTGCCACCCAAATTCTGGGTAGATTCATCCTCCTCAATTAAATCGTCCTGGGAGCACTGTCATAAACACAATCAGAGATGTATTTCCATGGTGATTAAAAAGCTAGTCAGGTTGACAAAGAAGACTAAGCATCAAGATTCTGTTTCAGAAATTAAAAATAAGTTATGGTTTCTCAGTCCCTTAGTGCCAGCATTTGGTAGGCAAATCTATTAGTTTAAGACCAGCCAGCTCTACATAGTGATTCCCAAGCCAGCCAGGGTCACATGGTTATACTGTATATGTTCTGTGATTAGTTACTTGTTTTTAAAAAACTTGAGGGGCATCATTATATTAGTATATATTTTATATCTCTCAGATTTTTTTAAAATATGAACAAATTTATCACTGTGGAATTCCTTCTTAGGTCTGTCTTGGCTCTATCCAAGAGGTTCTGGTAAGATGAATCTTCATTTTCTTTTGTCTTGAGGAATATTTTGTTTGTTTTATTTCTTTTTAATTTTTTAATTTTTTGAGATTGCAGTATAATTATATCCTTCCCTTTCCTATCTCAGAACTTTGATATATAACCCTTCTTTCTCTCTTGCAAATTTTTGCCACTAATATATTTAACACACACACACACACACACACACACACACACACACACACACACACACACACACTGCTCTCAGCATTCCTTAGTTTCCTATAGTTCTTTGGGTAGGGTTAAAGCCTCATGGACTTTGACCCATTTAAATTTGCATGTCTATTAGTGATATCCATGTTCAGCTCATGATTGGTGAGACTTTATTGGTATAGTTTCTGACATTCCTAGAGGACACAACATCACAGCAAACTTCCTGATCTCCTGACTCTTACTCTTTCTGGCCCCTCTTCTGCAGTGAATGACCCCTGAGCTTTAGGTACAGCAGTCACATTGTACATGTATCCATTGAGACTGGGTTTCATAACTTTGCATTTTGATTGGCTGTGGGTTTTTTTTTGTAAGAGTCTCTGTATTAGGCAAAGATAAGTTTCCTTGATGAAGGGGAGGACTGCATTTATCCGTGGAATATTTAAATTTTACACAGAAAGGTAAAAGGCGAAGCCTCACACGTTCTGATCCGAAGCCAATTCTAACTGTACTGAGGTTCATTGAGTCGTATAGGCTTTGAGTCTGGATAATTTTGGTGTGTGATTTTTCTTTTAAATTTTGTTTGCATGGTTCCACTTCTATGAACAAGAGACATTAGTCAAATTCACAAAAACTAAGTAGGGTCATAGGCACCAGGGAAAGGAGCCCTTCAGTGGGCAGAGCACTTTCTCTGGTGGATGAAACATTCTGAATTTTACTGCACAGCAGTGAAATTCTTTATGCTCTAAAGTATTCTCTTGAAAGTGGCTAATTTTGCGTGACATATTTGTTTGGTTTTGTTCCTAACACAGTCCAGAGTAGAAAACACTTACGTGTCTTCCTTGTAAGATTTCGCTATAGCTTGAGAAGACAGATAAAGGGATGTCATTTCAACTCACCAGAGTTTTGGGAGATGGTCAGTCTTCCTGTATGTTGAGGCTGGCTTAAGCTTTCCTGCAGAAGCATCCCAAGTGTTGCCATCCATATGTACATCACCAAGACCCGCCTCTTTCATATCTTAAATGTCACTTCAGATATATCATTGTCATGGCAATGAGCACATTCCCTATTGTACCATGGTGGATAAATACTAACCTCACAACTGGCAATGATTTATTTATATCTTTGCAACTATTTATGTCATCCAGATAAAGGGGCATCTTGTTATAACACATGAAGAAAGGAGTAGAGGTGACAAGCGTTTGTGAAGCTAACAGGCATCAGGTAAAACCTGCTTACCCCAGAACTGTTGCCCTAGAAAAGGGGTCCTTTCTGTGTAACCTACACATTCCTCCCCTAGATCAGCCAAAAAAAAAAAAAAACCCTTGGGAGTTAGTTACGTTCATATCCTCTAACCTCCAGTCCATCACCATGCTCAGTTTAAAGTCAAACTTTGGGAGTTTCAATTCCTCATTAATTATTTCTTCTCACTTCTGCACCTTCTAGTTCACAAGAGAAACATGACAACTAAGAGAAAGAAACTCGTGTCCTTCCAAGGCTGATTCAACACAGAGCATTCACATCTCAGCTCTGCCTTTGGAACTTACTTCAAAGTGTGGGGGGAGCAGCAGAGTGCTCCATTCTTAATTTTATATTTTTGCATACATAGACCCACCTTGAAATGTGGTTTCCATGGAAACCAAAGACTGAGTAACCTAGTAACTTTAGCAGAAGTGCTCATTTGCTGTTGCATAAAACTGGAATAACAATCTGATATTTGCCAGGGAAATACAAGTATTTCTCTTGTAAAATTGGCTATTTTTTGATACCAAGAGTTCCATACCCCTTTAAGTATATTCCCAATATGGGAGAAATATTTTCTGTATCAATGACACAGGAAAGTGCTTGTTATTATGACATACTAGAATAACTGTAAAATAGTTATGATGAGACACAGTTTATATTGTCTTCCCTACCTGTCTTTCCCACTCATGTCTTGAAGTTTTAAAATGGCATCTATATAAATTCTTGTGAGGTGTTTGTCTCTTTTATCTTTTAATTAAACATTGAATTCCTTCCATACAAGTTAGATACACAATAAAATACAAGGAATAAAAAACAAGGTTCAACACATTACATTGACACTTGTAGTTAGTGTGATGGGTCCATGCTTTCCTCTTAAATGTTGGTTTCTAAGCATTTAGCCTGCTTAAGATTGCTGAAGGTTTGGTAACAACTGTAAAGGGAATTGCATGCTTCTTTATTTCAATGACACTGTTTACTTTTCTCCTTCAGCAATAGAATTAGCTGAGCCATCTGCCATTAATAAGGTGGTGAGATGTTCTTACATTCTCTCAAAGATGTTTATGAGATTTCCCTGACTGAAGTTGAGCCATGCTAGGTGATGCTTTAGCATCATTGGTATATATATACACATACGTATATACGTATATATACATACATATCGTATATATGTATATATATACATATATATGTGTATATATATATATATATACTGGGACCATTGGCTTAGATTTTATAAATAAGGCAGGGAAATGAAAAGAACAAAAGATTTCTAACACAAGCAGTGTGCACACACAGGAACACCTGGATCATGTTGGGTGACCATAGGGGTCACATGTGAGTCTGTATAGCACTCAAACAGTAAATTGTAAGACAGTGCATTTCAGAGGTGTGCTAAGACACAGGACTGAGATGCCAGGGCAGCAAATTGTGGGAAGGTGACATATGTGGGGGAACTCATAAAAATCAAAGCTAAGTTAACATGGCAAGCACTGCTCTGGGGCATCTCTTGGCTCACAAGGTTGATTTTCCAATTTCTATATCTGTGGTGGAGATGGAAAGGCACACTTTCTAAATTGATGCCCAGCTTTTATATAAGTTAACAGAGAGCTTTTCTTCTATCTATTTCCCTTTCTTTGTATTACAGGTCTGAACGAGGAGTAGGCTGATGACCTACGTGGGGGGTGGTACCTTCTCCCATCTCCAGGCTGCTTGTACAACTGTTTCTTAAAGTGATAGGCCAGAAGGTATTCAGTTAAAAATTGCAGAGAATTGGGAAATGCTGTAATCAGAAAAATTATCGATTTATGTAAGTCTACATAAAAATACACTCTTTATAAGATAGCTAGGACTATGTAACCATTTTTCTAAATTGCCAATAGGGTGTGTTTACCCATAGTAGTATGCCAGGAAGTGACATTAATTATCTCATGAAATCTTTTCAACACTCCTGTAAATTAAGTAGCATAATTTTTCTCATTTTAGCTTTGATCAAACTGAATTAGAGGAAAAGTAAGTAACTTGCCTCGTCAATAGCTAGTTAGTGAATCTGGACCTTCTGACTTGAGACCTTGTTTTCAACATTATTTTACTGTGTCCTGCTTGGTAGGATCAGATCGATAAAGCTATTTAAGATTCTCTGAGCCTTGTTTACAGTCTTCTCTAAAAAAAGAAAAAGAAAAAGAAAAAGAAAGAAGAAGAGTAAGAGAGAAAGAAATGGCAATTAGCAGGTATCAAATATAAGGGATATTGATCTGTATATAGAATCTCTGGGGAAACTTAAGCTCAGTTTTTCAAAAAGTAAACTGTGTCTTCTTTCCTTTAAAGGGGACAAAAGGGTATTATTGACCACCTTCCATGGGTGGCAAGGCAGTTGTCTGTCACTCTGTCCCAGTACCTGACTTCGTGGGGTTCTCATCTTTCTTTGAACCGTTACATGATTCTTGTAAGCTGTAAACCATGAAAAGCAGTGACTGCTGTCCATGTGCTGGATGAACTTTGTCCAGAGGAAATTAAACTGATGCTGTGACCTCTTTCAGAATAAGCTGGTAGAAAACTGATGACAGTTGATGGTGGAATATTTACTGCTTACTCCCATGGGATTCTTGAGCTTGCATTGAATCACTGTAGTATCCGTGGCTCCTGTGAGCGATGCCCAGTGTTTGGTACATGCTTATTTTATATTGCATGAGAGCTATGATCCTTTTCTCTTTTATGCTACAAACTTATTTTTATTCTGTATTCTTTAAGGCATTTTAAACCCCTTCCTCTTTTCCTTTTGCCTTATCTGGGCCTTTATCATCTCATCTGTACTGCAGCTGCAATGTAGCTGGTATATAAATGCCTTTGAATAAATGCTTGAGCATCTGAGGTTTAGAGTCATGATTGCAATAGTTATTGTCAATAATAGAAGCAGCTAAATTTGAAATGTTAGGAAGACACAGGAAGACTAATCTCACAAACCTGCTTAAGAAATAGTTTCCACAATGTTCTCATCAAAACATTTAATATAATATTTACACTATTTATTTTAGCAGTCACATAATTTTTCTTGAACCAAAACTGTACAGACTTTATAAGGCTTGATATCTCATATTATATTTCTCAGTGGAGAAAAAAATCTCATAGTTGATTTAGGCATCACTTAGTGACACTCACCAATTTGTTCATTAACTAAAATTTATGCAACTCAAATCCAAATTAGTAGTGAGTCACCAATCAAAGTCAATCCTATTTTCAAGTTTACAAATTCAGAAACAGCTGAATGGATGATTATATTTTACTTGACATATTATCAATGAGCAGCTACATAATTATGCCACCCAACATCATCCAATCTGCTGTTCAGTTATGAGCTCTCTTCAAATTTCTGAAAAATATTTTGTATATTTTTCTATAACTATATAATGAAAAGTGTAGCCAGGCATAGTTACCACACCAGCAATCCCAGCACTCAGGAGGTGGAGGTGGGAGAATAAACACTCAGGTCAGCCTGGACTAGAAGATAACCTACCACCTCAAAACAAAATTTAAAAGTAGAATCACAAAACAAATACCAAAACAAATAAACAAAAACATTAAAAATAATCTTGGCATGGAAGCTGTGGTGTGGCCCAGTGAGTCACCAGTACACACTTAATTCACCCATCTGTACTTGTAAGTGTTCATGGCAGTGAGTCGCTGGTCTGGTTTGAGTCCTCTGGCTTATGTTATACCCTCAATACAGGGCCTTCACTGGGACTCCTCTTGAAAAGCCGATTGCTGCTTTGTGTCATGGATATCTAGTTCACAAGTGAGATGGCTGTGGGGTGGGCTACCTCATAGTCTTGGATCTGGGCCTGGGTGGTAGCTGGATTGGCCAGTCTGACAGTTTTACCCTTATTGCCACCATACAGGCAAGATCTCCAGCACTGCCTCAGCTAACTCACCCAGTGTAGCAACAGCAAGGAGCAGGGGCAGTTGTCCAACTCTTAAACCCTTGGGTCCACACTCACATCAGCAGGGCCAGCTCTACTATGTTGTCCAGGCAAGGTGCAGGGCCCACTGTCTGGATGGCTGCGCTGGTGAGGCAAAGAGTCAGCTCATCCTTTCTCATATTCAAAATGGTGAAAATGATAAAACTTGTGTTTATATATTTTATTACAATTTAAAACATTGGAAGTTTTGTCCTAATTTTTTTTTCATGAGTTTAAGATCTGGTTTTGAGGAAACAAAATACAAAATTGTTAGAAAATGGCTTAGTCATTTAATTGAGAAGAGATTGTATTTCTGGAGAAATACCTCTAGTGCAGTGATTTTCAACTTGTCGATCATGAACTCTTTGGAAGCGAACAACTTCGTCACAGCAATGAAAGGTATCCTGCATATAAGATATTTACATTACTATTCATAACACCAGGAGAATCACAGTTATGAAGTAGTAATGGAAATAATTTTAGGGTTGGGGTCACCACAACATGAGGAACTGTATTAAAGGGTGGCAGCATTAGGAAGGTTGAGAACCACAATGTTAGTAGTTAACAGCAATAGCTACTCCTTCAGAGGACTGGGCTCCACATGGAAGTCTACAGCTATGTATAGCTCCTGTACAGGGTATCTCATGTCCACTTTCAGCTTCTGTGGGCACCAGACATGCACACAATGCAGAAACATACATGCAAGGAAACACATGCACATGTATAATAATAAAATTAAAAAAAACACATTTACTGGTGAACAATAACTGCTTTTACATAGTGACTGCATTATATATAAGTAAAAGAGATGAGGACACTTTATAATAAACAGAATAAGGTAATACAGTTTTAAGGAACATTAGCTACTGTGAAGTGAAAAACTTCTACAGAAACAATAAGTCACCATAAATTACACAAAAATCATTGTGGTGATATCTAGAATTTCTGCTGAATCCTCAGATTACATAGAGGATAAAAAAAATCTCTCATTTCCTTTGTTAAAAGCAGATTAACTATCTCATGGTCAGCTTACATCTTAGTCAGGAGAAAATAAAATTTGACTTGGAATATTAAAATATTTTTATAAATAAACCAATTGAAATTAAACTATAGCAACAGTTGGACATATTCCACCTTTCCCCCACTTTCAGATGTTATATGGAATAACAAATGAAATTCACTTTCCTCAAAACTACAACCTGCTGTAATATATCCAAGTCTTGTGCTATTCCCCATTCTTAATATCCTGAACCGAACTTCAGAGCTCTGGAGCCAGGCTTCTCACCTCTCCTGCTGTTTAAGGTCACTTTTCTTCTTTCATTTTCTAAAATTTCTTTTTTTATTTGTTTTATTTGTTATATGATCCACTAGGAAAGTATTTTGTGTTTATTTGAATAATTTTTCTATATCTGCTATTATTCCAGGTAGCACATCTTATTTCAAAATGTCAGCTGTATGATCTTAACAAAACCATTCCAAGTTTCTTCTGACTATACCATTCTTGTGTATTGTACATTTTAAAACTGGAATTAGCTATCAGTGGTGGGGAGAGAAGCAAGCTTCAAAGGAGGGTGAGGAGATGTGGGAGAGGTGAGCACATCCAGGCCTTTGATAGGTAGTACATGCATGAAAGGTGTATATCCATTTAATTGCATTCAGGGTTTGCAATATAAGCCTGGAATCCTGGCATGTATAGGCTGTGGCTGGAGACAGTGAGTTCAGGACAGCTTACACCAAATAGTAAGAAACTACCTCAAAAGATTTTTTCAATTAAAGAACAAATCCAATTGAAAAATCATGCACTGAAATTGAGTGCATTTTGGTTCATTAACAGTATGTCTCAAAAGATTGTTTAAAGACATTTTAAATTTTTTCAGAAAAGCTCCACGTGTTTAGATATACTTAAAACAACTCATTGACCAACAAAGACATGAAAATTAAAATCTACATTTCCAAATTATGTGATATGCAGTTATAACAATGTGATGTGGGATTCCACTCTTCATGCTATGAATATGTTTTATTGCCATTGGTTAATAAAGAAGCACCCTTGGCCTATGGCATGGCAGAATATAAGTAGGCAGGAAAACTAAACTGAATACAGGGAAAAAGAAGGTGGAGTCAGGTAGACTCCACGTAGTTGCAAAAGGAGAAAAACAACAGAACCATACAAGTAAGCCACAGCCTTGTAGTGATAATGCAGATTAATAGAAATGGGTTAATTTAAGATATAAGGGGGTAGCTAAGAATACACCTAAGCCATAGACCAAAGAGTGTTGTCATTAATATAGTTTCTGCATGATTATTCAGGTCTGGGCAGCTGGGAAACAAGAGTACTTTGATTACACAATTTAATTTTTAAAATTTCCAAACAAAAGTGGAGTCGTTGTTTACAGTAATTCTGAGAGAAAAATTTATATATTCAGGGTTCTTTCAGGGAAGTATGACATTGGGTTTGCCATGTAGTCTGGGTTGGCTTTGAAATTTCAATATTCGTGCCTCAAGTTTCCAAGTTCTGAGGTTACAGGTGTAAACCACCAAGCCTATTTCAAACGAGGAATAGAGAGCTGAAAATATTTAATTATATAGGAAAAACTTTTTTCTTTCTTTTCTTTTCCTTCCTTCCTTCTTTCCTTCCTTTCTTAATTTCTTTTTTTCTTTCTTATTTTTGTGAGCCAGAGTTTCTCTGTGTAGTCTTGACTCTCCTGGAACACATTCTGTAGACCAGGCTGGCTTCTAACTCACAGATATTTACCTCTGAGTGTTGGGATTAAAGGTGTGAGCTACCACTGCCTGGAAGGAAGAAACTTTTAATATGTTAAGATTTTTTCCTCTGGAAACTACAATGCAAATGTTAAACTCAGAGAAAGCAAAAGGAGCACAACCAGAGAAGACAATGATGAAATTGAAAATGGCAACAAGAGGGGAAAAATTAACAAAATTTTAAACAATACCATTTAAAAAGATTAATGGAATTGGTAAAGCACTGAATAGAGACCTGGTTTGCTTAATTATAGAACAAGGTTAACTCAGAGTTTTGGATAATTCTATCTGATGCCCTGAACATGACCAAGCGAACTCTGTGTGTGTATGCATGTGCACACATGTGTATATGTGTGTGTGCATGTGTATTATACATGTATGTACGCATGTGTGTATGTGTGTACATGTGTGTATGTGTGCATGTGGGTAATTGCGCATGTGTGTATCAGTGGAAATGACATAAAAGCATCTGAAAAATTCATGAAATGAAATCACATAAATATAAACATAATTTATAAAAAATTAGCCCAAAGAGATTACAATTAAGACCAAAAGATTACATTATCCTTTCAGTGCCACTTTGGATCATTATTTAATAAAAGATTTCCAAAATTATTTATTGCCTTAAAAATTAAACTCATATCTTGACTTATATTTTACCTTTTTCTTTACTGATTAGAGCCTAAGCACTTGTAACATTATTATAATTTTGCAGACTTTTATGACAAGCAACTCCCCAAATTGTCTTGTGTTTGGTTGTTTCTGTTGACAGGGGTTTCTGTTCTGCCCCGTCCTACAGTCTTTCAGTCCCAAAGAAGCACACAGAGGCCTACATTAATTATAAACTGGTTGTCCTAGTAGCTCAGGCTTTGTAATAACTCATTCTTACATCCTACATCTTACCCCATTATTCTTGTCTGTGTTAACCATATGACTTGTTAACTTTTTCAGTGAGGGTTACGACTGAAGACTGACTGACCTTCCCTCTTCCCAGCATTCTCCTGTTCTCATTGCTCCACCTCTACTTCCTACCTGGTTACTAGCCAATCAGTTATTTATTAAAAATAATACAAGTGACAGGATAAAAGATCATTGTCCCACAGCAGTCGCCCCTTTTATATATAAAAAAAACAAGATTTCTGCACATGTAGATAGAGTGAATCCAAATCTTAATTGTATTCTAGTTATATTTCTTTCCAGAATTTCCCCTACAAAAATTTTAATGCAGAGGGAAAATACTATCTTGGAATGGATCTTTTTAGCATGTAAACCAAATAAAAAATTAAAAACTTGTGTGGAAAAAAATCTCTGAATTAATTATAAAAAGAAAATTGAGACTTCGTCAACTACCAGGTTTAGACCCAGCAGAGATTATAGTTCCTTTTACTGCTGATGAAATTAAAAAAAATATGGAAAGACAATAAACCATGGCAAAGAGCTTGTGCTAATTTCTTGGGAGAAATTAATAGCAATTATTCTAAAAGTGATAGAATTAACCTTATAGAAAGAACTACTTGAATTCTCCCCCAAATTGTACGTGATGCATCAATAACTGGAGCCTGTACATTTTATACTGATACAAATAAATCTGGAAGGCAGGATACAAATCAGAAGAATTAAGTAAGGTGGAACAAAGCCCTTATAATTCTGTCCAAAAGGCAGAATTATATGCTATTCTCATGGTACTAAGGAATTTTAAAGAACCTCTCAATATAGTTACTGATTCACAATATGCAGAAAGAGTTATCTTGCATATTGAAACTGCTGAGTTTATACCAGATGATACAGAATTGACTTTATTATTCATACAGGTTCAAGACATAATCAGGAATAGGCTTTGTCCTATATACATAACACACATCTGATCACATATGGGTCTGCCAGGTCCTCTAGCACAAGGTAATGCAGAAATTGATTAATTGTTTATTGGAAGTGTGCTGAAGGCCTCAGAATTCCATAAGAAACATCATGTCAATAGTAAAGGTTTAAAGAAAGAGTTTTCTACTACATGACAAGAAGTTAAGGAGATTATAAAGAAATGTCCTACTTACTCTTTCTATAATCAAACACCACTACCTGCAGGGTGTAACTAAAAGGGTACTCAAAGGAATGAGTTCTGGCAGATGGATGTGCTCCACTTTACAGAATTTCGAAAATTAAAATATATACACCACACCACTGACATGTATTTAATTTTTAATGTGCAACTGCTTTGAGCTCAAAAAAGGCTGATTCAGTAATCATGCATTTATTAGAAGTTAGACCATCACGGGTATACCATATTTTGTCCGGCAATCTTGTCTACTTCGAAGATCCAGGAGGATAACTATATGTTTTTCTTTGGATTCACCTTCTTATTAAGCTTCTCTAGGATCACGAATTATAGGCTCGATGTCCTTTATTTATGGCTAGAAACCAATTATGAGTGAGTACATCCCATGTTCATCTTTTTGGGCCTGGGTTACCTCACTCAGGATGGTGTTTTCTATTTCCATCCATTTGCATGCAAAATTCAAGATGTCATTTTTTTTTTTTTTTACCGCCGAGTAGTATTCTAACATGTATATATTCCACAGTTTCTTCATCCATTCTTCCACTGAAGGGCATCTAGGTTGTTTCCAGGTTCTGGCTATTACAAATAATGCTGCTATAAACATAGTTGAACAAATGCTTTTGTAGTATGATTGGGCATCTCTTGAGTAGATTCCCAATAGTGGAATTGCTGGGTCCTGGGGTAGGCTGATCCCAAATTTCCTGAGAAACTGCCACACTGCTTTCCAAAGCGGTTGCACAAGTTTGCATTCCCACCAGCAATGGATGAGTGTACCCCTTACTCCACAACCTCCCCAGCAAAGGCTATCATTGGTGTTTTTGATTTTAGCCAATCTGAAAGGTGTAAGATGGTATGTCAACGTTGTTTTGATTTGCATTTCCCTGACAGCTAAGGAGGTTGAGCATGACCTTAAGTGTCTTTTGGCCATTTGAACTACTGTTGAGAATTCTCTATTCAGTTCAGTGCCCCATTTTTTAATTGGGTTAATTAGCATTTTAAAGTCTAGTCTCTTGAGTTCCTTATATATTTTAGAGATCAGACCTTTGTTGGTTGCGGGGTTAGTGAAGATCATTTCCCAGTCAGTAGGCTGCCTTTTTGTCTTAGTGACAGTGTTCTTTGCTTTACAGAAGCTGCTCAGCTTCAGGAGGTCCCATTTATTCCATGTTGTTCTTAATGTCTGTGCTGCTGGGGCTATACGTAGGAAGCAATCTCCTGTGCCCAAATGTTGTAGAGTACTTCCCACTTTCTCCTCTGACAGGTTCAAAGTGTTCAGATTGATATTGAGGTCTTTAATCCATTTGGACTTGAGTTTTGTGCATGGTGATAGATATGGATCTACTTTCATTCTTCTACAGGTTAACATCCAGTTATGCCAGCACCATTTGTTGAAGATGCTTTTTTTCTTCCATTGTGTACTTTTAGCTCCTTTATTGAAAATCAGGTGTTCATAGGTTTGTGGTTTAAGATCTGGGTCTTCTATACGATTCCATTGGTCAACTTCTCTGTTTTTATGCCAATACCAAGCTGTTTTCAATACTGGAGCTCTGTAATAGAGTTTGAAGTCAGAGATGGTAATGCTTTGATACCAAGTAATGCTTTGTTACATCCTATTGGATCACCATGGATTAAAATTAGAATTCAACAAAAATGCTACCCCCAGAAAGCCCACAAACTCATGGACACTGAACAGTCAACTACTGAACCACACCTAGGTCAAGGAAGAAATAAAGAAAGAAATTAAAGTCTTTCTTGAATTTAATGAAAACAAAGATACAACATACTCAAACCTATGGGACACAATGAAAGCAGTGCTAAGAGGAAAATTCATAGCACTAAGTGCCCACTTAAAGAAAACAGAGAAAGCACTCATTGGTGACTTAACAGCACACCTGAAAGCTCTGGAAAAAAAAGAAGCAGACTCACCTAGGAGAAGTAGAAGACTGGAAATAATCAAACTGAGGGCAGAAATCAACAAAATAGAAACACAGAAAACAATCCAAAGAATCAATGAAACAAGAAGCTGGTTCTTGGAGAAAATCAACAAGATTGACAAACCCTTAGCCAAACTAATCAAACGGCAGAGGGAGAACACGCAAATTATTAAGATCAGAAATGAAAAGGGGGACATAACCACAGACACAGAGGAAATTCAGAGAATCATTAGATCTTACTACAAAAGCCTGTATGCCACAAAAATGGAAAATGTAAAAGAAATGGACAGTTTTTTAGATAAATACCATATACCAAAGTTAAACCAGGACCATGTAAATGCTCTAAATAGTCCTGTTAGTTGCGAAGAATTAGAAACTGTTATCAGAAACCTCCCCACCAAAAAGAGCCCAGGACCAGATGGTTTCAATGAGGAATTCTACCAGAACATCCAAGAAGACCTAATACCTATACTCCTTAAGGTATTTCATAATATAGAAACACAAGAGTCACTGCCAAATTCCTTCTATGAAGCTATAGTTACCCTGATTCCTAAACCACACAAAGACTCAACCAAGAAAGAGAATTACAGGCCAATCTCACTCATGAACATTGACACAAAAATTCCCAATAAAATACTGGCAAACCAAATCCAAGAACACATTAGAAAAATTATCCACTATGATCAAGTAGGCTTCATCCCAGAGATGCAGGGCTGATTCAACATATGAAAATCTATCAATGTAATCCATCATATAAATAAACTGAAGGAAAAAAAACATATGGTCATCTCATTAGATGCTGAAAAAGCATTTGACAAAATTCAGCACCCCTTTATGATAAAGGTCTTGGAGAGATTAGGGATACAAGGGTCATTCCTAAATATAATAAAAGCTATTTACAGCAAGCCGACAGCTAACATCAAATTAAATGGAGAGAAACTCAAGGCTATCCCACTAAATTCAGGAACATGACAAGGCTGTCCACTCTCTCCTTATCTCTTCAATATATTGCTTGTAGTTCTAGCAATAGCAATAAGACAACATAAGGGAATCAAGGGGATTTGAATTGGAAAGGAAGAAGTTAAACTTTCATTATTTGCAGATGATATGATAGTGTACACAAGCGACCCCAAAAACTCCACCAAAGAACTCCTACAGCTGATAAACTCCTTCAGTAATGTGGCAGGTTACAAGATCAACTCCAATAAATCAGTCGCCCTCCTATACACAAAGTATAAGGAAGCAGAGAGGGAAATCAGAGAAGTATCACCTTTCACAATAGCCACAAATAGCATAAGATATCTGGGAGTATCTCTAACCAAGGAAGTGAAGGATTTATTTGACAAGAACTTTAAGGCTTTGAAGAAAGAAATTGAAGAGGATACCAGAAAATGGAAGGATCTCCCCTGCTCGTGGATTGGCAGGATCAACATAGTAAAAATGGCAATTCTACCAAAAGCAATCTATAGATTCAATGCAATCCCAATCAAGGTCCCATTAAAATTCTTCACAGAGATTGAGAGGACAATAATCAACTTTATATGGAAAAACAAGAAACCCAGGATAGCCAAAAAAATCTTATGCAATAAAGGTACTTCTGGAGGCATTACCATCCCTGACTTCAAACTCTATTACAAAGCTACAGTATTGAAAACAGCTTGGTATTGGCATAAAAACAGAGAAGTTGACCAATGGAATCGTATAGAAGACCCGGATCTTAAACCACAAACCTACGAACACCTGATTTTTGATAAAGGAGCCAAAAGTACACAATGGAAGAAAGAGGGCATCTTCAACAAATGGTGTTGGCATAATTGGATGTCAACCTGTAGAAGAATGAAAGTAGATCCATATCTATCACCATGCACAAAATTCAAGTCCAAATGGATTAAAGACCTCAATATTAATCTGAACACACTGAGCTTGATAGAGGAGAAAGTGGGAAGTACTCTACAACATTTGGACACAGGAGACCGTTTCCTATGTATAACCCCAGCTGCACAGACATTAAGGGCAACATTGAATAAATGGGACCTCCTGAAGCTGAGCAGCTTCTGTAAAGCAAAGAACACTGTCACCAAGACACAAAGGCAGCCTACTGACTGGGAAAAGATCTTCACCAACCCTGCAACTGACAAAGGTCTGATCTCTAAAATATATAAGGAACTCAAGAGACTAGACTTTAAAATGCTAATTAACCCAATTAAAAAATGGGGCGCTGAACTGAACAGAGAATTCTCAAGAGAAGAAGCTCAAATGGCCAAAAGACACTTAAGGTCATGCTCAACCTCCTTAGCTGTCAGGGAAATGCAAATCAAAACAACTTTGAGATATCATCTTACACCTGTCAGATTGGCTAAAATCCAAAAAACCAATAATAACCTTTGCTGGAGAGGTTGTGGGGTAAGGGGTACACTCATCCATTGCTGGTTGGAGTGCACACATGTGCAACCACTTTGGAAAGCAGAGTGGCCGTTTCTCAGGAAATTCGGGATCAGCCTACCCCAGGACCCAGCAATTTCACTATTAGGAATCTACCCAAGAGATGCCCAATCATACTACAAAGGCATTTGCTCAACTATGTTCATAGCAGCATTATTTGTAATAGCCAGATCCTGGAAACAACCTAGATGCCCTTCAGTGGAAGAATGGATGAAGAAACTGTGGAATATATACATGTTAGAATACTACTCGGCGGTAAAAAAAAAAAAAATGACATCTTGAATTTTGCATGCAAATGGATGGAAATAGAAAACACCATCCTGAGTGAGGTAACCCAGGCCCAAAAAGATGAACATGGGATGTACTCACTCATAATTGGTTTCTAGCCATAAATAAAGGACATTGAGCCTATAATTCGGTATCCTTGAGAAGATAATAAGAAGGTGAACCCCCCAAAAAACCGATATAGTAATCCTCCTGGATATTGGAAGTAGACACGATCATCAGGCAAAAATTGGGAACTTGAGGGTGGGGCGAGACGGGGCCAAGGGAAGATGGGAGACAAAAGCATGAAGGTTAGAATGGGGGGAGCTCGGAGGAATGGGATGCTTGGGATACAGGAAGGGTCGATATGGGAGCAGGGAAGCATATATCTTTATTTAGGGAGCCATCTGAGGGTTGTCAAGAGACTTAACCCTAGAGCGGTTCCCAGGTTTCCAGGGCGAAGCACCCAGCTAGTTCCTTGGGCAGCTGAGGACAGGGAGCCTGAAAAGGCCAGTTCCTATAGCCATACTGATGAATTTCTTGCATATCACCATAGAACCTCCACCTGGCGATAGATGAAGAAAATGACAGAGCCCCACATTGGAGCACCGGACTGAGCTCCCAAGGTCCTGATGAGGAGCAGAAGGAGAGAGAACATGAGAAAGAAAGTCAGGACCGTGAGGGGTGCGTTCACCCATGGAGATGGTGGGACATAACTAATGGGACATCACCAACTCCAGTTGGATTGGGACTGATGGAACATGCGACCAAACCAGACTCTCTGAATGTGGCCGTTGGTGGAGGCTGACTGAGAAGCCAAGGACAAAGGCGCTGAGCTTTGACTCTTCTGCATGGACAGGCTCTGTGGGAGCCTTCTCAGCTTGGTTGATCACATTCCTGGACCTGGGGGGAGTTGGGAGGACCTTGGTCTTAAAATAGAGTAGGGAATCCCGATGGCTCCTTGGCCTGAAGAGGGAGGGAGGGGGTATGAGTGGAGGGGAGAGGAGGGAAGAGGGAGGAAGAGGGGAGGAATTGGAAATTTTTAAATATTAAAAAAAAAAACAAAAAAGAAGAAAAAACCCTATTGACTACTCAGAGATAGTTTGCTATTATACAAAATAGCAATCTTGAAACTTGATCATCATTTTCCTTTTACAAGATCCCATAGAAAAACATTGCCTTTATGACCGCAGGAAGAAATTCTAGAAGACGATGTCCCATCTCCCAACAAAGTTCGTCCTCAGGGTTAAGGACATCCTTTAGGAGTCGCTTATGACTTGCATAGGGTTGGCGGCAGTTGGGTGGAAATTATGGAGGCCCAGAGATCTTAAGAAAAAAAAAGAGGTAAAATTGAATGTGATAATAGGTAATTTCAAACTAATAATAATAATAGTGAGTAATAGAGTAATAGAGTGAATACTTGTGAGCTATTATTATGGTCAATTTATACTGGTATAGATTTTTGTATATTGATACAAATGATATTTGTTATATTGAATATGCTCCTATTTCTGTTTACAATATTTGTACACTATGCAAAGTTATTTTGTCAGATTGTATATATACAACTTTCTCCCTCTGCCTAAGACATTTTGTAGATTGATACAATTTTAGGATATATTTATCATATTGCATTATATATTTCTACCTTTGATAAAGATATGTATACATTGTTTACATTTTGAGGCCATTGTTCTTCTTTACTGTACAGTTGTTTAAAGATTGTTTAATATTCTGTTATGAAGTCTAGTTATATAGGTATTGAGTATTATAGGTCAATAGTCATTCATGTTTGTTATACTTTTAGTCAGACTAATTACGCCCTTTAGATACATAGAGATTGTGTTCTACATAGATAGGTAACTGTCAACCACTCCAAATATCTATAGAACATGGCATTTAAATAACTTAGGATTCTGTTGTTTTGAGACATGATTGCTCCTGGCAGCACCGATCTATTCCTGAGAAGAGTGCTGAATACCAAAGACACTCCACTTGGAGTTTGTTTTCTTCATGGGACAACTGGTTTTGGGAAAAGAACTGCCCATGCAAAGTACACGATGTCTGGACTGGACAAGAAGAATACAAGAAAAAGACTGCCAAACCTTGCCAAGACAGGGTAAGACAATTCTTAAAATGTTCCTGCCTCTAAAAATGGTCTGTCAGGTACCCTAGGCCTTAGCCAAAGTTGATTGCTTCAACATTGCAAATGAGACTTTGGATGATTGCCCAGGAAGCCAGTTATCTCTGTTATCAACTGCACATTTTGAAAACTGCTTGATAGTACTTCTTCCTACTCAAGCAATATTATCGCTCTTCTCAGTCCTTTGATAGTATTGAAGATTAGATAGTTACCATCCTTTTATGATTTAGCCAAGCCATTTCCAATATAACACTTAGTTAGACTCCTTAGGATACAATGTTTATTAAAACATTAGAATATGTTCCTTGCTTAATATGGTTTATGCTGGTTGTAATTCTAATCCTATGCTTGATATCTGTCCCAAGTGTATATCGTTTTGTATTCAGTTTAGAACTCTCTTATTTAAACTAAAAGGGAAGGTGTTGCAGGAGCTCCTTTGGCCAATAGACTTTGAGATACCAGCCCACTTCGGTGTGGTCTCTTATACTATAAATGTAGCTGTGATGCTTGTGCTTACTTTCTTGCTGCTGGCTCTCACTTTTGGGTGCTACACTCTGTTCATAAATAATCCTTTATTATAAGTAATTCTGAACTGGTATGGGATTATTTTGTAACTTCCACCTGAGCTACTAGGCAAACCAGTTTATAATTAACATAGATAGACCTCTGTGTATTTCTTTGGCACTGAAAGACTGAGGGACCAGGCAGAACAGAAACCCCTGTCAACAAATGGCATCAATGTGGACAACTAAATCCACTTAAAACATGAAAGAGTTTGGGAAGGGATTCTAGACACAAAATGAACAAAGTTAAGCATGGCTTCTTGGTAACAGCATTTTCTCTGGTGGGCTCTGTTTGCAGGAAACAAGCTCATCTCAACTAAGAGAGGCTTCCTGACTCATCCTTTGCTCTGTCACAAAACACTTAAGTGGTGTTTATTAATAGCTGATAGCATGGTTCTTGGTGGTGGCAGGGACCTTGAAACTCCATAGAGTTGTGACAATAAACATGGCTCCCACTTGTACCTCTGCCTTGAGGCTAGACTCTCAGAAAGCTAAGGAATGGGTTGGATCCAGCCATAAAAGCCATGGCTTTAATCCTAGCAAAATAAAGACTCATGTGGTCAGAAAAAGAGATGTACAGTAAAGATAGATTCAGATGAAGAAAATCTCTAAATGATTTACAATGTGTTTAAAAGTATATGTAGGCTTGAGAGAGAAAAGAAAAAGGATAAAGTCCTTTATCTTTCTATCTAAAATCCTTATTCTTTCTATCTATTTAGTTATTTTTTATAACTAAAAGAGAATAGTTGGATGTGGTGGCACACACCTTTAATCCCAACACTTGGGAGGCAGAGGCAGGTGGATCTCTGTGAGTTCAAGAACAACCTGGTCTACAGTGTAAGTGTCAGGGCAGCCAAATATACACAGAGAAACCTAGTCTCACAAAACCAAAAATTAAAAATAAAAATAAAAGAAATAGAGTTTAAAATAAGACCACATAAAGATGGAAAATACACAAGAGAGTCTGGATGCTGTATATTATTGTGTTGTCTTTGAATTGTTTGGTGGCTGAAGAAGGAGCTACAACTACTAAAAGACATTTAAATATAAATGTTGCTGGATTAATCTAACATACATATTTTGAAAATGCCTTGATTTCAAAATTTAAGTCAAAAGGTATGTTATTTTTGAGAAGAGGTTTTGCTTTTGTTTCCATTGGAAATGAGAGGCTTTGGATTTATTCTGATCTAAGAAAAGTAAGGTTTGATCAAGGAAAATCCCTATGCGGAAACTCCAATAGGAACAGATAGCCCAGATGTCTGAATTCTACATCCAGAACAGCCTCAAGATTGATGGCTAGATTATCAAGCCTCACAAAATATTTCAGACAGGATTAGATCATAATACTAAAATATTCTTTAAGTCCCCATAAGATTATCAGTGCCCCTAGTCAGCAGGAAGTAACTTGGAAAACTATGTCCATATTCCCCCCAAAATGGATTATGGATATTTATCTTTTAGAGTGTTGGTTACAAGATGTTATGGAAAATGGTCTGGACAAAATGTTAAACAAAGCATATTAGATTCAGAGTTCTCATTTTGATAAAGTTATCATTTTGATAATGGGGGAAAGTGCTGTGGGACAATGGTCTTTTATCCTGTCACTTGTATTATTTTAATAAAATGCTAACTGACCAGTAGTCAGGCAGAAAATAGAGGCAGAGTGAAGAGAACAGGAGAATGTTGGGAAGAGGAAAGGTCAGTCTTCAGTCATCATCCAGACACAATGGAAGAAAGATGAGAATGCCTCACTTGTAGTAAGGAGTGGGGCCCTTGTTTCAGCTGCTTGGCTAGCTTATACCCAAAATAAACACGCAGAAACTGTATTCATTCAAATACTGCCTTGCCCTTTATCTCCAGCCCATTATTGGCCAACTCTCACATATTAGTTTAACCCATCTCCATTAATGTGTATCACCACTTGACTGTGGTTACAGGCATGAGTCTGACCAGTGTCTGTCTCTGGGAGGAGAACCATGGCATCTGCCTGACTCTGTTCTTCCCAGAATTCTGTTCTGTCTTCCCCTCCTACCTGAGTTCCCCCAATCAACTAGGCCAAGGCAGTTTCTTTAATGACCAATGAAAGCAACACAAATACAGAAGGACCTCCTACACCATTTCCCCTTTTCTGTTTAAACAAAAAGGAAGGCTTTAACATAGTAAAATTACATATAACAGGTATCAAGCAAAATTACAGTTACAATATTTAGATCTATTTTATCTTTCATCATAACAAAGGAAAACTATAACTATCTATTTTTTTAACTCCATCAAAGACTAAGTAAACAGGAAATACATGTAAGCAGCTTCCAAAACTCTAGAAATGACAGAGACATCTCGCTGTCTGGAAAGTCACCTAAAGTTATTCTGTACCACTGGGGCATCCATCTTTAGCTTACAGACCCATAGTATCCAGCTGACTTTTTTATGAAGGAGGACATTTCAAAGACAGTTCAGTCACCTTTTTCTGTGTCCTGCAGAATGTCTCACAGACTCTTTCATGAAGCAAGAACCCCCAAAGGATCACCTTTAGGCAAGTTTAGCATCCTCTCTCTGTGGGTTCTTTGTGTCCAGTTTATGCAACAGTCCAGGCAAGAGCAGTTTATTGCCTAAATGGATAACTAATTCCATAAGGAGCCTCTTTGATGCCCATATTCCTCTCAAAGTAGCTTGGTGCTGCCAGGAGCAGATGTGTCTCATTCTCATGAAAAGCCCTAAGTTATTAAAACATCTTAAATGCCATATACTGCAGTCTTTGAAAGATATCTAACAGAAATATGTGTCTATATATCTAGAAAATCTAACTAACATGACTACAAGCTTGATTATTATTAATGATTATCCATTAACAACCTATATTTTTTAATTACACATTATATTTTTAAATGAACTACACAATCACAAAACCTTAATCAAGATCAGAAATACACACATACATATATGTATATATACATATATATGTATATATATAACAAAATTGACCTTAAACTTGTACCAATAAATCAAGATTTATACCAATGAAAATTATTCAAATCTATATCATATCCCCCCTTTAAATGTAAAAGAACATTTATAAACAATATTTGGGAATATGGGTGCAGTCTTTTCTTCAAACTGCTTTGTGCTGTATGGGGGCACTGTTAATCAGGTCTTTCATGGTGTATTCTATGTGCTAGGTTCATCTCAGTCACCAGTTGAGTGAAGTAATTTTTTGAGGGTGTTTACAGCAACCTTACAGGAGGGTGTGGTCTATCATACCATATTGGTCTAGAAGCAATCCACAGGGTCTCATCCTCTGTGAAAACAAAAGAAAAACCTCTTTTCCAATGCATCATATCCTTAGACCCAAATTTTGAAGTCAAGATACCCTTATAATATAGATGCTGTATTAGCTTAGCAGCACACACAATAAAATCTCTCACTGCAATTATCTCCTTCCTAGTCAAAAATTCAAAGAAAACACAGAATCCAGATTCTCTGTGAATTTTTCATTTTTCCGTGGCTTATTTTTTTTATATTTTAATCTATGACTATCTGTAATCTGTCTCTTTAAAGACTTTATCCTTTTTTAAAGCATTAACTTTACTTTATGATTTTTTTATAATCTTTTTCTTTTCTCTTCCAAGCCTATGACTTTATCTAACACTCTGACCCATTTAGAGGTCTTTTATGTCCAAATTTGTACTATTGCATTGTCTTTAATTCTCTACTGTCTTGAAGAGATTTTAAAATGTTAAGAAGCTTGGTTGTAGCTGCTCTGGATGTTGGCTTCACCTCTCTACAATTTCTAAATGGTGGACATATCATTTCTGCTAGCTCTGGGGCTGCCAGGTAGGAGCCACACTCAGCACTAACTCTGAGACTGAGCATGTGGTACATAAAATCTTTCTTTCTGAGTTATATCCAAATATGCCACACAGAGCATTGTGCAGCCTGGAAACACCTCTGTATATGGTGTCAGGAATTCACCATACTCTCTCACCTGCCGAAGCCTGACCCCACTGTCTGCCCAGGTGGGGAGCGCCAAGCCATTGGCATGATCTCAGAGTACTTTCTTCCCCATCCCAAGCAGGCACACAAACATTCAGTCCCACAAAAGCCATTGAAATGCTTAATAGCTGGCATTTGTACTGTGGCACAGCCCAGGAAGCTCACAGCTTTTTTTTTTTTTTTTTTTTTGTATGGCTGCTGAGTCAGGAAATTCTCTCTGTGGCATGCCACCACCAAACAGCAAAAAGCTGTGTTAAACTTTCTCTCTCCTTTTAAAGCCCTCTCACGTTTTTAAGTGGATTTAGTCCATCATGTTGTGCACCAATCTGTAGTAAAGAGCGGAGCCCTTTGTTCCAGTTGCCCGGCTTGCTTATACCTGAAATAACCACACAGAAACTGTATTCATTAAAATAATGCCTGGCCCATTATCTCCAGCCCCTTATTAGCCAATTCTCACATATTAGTTTAACCCATCTCCATTAATGTGTATCACCACTTGACTGTGGCTTACCGGCATGAGTCTAATCAGTGTCCATCTCTGGCAGGAGATCCACGGCATCTTCCTGACTCTGCTCTTCTTCCCAGAATTCTGTTCTATCTATCTTCCCCACATACCTGAGTTCCCCCCTATCAACTAGGCCAAAGCAGTTTCTTTTTTTATATTTTTATTAAAAATTTCCACCTCCTCCCCTCCTCCTATTTACCTCCCATTCCTCCCACACTCCCTCCCCCCCTCCCTCTCCAGTCCTAAGAGCAGTCAGGGTTCCCTGCCCTGTCGGAAGTCCAAGGTCCTCCCCCCTCCATGCAGGTATAGGAAGGTGAGCATCCAAACAGACTAGGCTCCCACAAAGCCAGTACATGCAGTAGAATCAAAACCCAGTGCCATTGTCCTTGGCTTCTCAGTCTGCCCTCATTGTCAGCCATATTCAAAGAGTCTGGTTTGATCACATGCTCATTCAGTTACAGTCTAGCTGGTCTTGGTGAGCTCCCATTAGATCAATCTCACCGTCTCAGTGGGAGGACACACCCCTCATGGTCCTGACTTCCTTGCTCATGTTCTTCTTCCTTCTGCTCTTCATTTGGGCCTTGTAAGCTCAGTCCACTGCTCCAATGTGGGTCTCTGTCTCTATCTCCATCCATTGCCAAATGAAGGTTCTATGGTGATATACAAGATATTCATCAGTGTGGCTATGGGATAAGGCCAATTCAGGCACCCTCTCCTCTGCTGCCCAAGGAACAAGTACTCACTCATAAGTGGATTCTAGCCATAAATAAAGGACATTGAGCCAATAATTCGTGATCCTAGAGAAGCTAAATAAGAAGGTGAACCCAAAGAAAAACATATAGTTATCCTCCTGGATATTGGAAGTAGACAAGATTGCCAGACAAAAGTTGGGAGCACGGGGATGGAGGTTGGGTGGGGTAAGGGGAGAAGGAGAGAGAAAAGGGAGAAGGGGAGGATTGGGGAGAGCTTGGGAGAATGTGATAATTGAGATGGAGGAAAGGTGGATATGGGAGCAGGGAAGAAGATATCTTAATTAAGGGAGCCATTTTAGGGTTGGCAAGAGACTTGACTCTAGAGGGGTTCCCAAATGTCCAAGGAGATTTCCCCACCAAGGCAGTTTCTTTAATGACCAATGAAAGCAACACAAATACAGAAGGACCTCCTATACCACTCACTAATGAAAGGTAGCAAGCCACACAGTTAGCACAGACAAGAATAATGAGGTAAGATGTAGGATGTAAGAATTAGTTATTATAAAGCCTGAGCTACTAGGCCAACCAGTTTATAATTAATGTAAACCTCTGTGTGTTTCTTTGGGACTGAATAGCTGTGGGACCAAGCAAGACAGCAACCCCAGTCAACATATTTCTCTCATGAAGTAACCAGTTTTCCATCTAATCCAGCAATTTACTACTAATATGACTTTGCCTGGTACTTTCCTCAAGTGCCCCTAAGCAGTTTCTAAAATGAACTCAGGGCTTTGCATATGCTAGACGAGTGAGCTACATCTTCATCTTGCACATGTTTCTTGAATTAATTTTAAATTGCCATTATAAAGAGATAATTCTTCATAGCCTGCCATATTTCTATAGTGTTTTATGAATAGAAGCTGTAATTATTGACTTCCTGTTGTCTGAGTTATCTTTTGCACAATGTGTTGGTATCAAACAGCATCAGAAGACACGGTATTCCTTTTCAGAGCAAAGGAGAGATTTGCTCAGAGCCCATGGAAAACATTCTTAGGCTTCCCTCTAGTCTTGGGCTCAGGTATGTGGCTTCCTGCCCCAAAATGTAACTTTTTGAATGTGTGGATGTCACCTGCCAGTGTCATGTGTAAGTCAGTGTTTGGATTAAGTCACCTTTCACACCACGAGTGAGGAGGGACAAAGGGTCTGCTATCATTGGCTTGTCTTCTGATAAGTATGTTCTGTATACAGAATCTCTGGTGTGTAGTCAGGACATGGTTCCTTCTAGATAATAGTGATCGGTGATCTCTTTCTTAGATTTGTCACTTTGTAATCTCTGTAAAAGTGGCAGGGACTCTTTTCACCTAAGAAACTGTAAAAAAACTTTGCTTGTTCTTCTGTTTAACGGTTTGTGCATGGACATCAACTAAGAAAATGCTTTCCTTAAGTATCTTTTGGCCATTTGAACTTCTTCTGTTGAGAATTCTCTGTTCAGTTCAGTGCCCCATTTTTTAATTGGGTTAATTAGCATTTTACAGTCTAGTCTCTTGAGTTCCTTATATATTTTAGAGATCAGACCTTTGTCAGTTGCAGGGTTGGTGAAGATCTTTTCCCAGTCAGTAGGCTGCCTTTATGTCTTAGTGACAATGTCCTTTGCTTTACAGAAGCTGCTCAGCTTCAGGAGGTCCCATTTATTCAATGTTGCCCTTAATGTCTGTGCAACTGGGGTTATGCGTAGGAAATGGTCCCCTGTGCCCATTTGTTTAGAGTACTTCCCACTTTCTCCTCTATCAAGCTCAGTGTGTTCAGATTAATATTGAGGTCTTTAATCCATTTGGACTTGAGTTTTGTGCATGGTGATAGATATGGATCTACTTTCATTCTTCTACAGGTTGACATCCAGTTATGCCAGCACCATTTGTTGAAGATGCCCTCTTTCTTCCATTGTGTACTTTTGGCTCCTTTATCAAAAATCAGGTGTTCATAGGTTTGTGGTTTAAGATCCGGGTCTTCTATACGATTCCATTGGTCAAAAAGATGAACATGGGATGTACTCACTCATAATCGGTTTCTAGCCATAATTAAAGGACATCGAGCCTATAATTTGGGATCCTTGAGAAGATAATAAGAAGGTGAACCCCCCAAAAAAGATATAGTAATCCTCCTGGATATTGGAAGTAGACACGATAGCCAGGCAAAAATTGGGAACTTGAGGGTTGGGCGAGACGCGGCCAAGGGAAAATGGGGAGAGAAAAGCGTGAAGGTTAGAATGGGGGGAGCTCGGAGGAATGGGATGCTTGGGATACAGGAAGGGTCGATATGGGAGCAGGGAAGCATATATCTTAATTTAGGGAGCCACCTGAGGGTTGTCAAGAGACTTAACCCTAGAGGGGTTCCCAGGTTTCCAGGGAGACGCCCCCAGTTAGTTTCTTGGGCAGCTGAAGAGAGGGAGCCTGAAAAAGCCAGTTCCTATAGCCATACTGATGAATTTCTTGCATATCACCATAGAACCTCCACCTGGCGATAGATGAAGAAAATGACAGAGCCCCACATTGGAGCACCGGACTGAGCTCCCAAGGTCCTGATGAGGAGCAGAAGGAGAGAGAACATGAGAAAGAAAGTCAGGACCGTGAGGGGTGGCGTTCACCCATGGAGACGGTGGGACATAACTAAAGGGAGATCACCAACTCCAGTTGGAATGGGACTGATGGATCATGCGACCAAACCCGTCTCTCTGAATGTGGCCAACAGCGGGGGCTGACTGAGAAGCAAAGGACAATGGCGCTGGGCTCTGATTCTTCTGCATGGAAGGACTCTGTGGGAGCCTTCTCAGCTTGGTCGATCACATTCCTGGACCTGGGGGGAGTTGAAAGGACCTTGGTCTTAACATAGAGTAGGGAACCCTGATGGCTCCTTGGCTTCGAAAGGGAGGGAGGTGGGTATGGGTGGAGGGGAGGGGAGGGAAGGGGGAGGAGGAGAGGAGGAGATGGAAATTTTTAAATATAAAAAATAAACCATAAAAAAAGAAAATAGAGCCGGGCGGTGGTGGCACACGCCTTTAATCCCAGCACTTGGGAGGCAGAGGCAGGCAGATCTCTGTGAGTTCGAGGCCAGCCTGGTCTACAAGAGCTAGTTCCAGGACAGGCTCTAAAAAAGCTGCAGAGAAACCCTGTCTCGAAAAACCAAAAAAAAAAAAAAAAAAAAAAAAAAAAAAAAAAAAAGGAAAAAAAAAGAAAATGCTTTCCTGTCCATTGAAAAGAAAACTGTCTTTTGTGCTTGGGTATTGAAGACCAGCTTCAACAGAAAGTATACGTTCCAGGGTAGGAGTGTGAGGATTAGAATTAGTAAGCAAAAAGAACAGAGATATAAGAGAAATAAGAGAGAGCAACACAGAACAGCATCAGGAGGAACATTCAGTGAATTCTGAATCTGCCTTGTTTATTTTCCACATACTTATATACTTCACTCCAAAAGGGGAGAGGGAGGCAACAGACTTCATTGATATGATATAAGGAATAGATTTGAATTCTCTGACCTTTGGTTGCTGGGGGAGCACATTCTGTTTCTTCAGCCAATAGCCTTTAAGATACCAGCCATTTCCTATACAAGACTTAGTCTCCATAGGTTAGAATGTTTATTAAAACATTTAGCATATGTTCCTTGCTTAATATTGTTTATGCTTGTTGTAATTCTCATTATACTTGATATCTGTGCCTAGTGTGTAGTTTTGTATTGGGTTTGGAACACTCTTATTTAAACAAAAAGGGGAGGTACTATGGGAGCACATTCTGCTCTTTCAGCCAATAGCCTTTAAGATACCAGTCCACTTGGGCATGGTCTCTTATAGTTTAAAAAGCAGCAGGAACCATGTGCCTACTCTCTTGCTTCTGGGTCCCATTCCAGTTGCAAAACTCTGTTTTCTGTTTGCACTCAGAGGACTGTTGTTTAGGACAGTGATCTGTAAGTTTTTCCCCGTAAATAAATAACCCTTTTTATAATCAAGAATTCTGAACTGGTGTGGGATTGTTTTACACCATCATTTGGTGCAGGTAGAGCGGATCCATCTCTATACCCAAAATACTAATTAATCTCATCCTAGGTCAGAATCTCTTATTTGTAGCCACACCTGTTGTCAACAACTTTGAGAGAGCAAAAATAAGCTCAAACTCTCTGCCCTCCAGTCAAGGTGAAAGAGGCTCACATCTGTGGGTCCTGACACTTGGGTGTGGAGCCCTTTACTCTGTCTGCTTTCCCTTGTGTCTGAGCTTATGGAACAAAGGCTCAGAGCATGCTCTCAGTTCTCCTGATTGAGAAAATCCTGCACCTCCTGTTTGGTAATTTCAAATATTTTTCTACCTTCAGAGAGAATTCATAAATTAGATTATAAGTCTTACAAAAAAAGAGCTATGTAGATCTGAGTATAAATATTAGCAAAGTATTATGTAAATCTAATATTCCTAAAATTTCTAGGAGAAACCAAAAATTTATATATCTTTACAGTTATAATATATTGCATGTACATAAATTATATGCTTATATATAGAAATGTTATATTTACATATATCATATATATGTATTATGTATCATATAATATAATCTATATATAAATATATATTGTATATATTATATATGTATATTATAGACAATATGAAGATTTTTTTAATATATTGTCTATATAATATAATATAGGTTTATAGGTTTCAGACTTAAACACCCTTTCTGGAGGATGTTTTAATTTCATACAAGATTTCAAATTCTTGGAGTCATGGTAAATCCTGAGATAAGTCCAGCTGTATCTATAATGTGAGATTGAAGAATGGGCCCTTACTCTGCCACTCTAGACCTCTTGGGCCAAAGAATATGAACTGTGGAGATAACATTCTTTTTTAACAGACACCTTTCAGTACATTTTCTTGTAAATTTTAAACCTTCTTTAAACCTGAGCTAATGGAACTAACACAGGAAATCTTGAAAAGTTAAACCCACCATGTCCTCAAATAAAGTTCTGAAAAATGTGTATCATAATGGAATGAGCATAGAGACATAATATTTATTTTCAACTAAAATTATTTTAATCTCCAATGAATTGCCTGTCTAAGAAGAATAACTTATACTGCTTTTTCAAATGCAGGTAAATCTCTATAGTAAAATATTTTTTAAGAGCTTAAGGCTGGACCTTTGCCAGAGTTTTCTTTACATTTAGGAACTGTGTCTGTGGTGTAAACTCATAGTGAACTTTTCTTTTGAGTCACACTTCAGACAAGGGAAAATACACTAAATAAACACAGATAATTTAGTATTTCCTTTCCTTTTGAGCAGGGAAATTCTCAACTCCCTATCTGTACCAGATTTTTATGAAGTTTGCACATAATGGTACTTAGGTCCTTAGGAACAATATAATCTCCAGGTTCTCAAAGACAAGAGAAAAACAGGAAGATGTGAAAGGAAGGCAGTAGGAGAGGCATGTAAAATTAGCAGTGTAAAGGGTGAGCCAAACTACATAAACAGAGGTCTATGAAAACAACAACAAAAGAAACCCCCCAAACAAAAATCAAAACCAAAAGCTACCTTTACACACACACACACAAAGATAAAAGGCAAGATTACAGATTCAAACAATAGCCACTTCACCAAATTCATTAATGAAAAGAAAAATTGTGTACAGTGATCAAGGAAGATATGGCCATTGACCTCTGACCTTCACATGCATGCACACATAGGCACCCATGCAAACGTGCACACAAGCACATATACTACACACACACACACACACACACACACACACTGATATTTGATCATCTTCAAAGGAGGAAGTGGGGGTAGAAAAAGATGGTAGATATTTTTTGCCCTGAAAAAACATTTCCAATATAAATAGGAGAAGCAGAGGCTCTCCTCCCTTGTTTCTTTTCCTGCTTGCCATCAATTTTCCTGAAATAATCCATCTTGTTTATGTTAGAAATCCCTTGTAAATGTGGTAGCTATTGAAATAATCATTGGCGAAATTAGGTAAGTTAGAAAAATATGATAAGTGACTTTATGCTTGTCTGAGAGTGCCAAAGGGAACCGAACCACACAGCTCATTGCTTAGTGAGAACGTGATCATCAGTAACTCTTGCAACTGTAATCACAGAAACAGGAGCAAGACTGAAGAATGCTTATATCAGATTGGAAAGATGGCCCAAGACAAACATAACCCATAAGGATAATATGGTATTTGAATGTAATTATCCCCACAAACTCATAGAGAGTGGCACTATTAGGAGTGTGTCACTGTGGAAGTGGGCTTTGAGGTCTCACATATGCTCAAGTCATGCCCAGTGTCTAAGAACACTTCCTGTTTCCCCTGAAAGACGTGGCACTCTTGGTTACTTCTCTAGTACTACGTCTGCCCACACGCCACCATGTCCCACCATGATAATACAGGACTAAACCTCTGAACTGAAAGTCAACTCAACCAAATGTTCTCCTTTCTAAGAGTTGACGTGGTCATGGTGACTTTTCACAGCAGCAGAGACCCTACGACAGGTAAGGGGTGAACACTGTCAGCTCTGGAGGACGTGGTAAGAAGACATGCTCACCAAACCTCTGCTAACACATATTGTGAATTTTTTCTTTAGATCGCCCAACAAAGTTTGACAAGAACAGAAAAAGAAAAGCCCTAAAATATCAGGGTAATTAAAAAAGCAGTCTTCCCAATAATGTGAACATTATCATAGTTGATGTTTTAAAAATGCCAAAACTGAATCTTTGTGATGAAAATATCAGCTACAAACAACTTACATGAGAGAAGATTAAAAGATTAATTCTGGCTTATTATTTAAGAGATTTAAGTCCATCATGGAGGGGAATGCAGTGGCCAGAGAGTGTGCTGGAGACTTCTTAATGAACCTAGAAGCAGACAGGAGTCAAAGCAGGGACCAGGCTATGTATAGCCTTTAAAGTCTTGCCCCAGCTAGGCCCCACCTCCAAAGGGCTTCACAGTCTTTTAAAACAGTGAATGCGTCCCAAATACTAGCCTGTAGGGCACATTTCTGATTAAAGTTGAAACAAATAATCAAAAAAGAGGAATCATCCTTTCCCAGGGCACAAAATGAACCCAGTATTAAAGAGTTTCAAAAGATATAAGAGATGTCTATATAGGGAGTGATCCAATAGAGAGTGTAATCCCCAAACAAAAAATTGAAAAGCTTTACGGTAATGTATTGTTTCTGAGCAGTAGACCTTGGAACACTGCAGCCAGGGACTCTCAATAAGTTCTTGGAGCCTCCAAGATTGTCAACTGCTAGTTCCCTAGCATATACACTGCAGGAAGGCAAATGCTGTCCTGCACTAATAACGTCTTTCCAGATGGGAGACTTGAAGGAACAGTAGTTACAAAACTGGATTTTCTGAGATGTGGGACAAAAATTTCATGCTGTCTACCTAGATAAAAGAGAGAGAGAGAGAGAGAGAGAGAGAGAGAGAGAGAGAGAGAGAGAGAGAGAGAGAGAGAGAGCACTTTTCCAAACAATAATATTTATTGGGAAGAAAGGAACACAGACAAGGGAATACTTGAGTGATAATACACAATGAGCACATTTAATGAAATTGAACAAGGACATCTATATACTGAAATGAAGAGATCTAGATCTACATATTTTTGAGACAATAACCACTGACCACAAGTATAAATACAAGAGTATTCCCAGCCCAATGTAGATCTGATCACTGCTGGTTGACACCTTTTCGCGAATGGTTGAGGGGGCCTCTATATAAGCTTGTGGGTCTGTACTGTTTTCTCTTAAGGCCACTATCAGGTGTGCTTGCATAAGAACTTCATCTTACCTTTCTGACCTATTTACCATATTTTGGAGAGGCCTTGCCTCCAATTTTATTCTGATAATTTACATATTTCTTTCCCTGTGGCAAGTAACTGACTCTAGTACAGTCTTGTAATTATGTAGGACTGGTGGATACAGCAAATTACTTTAATTACTTTGTCTGTTGTCAGACAAGACGCCATCTGTCCAAGGGAGCCATCTATCATCCTTAATAGGAGTATTTATTCAAACAAGCAAAGTATTTTTTTCTGTACAAAACCAGTTTGCAGAAATTCCTCAAATGAACAGTACAGTTTATAGCTTCATGATTAGAGTTCCCTGGAGCAAACATTTGAAGCAGGAAACTATCTAAGTACTCAGAACCTTGTGTGTATGGCCTATGCTATAATTTACCCGATGTAATATCATCGTCTTAAGAATATTTACCATGCAGAAGTCAGGCAATGGCTTTCAAAGACATGTTTTCCTTTGATTACATCACAACACACTCCTTCCTAAGAATGATGTTATTCTCTCACTGATCTGATGTTTCTTTTTCCATTTCCTTGCAAAATGAGTACCGATGTTCAGATTAGAGTTAAAAGAGATTTTCTCCCAGTTTAGATCTTTGGACACATACCACTTCCAAGGGAAGCAGCTTTCTGGCCAGCACTTCCTTAACTTGTTTGCATTCACATCCAGCAAAAATTCCTCAAGCTCTAGGGTCCAAAACAATTTCTTCTGATGTTGACATTTTTATTTATTTCCTCAATAAAACAGGCTGAGAGAAATTTTACATCTTAAGATCTCTTTAAAAAGAAGCACACAGGCTGACGTCTTTGCCTCAAATGCAAATGGAAGGTAATCGTAGCGAGAAAGGATGACACTGCAGATGACAGAGTTACTTTACCATGTGCTGGACCATGTGCTGGACCATGTGCTGTACCATGTGCTGGACCATGTGCTGGACCATGTGCTGGACCATGTGCTGGACCATGTGCTGGACCATGTGCTGGACCATGTGCTGGACCATGTGCTGGACCATGTGCTGGACCATGTGCTGGACCATGTGCTGGACCATGTGCTGGACCATGTGCTGGACCATGTGCTGGACCATGTGCTGGACCATGTGCTGGTTCATTGTTTCAAATCATAGCAAAGTACTTTTGACACTGAGAATTCAGTAAAGGAGTTTGATTGGAAGCCTGAAGTATAATTTTTAAAATCCACACATGAATTAAAATGGAGAAATTAAATATTAAATTTGACTCACTAAATAGTAAAAACATTTTTTTTTAATTTCCCTCCCTCATCTCTCAAAGAATGTTTTAACTTCACAGGGTAGATTAGGAGCCAGACACATGACACACAATTCTGTGATAGAAAGTGCCAGCAGACATAACTTACTGCACCCATGTGCAAAAACCCCAAGTCTAGGAAAGTGCTTCGAATTTAGCTGGATATCTTCTGGCAGTTTAGAAAATTTTATGTTACGAAGTTCTATCTTCAATCACAGAATGTAGAAGGAATATGAAAAGAATGCCAGAGGTATTATTAAGCCCACGGGGTTTTGATACTAAACAGGAAGATATATAAAAATATCAGGGTACAAAAAAGTAAAAATCCCAAAGGGAAGACAAAGTCTCCTGTTGACGCTCTTTAGTGGCAGCAACCAGTTTTCAGGAGACAAGGGAACTCCACAGACATCAAGCATGTATGCACAAAATTACGAACATGAGCTTGGCCGCCTCCAGTGTTCTCACTGTAGTTTCCCTACTACTAGGGTGGAACCCAGTCATGCACGTTCCCCGAGAGCACTGCACTCCTGAACCGTTTCCTCAGCTCTCTGACTAACTTTCCTAAGGAAACCCAAAAGATGCTGACCATCAACACAAACCCTCAAGGAGTTTTGCAAAATACAAGAAACACTTGCATATGGATATCACTCCCTACCATCAGGAAATCAAATTATTATGAGGACAACAATTCCTCTGGAAACAGTGAACCTGTGCCTCTATGCCATGGGCCTCTGAGCACCACATCCCTCTTATTAATGCTAGGACTTTCTTGTCAAGGCTTGGACTTCATCACGCTGTCACTTTTATTTTGATTACAACTCTTAAGTTTTCCACACTCATCATTTTAATAAGAAATATTGCATTGAGCTTTAGGGACACTAACATGCATTTTCTCTCACCTACACATCACCAAAAACAATGCATTGAGAAACTAATGTGTTTTGTGATAGTAGGCATATTAAAAAGCCAAGAGGTATCCTGCAGGGAAAATTCTAACAGACGAGAGAAAGAGAGCCATCAGCTTGCACTTTATGTATCTCTTCACACTGGGTTGGAAATGTGTGATTTAAATGCATGGGCTTGAACTGTCAGAAACATTGCCCATCTTCCCCTTAAAGATACAGCAAATATTAAACAGGATTCTGCCCTAGCTTTTGACTGTTGTTGCTATTAAGACTCATTCTAAAATTTACCTCCCCCCCCCAAAATGAATGAAATTTGGATATGTGTTAAAACATGGATGGAACTAGGGTACTACAGCAAAGTGAAAAAATAAACACTAGACATTGGTTAAAGACATAAGAATAGTGTTGATAAGTCAAATATTAGTAGCCAGGTGTAAAAAGGACAAAATCATGAAGTTAGAGAGAAGGTAAGTGACCTTGCAGGAGACTTGAACTCACTGTCCAGACAACTGCACATGTCAGACAACTCACAGTTGCCTAAAAATCCAGATCCCGGAGAATCTAATACTTCTAACCTCCGTGGACATCTACACTACCATGCACACACACACATACACACACACAGTAATAGCTACGTTTATGGAAGCAGAGTAGAGTACTTGTTGCCAGGGTCAGAAGCCATGGGTAGGGGAAGCTGTTACTTACAGGCAGCGAGTTTCAGTTTATAACATTAAATAGTGTCTGGTGATTGTCGGGATAAAAACCTTAAATATCTTAATACTACCAAACTCTGTCCTAGAAATGAAAAAGGTGGTGCAATTTACATCATGCATTTCCTTAGCACAGTAAAATGGGGGTAATTCTAAACATCTGAGTCTTGAGTACTATGAATCTTCATTATACCTAGGAAGAACTAGGAGAATTCACAAAGATTTAAGAAAGTAAAACTCAGTATTGATATTTTGCCTCCAGCAATCTTACCAGTATATTTGGTTTTATGGGCCTTGTAATTCCATTTTCAAGGGTCCACTTGTAGAATTGATTAATGCTTGTTCTGTTAAATTGAATTCTTACTAAATTTAAAGAGATTCTTTTTAAAAATCTAATATCATGAGGTATTTACAAGTTTAATTTATGATATTAGAAGAGTTGAGTAGCCTTGAAGGCTGTGTTTAAATATGACAATTTTATTGCTAGGAAGAAAACTGAACATTTTAGCTCAAAATGCTAACCACACAGGAAAATTTAAGAAATTCAGTCTTCTAAGAAAATTTGTAAGGCTTTAAAAGCTTCCTTAAAATGATAAAACTATTTTTAAAATAATTCAGACTGTATTATGACTTAACGTTGAAGACAGTTTACTGAGCAAGGGAAGTGTATGGAAGAAAATTTAACTGCCTCTCTCATGGCCTTTCTATGCAGGAAGGGTATTGTTGGGGTTGCTGAAACCATGACATATGTATCTGCGCAATGGCAGCTACTCAGCAGTTAAGGCAGGAAGGTCCCAAGCTTAAGGCACCGAAGGGTTGCTCAGAGATAGTGCTCTTCTCCAGTGTGTACAACATCCTGGGCTCTTTCCAAAGGTTTACTACTGTTGACAATTCTTACAGTGACCAACATTCACTCTCTCACTGAGCTGTACTCAGGCGCCTCTGAGCCTTTCCCTTGACTAGGCCTGAGCCTTGGCCCGCTTAGATGAACACTGTCATAGTCTCTAAAAGCTCAAGGCTGTGTCTGTGGATGGCTCCAGCCTTGCTTACACTGCTTGCTGAGGAAATCTTGAGGCTGCCAAAGGAATTAGTGAAGATAGAAGGAACTGTTCCAGTATACCCTTGAAGACAGGATGCTGTCCCAACACCTGGAGCCAGAATTCACCAGTTAAGGCGCTCAGGGGGGCTCCACACCCACTTACTCCCGTAATTTGGATGTTCTCCACTCTATTTATTTGCCTCCCCAATCAGCACTTTTAAAGGGCCAGTACCCCTCTCCCCACCCCACCCGTGCAACAGAGGCTGAATTCTATTCACGCTGGGCTGTTTTGCCTACTACAGTGATTAAAACTACGCCTATCTGTAGTCGGGGGATACTTGTTTGTTTCACACGTTTCCCCGCCACCCAGCCTAAAATAATCACACCAGAAACTATATTAATTACAACACTGCTCAGCCAATCACTTAGGCATATTGCTAGGTAGATCTTATATCTTAAATTAACCCACTTATATTATTTTATATTTTACCACGAGGCTCATGGTGTACCCGTACCTACACGCAGGTGTTTTTCTCCTCCAGAGGCTACATGGCTTCTCTGTCTCCTCCTACTCTCTCCTCCTCTATCTGCTTGGAATTCCCACCTGACCTTTTCCTTTGCTGCAATAAGCCCAAAGCAGCTTCTATATTAACCAATGGCATTCGCAACGTACAGAGGAGAATCTCACATCACTTATCTTTGTAATCAGTGTTTATCTGGGTTTATCTTTCACAAAAGAGAAGAAAGAAATCAGAGCTGGGCTATGGCAAGTAGCTTCCCAGTACTGCTAAGGTAAGAGCAAACCAGATACCCTCACCACAGAACGGAAATTAGACAATTCAGTGGGCCACCCAGAGGTAGGACTAAACATACCATGTTTGTCGTACTATTTAACTTATATTGGACTGGTTTGAGTAAGTTTTCCTCTTAGAGCCTTTCGTGAGTTCTTCAGTCTTCGACTGATGCCCCAGCACACAGTCTGGGTCCCAGGATGTGTCTGAGGCTGTGGAGCCAAGTCTCTCAGGAGCCCGACAGCCAGCAGCTCCACTTCTCTCACGTTTTCTAAAGTAGAGCAACTTATAATTTTGCTCAGGTGCAAAAACAGTTTGAAACAGACTCTGGCTCTTAAAGATTTTCCCACAATCAAAAATAGATTTTCTTTCCTTTTTAAGTCATTTGCAAAGCACCCTGCTTAGCAACATGTGCATTTAATAATTTGGTGGGGGGCAGATAATACGGATGACCTGGTGTGAAGCCGTTTTAACAAGCCAGTGTTTCTGAGTAAGCGCCGAGCTTTCCTGCACACAAGGTACGTTTTTAAGTGAGTCAGAAATCACTTATCGATCAGCCTCTGTGTGTTGATTGCTGTGTTAATATTATTGACAATTTGAAAGAAGAACAGAAGGCTAGGACTCGGACTTCAAAGAGTTTCTAACTGCCCATTTGGAATATGGAACGCTTCTTAGTAGACAAGGTCCGACTCGGTAATGTGCTGCAGCCATCCGCGCATCAGCTTTAGGGCACTAGGTCACTCTGTAGGGGAAGAGGGAAGGAAATGAGAAGAAGGCTATAAAAATGAAATTGCCTCCAAAGCAATCTTGTGACCAACGGTCAAATGGAACGTTTCAAGCAGGCACTAGAGAAACCTATCCAAAATTATACCTCTTACTAACCACAGGTTTGATCCAAGTATCAGCTCAATGAAGAATTTTCAGATTACTAGAAAAACATCACTGCCCTCTGTGCGGGACTGAAAATACAGATGGATGAGGACCATATCGCACTGGCGACCCAACTCTGACCTACATTCTGCAGCAATCTGCCCCAAACAATCAAGTCTTGGCCAGTGACTGACACTTTCTCCCAGTTTTTAACTCCAGCTTCTAACTTAGGACCAACCAGAGAAAGCCAAATGTGCCGACAAACACATCCTGCAGGACACAAGGTCCTCGCTGTGACCTTCATTTTGCCAGCATCATACAATCAAAGTAGGCACAAATACAACCATTTACAGATGAAGTCAATGCTGCCCCCTTCTCACCTTTCCTGGAAAGTCTTGGAGTCTCATGGCTGGATAGGGGATGGTGGTAGCTCTTACTACAGCAAGGTCCAAAAGCAGTACATTTTAAATTTTTTAAAAAGGTTTACTTATGCATTTAACTGTTTTTCCTACACATATATGTCTGTGCAAGGTGCCTGCAGAGGTCAGAAGAAGATCAGATCTCCTGGAAGTGGAGTTATAAATGGTGGTAGGATCTAACCCTGATCTTCTTCACTGAGAAATCTTTCCAGCCTGACGTTGCCTTTTAATATTTTCATTTCAGTGGTCTTTTACTTTCCATTTTTGTCAGCAAATTCCCCTAAATACATTCTGCACTGCTGGGTGCTATAGACCAGCCTTCAGCTAGGGGCACTAGCAATGACGCCTTGGTATCTTGGCACTCCTGGTAGAAAAGTCAGAATGGGGTCTAAACTCTGTTCTTGGTGTATTCAGTCTCTCAGCCATTTTCCTTTTGATGGACATACTCTGTCATTGGTTCTCAGCTGTGACTTCTTTGGTGAAACCAGGTAATTCTTTGCTGCCCTTTGTGTATGTTTTACTTTGACCTGTCCGAGAGAATTTGTCATAAGAAGGAAAATCACAGATCACATGCAAACACAGACTCTGTAAATCAATAGTTCTATCAGATCACATAAAATGAATTTACAGATCTTACTGAACATGCATCTGCTTGGACAAACTGTTCACACTCAGTGGATGAGTTTCTCCTTTTGCTTTGGCATTTCTCTGCAGAACTTGGCTGATTTAGAAAGTGCACTGTGTGCAGGGTTAGAGGTAATGGTGTAGGTAATCAGATTTGAGGTAGGTGTCATGTGATTTGCACAAAGATCTTATTTCCACAGACTACTGCCAACTCTCTTTAGCTCTCTCAAAGAAGGTTTCCCCATGTCTCATATTCTAATACTTGTACAAGTCTCTCAAATGGTGCATTTTCTTACCCAGCGTGATTAGGGCTTTCTGTGGCTGCTCTGGGGGAACATTTGACTTGACTAAAACTGTTCACTTGGGAAGTGCCTCTGGGAAGAAAAAAGGATGATATTTCTCTAGCACATAGGGTAACATTTCTTCATTGGTATACACAGGCCTCTAAGCAAATTCTGAATCATAAATTGCTTCACCGAGAGACTCTTTGACTAAAGATAATGCAATGACGCAAAAATGAACTAGACATTTGTTTGGTAAATTCTCCCTTTCTGGTCCTCCAGTTTCTCCTGCCCTCTGTTCTCTTTACTTCTGTTCCTCCATGTGTTCCACCCCAGATCCTTATCTCCTGCCAAAGTTGACAATGAGCCCTGACATATACTACTTTTATCTGAAGACCCACCTGAGACAGTGTAAAATGAAAGATGAGAGAGAGAGAGAGAAATAGAGAGTCTAGACTTAAGTGTTATAATTAAGAATTTCTCTAGACCCAGATAAAACCAGCCATAATTAATAGAGGAAATAAAAATTCTTTGGGGTAATTCAGCCTGGGTTTACTTGACCTGTACACATGTTGCTCAGACCTCAGATGCTAAACCTTGGTTGGCAGAATTTTACAGGTCCAACTCAGCAAGAAACTGTGAGATCCCTTCTCAGAGAACAAGCTTGAGGACCCTGAAAACAGGCAAACAGGCTCAAACTCTCCTTGGAGTCTTATCAAAATATCTCCAGTAAAACCAACAGAACCATAGTTGATTTATGCAAAGAGTAAACTAACAGAAATGCAGAAAACCAGGACGGAATAGAAAACACCTTGGGCAGTATTGAAAGCTAAGGATGGGTCCATGTAAAAGTGGGCTTTCCTGTCAGCCCGTGAAACTGCTAAACATGAACTTGGACATCTATTTCAAAAGCAGATATGAGAGTATGGAAGTGCCCCTTCTTTAAACTAAACCGCCTAGCAGAAGAATTTGAAAGGTTTTAAAACAAAAGGAAGCACAACCAAAATTAAACGTGTGGCCCTAGAGGTCACACGATTAACACAGATCATGTCAACCAACCCCTTTGGACAAAGACACTTCTAGTGTTGTAAACAGATAGGACATCACAAAAACGATTGCTTTGTCTTCCTAGATTAAAACCGAGATGAAGAAAGCTCCCACCATTCAGACCCATGGCAGAGATCTGAGGAAGTCTAAAGTGCCCACCGCCCTGCCTTGCCCTTGAACACTCAGCAGGACGGATGGCAAGCGTGATAGTTGGTCTCATCAGTTCTTGCAGAATGACTGCTATGCTTGCTCCACCAAGATGCCACCTTTGTTCCACCTCTCCCTCGTGGCAGGGTCCCATACAGGCAGTTCACATGTTATGATTCTTTCTCCTGTTCATCCCTGCATTGTGTTTCCACAATGAGCATGTCTACTAGCACCTCTGCTAGCTGACAAGAAGACTTCGGGAGCAGTAAGAACGCAACATGAATTGCACAGTGGGAGGGTTCTTTCTTGAGGTTCCAGAGGTTTCCTTGTTCATAGCCAGGGCATTTCCATGCTACCCAAAGCTCTGCCTTCTCCACTGTTTCTCAGATATATCTGAGATAAGGATCATCGCACTGTATCTGGCGCTCCATGGGCTAAACATTCCACTGGCCTTAGGAAGAGAGATGGGAGAGAATCAAGGAAGTGAAATGGAGCCTACTACGCAGAGCTTTTGTCTCCAAGTCTGCCCCCAAGTCCCCTGAAGCCCAACGCAAAGGGAGAATGCTGGTCTATCACTGAGGTGCTTCTATCAAAAGATCTGGCCTCACAGACATGGTGGTAATACATTTCTAATCCCAGCACTCAGGAGGTACAGGAAGATAGTTTCTGTAAGTTTGAAACCACCCTTGTCTACATAGTGAGTTCCAGACCACCCAGAACTCCATATTGAGACCCTGTCTAAGCCCAAACAAACAACAATAATAAACCCAAATAAACAAAAAAGCAAAAAATCTGGCCTGAGATGGTGATGCACTTCTGAAATCCCAGCCCTTGGGAGGCAAAGACAGGAGGGGTTTCACCATAATCCACTGCTATGTTGTGAGTTTGAGTTCAGGGCCAGTCTGAACTACATGAAGCCTTATCTCAAATATACAGGTCATAAAACACTGCCACTCTCCCAGTAAAAAAATCAAACATACATGTCAATGTGAGTATGAACTCAGTGCCAACAGCAGTACCTAACCCAAATATCCCGTCAGCCTTACAACGGTTTTTGAAGTTGTATGTCACCTCCACCTAATATGACTGCCTTTCTGGAGGAGGTGCCTAGGGATGAAGTCTAGACTTCTCCCCCAAGGCAGGCAGGATCTGGCTTCTACCAGCATTATTTGAGACAACCTTCTTTCTTGTTTACTACTATTTCGTGGCAGCAGTCTGCCATCTGTTCTCCACAGATCTTTGTTGTTGCTGCTGCTGTTCCTGTTCCAGGCTCCTTCTCATCCTCATTCTCAGTGTGTCAGACACACCCCTGCTTCTCCTCAGCCGAGCTTCCCCTGACCCATATCTCCAAAGACGGCACTTCCAGGTGTTCTTCAGTTCAGTGCATGCACTGAATAGTGAAAAACTACATCTTGGTATTTCTCCAAGGTCTATTTCTAGGCCAGCAAAAGTTTTCCAGGAAGGACCACATAGAGTATGCGTGTGCTTCATGGTCCATATGGAGTTACAACCACACAGCTCTGCCACTGCAGACATAAATAGGCAAATGTAAGCGGATGGGGCCGCTGTGCTCGAAAAGCAATTATCTGAGGGCAGGAAACTTATCTCTGCAGCATGTGCTGTAACATCCCTTCCCACGGGGCTGTTCCAGAGACAGTTTCCCATACAGGCTATTCAGTTCCAAGTGGTCAGCCTTAAGTGCATGTGCATACAAACAATGCTAAATAGGTGCAAAAGGGTGTGTGTTTGTGCACATGTGTGTGTACATGTGCACATGTGTGTGCTAGAAAAATAATAATTAAAGATGAGACTGTGAATTTGAGGAGGAGAATATAGGAGGAGTTGGAGGGTGAAAGATAATACAAATACAGTATACATGAATGAAAGTCTCAAAAATAATAAATTAAAATTTAAAAATCAACATTTATTTTAAATATAAAAATAAATATTGTTTTACAGAAAAGGATTAAAAATATGGCCATTATCTTACATGAAACAAATAAATAAAATGTTTTTTTTTAAGTTTGGAAGATTAAAAATAGCAAAGGAGAAAATCTGTTGTGACCCTTAATTATTATCAAATTTTACCTCTCTGAATTTTCTTCTTTGATATTTTAGTTTGTTATTCTGTTGCCTCTCCCTGGTTTTCAGCTTATTTCGTTCAGCTCAGTCTTTCTTTATCAAAGCATCAAGGCCTACGAGAGCCTCCTTGCTCCACAGGAGTTTAGCTACCCGGGGGGGGGGGGGGGGGGTTGTTTGTTTGTTTTCAATCTGACATACTGGTGCTTTTACTTTCATTAGGAAATCCTTTTCCCCCTGAAGCATGTGTTGGAAGCAAGTCTGCACTGTTTTCTCTGTTAATGGTGGGTTTTCCACTCAGATCAATTTTTACAATTGTCCTCCGAGTAGAGGAAAATAAGGAAGGTTTAAGCGGATAGATGTGAGCTGTCCATGTGTTAGTTACACTGGAAACCATTCTGCCTACATCCCTGCTCTTAGTTATTTGATAAATAATTATTAGTCATTACTACTTAAATCTGACTGAATTTTTATCACTCTGATGATTGTCGTCCAGTGCTTTGGATTCCACTCCACTGATGTGATGATCTTCTGCTCTCACGACTATATCTTCCTCCGTCTTTTCCCCTTCGATTTTTCTAGTTAGTATTAGGGTTGACTTTATTCTTCAGAACAAGGACCTGTCTTTTTACAGAAAAAAGTAAACAAAAAATTGTCATTTTTGCTTTTGTTTCATCCAACTTATTTCCCATTTATTATTTAGCATATTTTATCATGTACTTCTCCTTTTTCTTTCTTTGCATAATTTAAAAAATAGTTTTTTTCCCGAAGTCACTTACTCTACTCTATAAGCCTCTGGGGAAAATGCTAAATGAGACAACAATCACTTTGTGCCTCTTCCCAAGGCTTTCTTTTGCCATTCTCAGATTTTCTGGAGATAACTGCACAGGTAAGATGTCGTACCCAAATCAAATCATCTGGGTCTTTTAGATGCTCCAGATGAATACACAAAGAACGGGTTAGTGGGAGGTTCAGAAAGTATCTGCAGTAAGACGCTGGAGTCCGGCACTTTCCAACCTGTTGACCTCTTCCTGCCAGAGCTCTCTGTCCATTCCCTGGTGTCCTATTCCAGGGCAAAAGGCCAAGCATCCATTGGCTATGATTAGAGTTGTTTAAACCGTAACATCTGCTTGTAATTAGTGTATATCCTTCCAAGATCCCGATATATGATGGATTCTAGCCCTCACTTTCCAGAGGCACTGCACATGTTTTTCTAATTTATGTTTTCATAGATATTTCATAAGATTTATGGAGGGTTTTTAAATTGAAAACATGCCCACATGTGCTTTCTCATTCTTTAACTTCTATTTAGTTCTTTATATTTTGTATTAATTTATACAGAGCTCACTGAAAAGATTATACACAGTATTCCCCAATATTTGGAAGATGTGGGAAAGACCCCAATATTCAATCCGCAATAGTCTATATGTTTGAGACTCATCACAGCTAACAGGTTATTCTGGTTGTGATTTTTCTGTCTGTTCTGTGAAACTAAAATAGGCTATTTGTAAATTGTCTCTTATCATTACGTTTCATATTCTCCAATCATATGATTTTTGCTACTTAGTGTTACATCTATAATATCCAGAAAATTATTCTCAAATGTATCAGTAGAGTTATGCTGGTATTTTTATCTTTGAATATTTGGAATATCATGAACATATGCACTTTCTCATTCTTAAATTTATAATCAACTCCTTTTATATTAAATTACGTAGAGATAGTTATATTTTGTCTCTTTTTGAAAAACCATATGCTTACAAACTTATTGGGAAATATACCAGACTCAGCATATAAATAAGTAGTTTTTTTTTTTCAGATAAGGAATCTTGGGAACTTTTTTTTTTAAAAAAAAAAAAACCTGGGGTTTTTTGGGGGGTCTGTTTGTTTGTTTTATTTTAAATGACATTAAAGTAAGAAAGAAGTTGGGAAAGAGGAAGGTGCCAGCAGGAAGGTCATAAGACAAGAGAAGGAGACAGGAGGTGAATGTGACCAAAGTGCATGCTTGCATGTGGACAAATACCAGATGGTCACAATGAAGCCTGTTATTGTCTATACCTGAAATTTAAAATGTATTAATAGCACTATTACCGCCTGTGACACGTGTGATATGGCTTTCTTCTCCCCTCTTACATTGGTCCAGGAATCCATCTCAGCTACCCAGATTTGTGCAACAATCATCTCTACCCTCCCAGCAATCTCAGTGGCCCTGTAACTGGACTTTATTAGACACAAGGATTCTGCTATGTTTATAAATCAAATGAGAGTAAGTTGAAGATTCTGTGACTAGTGTTCTCTAAGGGGGTGTTTATTTTCTAAGTAAAATAATGTTTTCCCTGTAGTATAACTTTCATGATCTGGAAGTTAGACATTGCCACACATCAAATTCATAATTCATATTAAAAATTTATCTAATCATCAATAATACTCTCTATAGTGTGAGTTTGATTTTCGGATAAATTTAATTTTATTTGAATCAAAGGGATATCTCAACTTTTCTTGATCTTTTGGGTTTAAAGAGGACAGGGACCTTTCATAAAATTTACCTGAGGGCAACGTTGATCTTTCTTCAAAACAAGATTTGCTCTCTGTGCATCATGGAGGTGATATCGATTCTCAGTGCAGTATCTGGGGAGGAAGAGAAGAGTGATAAATGCTGGTTTTGATCATGTGGATGACTTGGTACCTGAGAGTTTGTCCACTGCAGGGAGATCTTCTGTCTTTGTGTCATGATTAAGTAGTTTGATAATTGGAGGCTAGGGAAACAGCCTGATACTCTTCCAACACTTGTCTTGGCATTTCTAGGTTAATTTCAAGTGATTCGTTGTATTTATGAACACAGGCAGGCTACTGATTTTTTCCTATTTACTTACATTTTGTATTGGAATTAAGATTTCTATTTTATTAAATTGATTATAATCATTATTTGTTTTACTATGTAACTTATCCCAAAGTTAACCCATGGGACCCCATAGAAAATGCCTTCTTTTATCTTTTTAAGCTTTACATCAGAGTCTTAAATTAGCTTGCTTTCCTCCTTTTTTTTCTCCCCCCAATATAGGGTTTCTCTGTGTAACAGGATCCTGGTTGTTCTGAGACTCGCTCTTTAAGCCAAGATGGCCTCAAACTTACAAAAATATTCCTGTGTCTGTCTTCTGAGAGCTGGGGTTAAAGGCATGTGCTGCCACTACCTGGTACATTAGCTCTTTTAATGCATTCTTATTAAGTTCATTTCTATGTAAAATATAATATTCAAGGGATTCCTTATGAAATACCAACATTTTATTTAAAAGTGTCTAATCAGAAAGCCCTGATCTTGCTAAAGAATTTTCAACACTACATATTGTCACAGAAGAGATGACAATGCCTGTTGCCAATTCCATCTCTTGATTTTTAATCTTTTGTTAGCTTTTACCTCAGTAGGTTATGGGAAAATGTATGGCTTTTTAGTTATTTTAGTTTTTGTTTTCATTTGTGGAGTAGAAGGAAGACATCGCTGGATTCAGGAATGGCGTGATACGACTCCATTCATGTCAGTTATCCCCACAACAAACAACTCCCATCACTCCCAGTGAGAGTGAGAGAGTTTCTAAGAGTTAGCAGATTCTCTGTCATGGCCTCCACAGGCTTTCATTTGAGAATATTTGTGGGATTTTTCTTTGAATTCTTTAATGTGTTATAAATGTCCAAAGATAACATCAATTTCCTGAAGGATTTCCGGCCCAAGTATATTAGAAGAAATTGAAGAGAAGCCCTGACCTGAGAGATCTGTGAAGAGAACTCTTGTTTGCTCGTTATTCTCCTCTTTCCAAGTGTTTCAAGCCCTCCCTCATGTGCAGTGAGGTGCTTTCCTCTACAGTCACCATGTTAATGTCTCACAGTAGGGCTTTTTAATGTATTCATTTATTTACTTACTTATTTTATATATGTATATGTGCAATTTTATGTGTAAATTTCTACATAAAATGTACTTGTGTCGCAGCATGTACGTACAGTGCCAGAGATGGTCAGGAGATCAGATGCCCAGGACAGTCGTGTGAGCTGGGATGAGTGCTGGGAATTGAGCCATGGTCACTTAGAAGAATAGCCAGTGCTCTTAGCCTTGAAGCTCTCTCTCCAGCCCCACCCCACAGTAAGGCTGTTGTTTGTCACTTAAATGTCACTCTAGAGAAGCCTGTTAAAGGTGCCTAAGAACCAGGGTTTGTTGGTGGCTGTGCTACTATGAAAACTTGTCTAGCAATCTCCACTGAACCTCATCAACAGAGGGCCAGGGTTGTGGTCCATGTCTCTTCATGGATTACTGCAATAGATGCTCACTTTGTGGTGGAATAATTAATGTTTTCATTCTGCACTCTGAACAGTGAGGAAAATGAGATCCAATTGTCCTTAGCAGTGTTTCTAATGTCTTGAAGTCTAGAATACACAAAAGCTAGTTTCAAAAATTTTTAGCCATTCCACTAAAATGTAAACCTATTAACAACAGCCATGTTCACATGTTTGTTTGTTTTTAGATAAAATTTATGGACTGGGCTAAGTGTTGTAGAATTCTCATGCAATGCTTAAAAGGCAAAAACAAAAGACTACTACAAGTTTGAGACAAACCTAGTTGATGTATCAGGTTCCAGGCCAGATAAGGCTATTCAATAAGGCTGCATCAAAAAACAATTGTCATGTATAAAACTCATAAAACTCATCCAATAGATGAGTTATAATAAATACAAATGTATTTATAACCATCACACTAACGAGATAAGATTTCCACCGAGGCAGAAAGTCCCCAAACGCCCTTTTCCAGTGTAGGGCACAAGACTCCCTTCCACCTCCTCAAGACTGTCTTGAATAGACAGACTGAAAGGAAGAAACATACTCAGTAAGAGGGCAGAGGTCGTGACAAACTTTAATTACTTCACTGTCCAGTGTGATTCAGAACTTCAAATACCCCTCTCAGGAGAGGAGAATAAGACAGAAACATACTTTAAAAACAACTCAGAAATTATATGGGAATCTGGTGGGCTTGGTAAAACATGTCATGGTGGTGGTTCCACAGAACAGACAATGGATTGTAATGATTTTCTTTGGAATATTGAATGGAACCAAGGCACAAGGCAATGGTGTATAACAGAAGTCGACTCAAGTGTGCTGCTGGGCTTTGGTTACTCTTCCTGCAATGTAAGTTCCGGTGATGGGACTAGAGGTAATTGCTTTCTTCCTTACTAGCCTTGGACTTTAAGCAGAAGCAGAGGTATCAGAGGGAAGACTTTTACCATCTGCTTCCCTCTAAATCCCTTTCATTAGCAACCATCATTGGACCCTTTGTATATATATCAAGCTGAGAAACATTCTGATTTTGCAACACTGTTATTTCCTTGAAACAGAACTTTGGCGAGATGTACTCATGCAGTAGCTTCTCTTAAGCACTTGCCTTCTTTCTTCTAGCACAGTGTATTCAGGGTTCATTTACACAGCCATGTGTAAATATCAAAGGAACACTCACACCTGGTGCTTCTTTTCTCTTTGAAAGCCACAACTACGACTGGTCTTAACAGTTTTGTCCCTGAATTTCCCCAAGGCTGCTTCCTACAGTTGGAAGAAAACAATACCTCCTCTTAGGTGTGTTCACTAATGTTAACTATAAAATGTTTTACACTAATAGTTGCTTCTTTGTCAGTGTTGACAGTGTTCATAAACATCCTAAATTGCTTTCACAGCATACTAGGCACCCTTAGCTCCCAATCTAATTTCACAGCTTTCAAAACTCCTATTTCAAGCTAATGTCACCAGATTTCGGCACTATGAAATCATTTTGAAGAAGGAAGGATTCATTTGGGCTCACAGCTTCAGTGGGTTTGGTCCGTAGGTTCAGGCTTTGTTGCTAGAACTTAAGGTGAAGATAACATGGGCAGAGGGGTGTGGCAGAGCAGAGCTGTTTATCTCAGGGTGCACAGAATACAGAGATGAGAGAGGGCAGCGGGGGTAAAAGGGAGCCCTCAAGATCATGCTCTAAAGTGACCTATTTCCTCCATCAATTAAGTTTCTAGAACTTTCAAATTTATGTCACCCAAGACTTGAACACCAGCGTCTATGGAGAACCTTTCATATTCAAAGTATGTAACAGAAGCTAACTGGGTTCCTTGTATGGGGGATTACTTCAAAAACATTACACTTCTATCCAGAAGACGAATTATAACTCTGCTCCATGACTCCCTTCAGTGTTGCCCCATCTTTATCATGTTATAGAAATGGTTTTATGTCTGTATATCATTCTGTTGAAGGAAGTCCTTCTGCCAGTAGCCTTTAAGTTACCTGCCCACTTGGTTGTTACCTCTTATACTATAAATGCCCATGGAAAGCACACGTTCCCTTTCTCTTCCAGCTGCTGGATTTGGTTCCTGTTTCCCATTGAGTAGGAGGACTGTGATCTGTGAGTCTACGCCTAAATAAATAGCCCTTTATTGTACTTAATTCTGAGCTAGTGAGAAATTCCTTTTTAGCGTCCCTCTTCATCTGGATCCCAACTCCACACCTGCCAGGTGGACTAAAAGACCCAAAAGGTCCACGGCCCAGAAGGTCTCCCACCCCTGCCTACCTGGCTTGCTTTCACCTACTAAGCGGTTTTTTGTAAAACCCCCACCACAGGGGAACTAAGCCCAGTGACTTGGAAATTCTTCAGGCTCACACACATTTCCTGCTCCCACGGCCACGTTCCCAGCCACACAGGGACTTGAGCAGCTTCTGGTTTGTGCTCCCTGCTCATGAGTTCTGGGCTCCTTGATCCATGTACAGAATTGGTTTCATTGCTTTTAATTTGTCAAACAAAGCATATTTGCCAGTATGTAACCAGGCACTAAGGCAGAAAACCAAAACGATACAGGACTGTTTGTGCCCCTGCCAATCCTAACTCTCTGCCAAGCAGCTGCAACTGTGACACCTGCTGAACAATAAAGATTATTACACCTAAAACAATTTACCAAAATCTTATAACAAAGGTAACTATTTAATGAATAAATAAATAAACTTGGAAGTTATATAATTGTAGGCAATATTACCATGCAGAATTTTAATCACCTTTTTGCTGATTCTGTGGATTGTATTCTGCAAGGCTTATACAGTTATTGTGAAACATCCATTTATTGGATATTGGGACTCAGGTTTCTTCTTCATATTATAAGAATATAAGAAAATAGTTTGATTAGAGAGCCAAGGATGAGGCACTTTTAGAAATGATACAATCTTTACAGACTAATACTGAACAGCTAGCTATAGGATTAATACCATGGACAATCAAAAGTTGCCTGAAAAAATTAATACTATTGAAAAGGATAATATTAATTTTCCAAAAAAATTTGATCCATGTCAAAAGTTACTGAGAAATCATCTGAAAGAAATAATACTGTTGAATTTGACAATCAAAATCTGTTTAAAAAGTTATGATAGGTCATCAGGTAGAGTATCTCTCCAGGAAGGCAATCTGCATGCTATCCAAATAAGGCTCAAGGATGAGATGTTACCTTTAAAGAAAAAAGTTCATGCCTTGGAATCACATGTGCAGAATGAGGGCCAGAAGCTAGATGCCTCAATAAAATCACTAAAAATATATAGAGGCCAAGAGATTCAGGCTTTACAGAAGGCAGTAAGTAGTAAAAAGATACGAAATGATTGAGGAAATTATTGGAGCTGATGAACAGGAAAGAGGGTACAAGCACAGGATATAACATCGCCAGCACCTGAGATGACTTACCCAGGGTTTTAGCTTCCTACACTGTAATCAACTCTGAAAAAGCATCAAGTTCTAGATGGTGACAAAGACTTAAAATAGTTTCATGGAATTAGCAGCTGAAGCAGAAAAGGAATTGATTTTCGTTGAAGAAAAAATACAAGAGGAACATGTGGTTAAGATAAATCCTAATCTTAATAATTGCATTCTAGTCACATTGCCTTCCAGAATTTCCCCTACAGAAATTTTAATGCAAAGGGAAGATATTATCTTAGAATGGATATTTTTACCACATAAAATAAGTAAAAAATTAAAAATTTATGTAGAAAAGATCTCTGAATTAATCATGAAAGAAGATTGAGACTTTGCCAACTAGCAGGTATAGACCCAGCAGAGATTATAGTGCCTCATACTACTGAAGAAATTAAAAATTTATGGAAAGACAATCAACCTTGGCAAAGAGCTTGTGCTAAATTTTTAGAAGAGATTAATAGCAATTATCCCAAAAGTGATAGAATTAACCTTATAAAGAGAACTACTTGGATCCTTTTCCACATTGTACATGAGACACCAATAACTGTAGCTCATACATTTTATACTGATGCAAATAAATCAGGAAAGGCAGTTTGCAAATCAGAAGATTTAAGTAAAGTGGAACAAAGCCCTTGTAATTCTGTCTAAAAGGCATAATTATATTCTATTCTCATGGTACTAAGGGATTTAAAGAACCTCTCAATATAGTTACTGATTCACAATATGCAGAAAGAGTTGTCTTATATATTGAAACCACTGAATTTATACCAGATGATACAGAATTGACTTTATTCATACAGGTTTAAGATATAATCAGGAATAGGCTTTGTCCCATATACATAACACATATGGGCTAGCCAGGTCCTCTAGCACAAGGTAAGGCAGAAATTGACTGATTATTGATTGGAAGTGTGCTAAAGGCCTCAGAATTTCATAAGAAACATTATGTCAATAACAAAGCTTTAAAAAATGTTTTCTATTACATGGCAACAAGCTAAGGAGATTATAAAGAGATGTACTACCTGTTCCTTCTATAAACAAACACCACTACCAGCAGGGAGTAACCCAAAGAGTACTCAAAGAAAGGAAATCCAGCAGATAAATGTGTTCCACTTTACAGAATTAAGAAAATTAAAACATGTACACCACACCATTGACACTTATTCGGGTTTTCAATGTGCAACTGCTTTGAACTCAGAAAAGGCTGATTTGGTAATCACACATTTATTAGAAGTTATGGATATCATGGATATACCTGCACAAATAAAGACAGATAATAGTCCAGTATATATGTTTAAGAAAATGAAACAGGTTTTGCTTATTATAATACAAAGCATATTACAGATATACCAAACAAATCCTACATGTCTGGCAGTTATAGAAAAATCAAATAGAACTATAAAGAGTATGTTAAACAAACAGAAAGGGATGGAAAATACCCCCAGAAATAGATTGTTTAATGTTTTATTAACCTTGAATTTTCTTAATGCTAATGAGAAAGGAACAACAGTAGCAGAGAGACACTGGGTAACAGAAAAAAGTTCTGAATTATATCAGCTGATGTATTTCAAGGACGTGTTGACCTCAGAATGGAAACCAGGAGATGTGCTACATTCAGGAAGGGGTTTCACTCTTTTTTCTACAGGAGAAGAAAAGCTATGGATACCATCAAGATTAGTAAAGATTCTGTTTAAGAAAGAGGAACTTCTTGAGAAAGAGAAACGATGGTTCATCCACAGAGGTGACGGTCATACAGGTAGTAAGAAAACTTCATACAGGTTTGGGGCAGGGTGCTATTCTTGTCTTTACAGAAAAATACTCATCCTCAACAAGTCAAGAGATCTGGACATCTAGAGGCCTAAAGAGGAAAAGATAGCTATCCAGATAGGATCATCAAGCAAAGAGAATTATGACTTATGAGGACATGTCATCTGAGGGTAAGACTCACTGTACATAAACTAGAATAATAGTCATGACTCACTTAAAAATTAAAGCTGGCTTTGGAGTTAGAAAATGGCTCTGTCCTTTTCTAAATCCAAGCATGTTGTTAAAGAAAAAAATCAGGAACCATCTGGTATGGGACAGAAAGAAGAAAGAATTTAGGAAAAATTTTACTTTTCTGCATTTCTCTATCTTCATGTCTCTATCATACCTTTCATTGAATATATGTCTGCATAAATAATGTTTAAGTTTTTCCCAATGAACAATGAATTTTTCTGCAGTAATCTTTGAAGTTTCCAGGAAGAAGATGGTGGTACAGGACAATTCTGTATTCTGTCAATTATGTTTTAAATAAATGCTGATTGGCCAGTAGCCAGGCAGGAAGTATAGTTGGGACAACCAGACAGGAAGTAGAGTCAGGACAATGAGAACAGGAGTATTCTGGGAAGAAGGAATCTCTTCCCACAGTCTTGCCCAGACACAGAAGAAGGAAGATGTGACCTGCCCCACCGCAAAAGATTCTGAGCCATGTGCCTAACATATACTAGTTACAAGAGGTAATAAGAAGCCTGAGCTAATGGGCCAGTCAGTTTATATCTAATGTAGACTCTCTGTGTGATTTTCTTTGGCACCTAAAGACTGTGGGAACTGGGCAGGACAGAAACCCCAAGAAGCAGGCCCTCATGGTACAAAATGGGGCCCTTCAAAAACGAATCCACCTAATTGATATGATGTTATGATTCCAATAGCACTACTATAAGACCTGTTTTAGGTACTAGCTGCTCATGATGATTCCAACTTGATTAGCTGAAATGGTACACCTTTTTACCATGTTCTTGCTAGAACTCCAAATAGGAACCTCAGTAAAACTCTACCGAATACTCAGAGACTATTTGCAATTATACCAGACAGCAATCTTGGAACTTAATCATCATTTTACTTTCACAGGATCCCATAGAAGGAACATCACCCCCCTGACAGCTGGAAGTAATTCTAGATGACAATGTCCCCTCTCCCAACAAAGTTTGTCCTTAGGGTTAGGAATATCAATTAGGGGTTGCTTATAACTGGTATAGGGTTGGGGGTTGGGGTGGAAATTATGTAGGTACAGGGATCTCATTGGAAAAAAAGGGGTAAATTGGATGGAATAATAGGTATATTAGTGTGAGCTTACTCACACTAATAATAATAATGATTAACAGAGTGAATACTTGTGAGCTATCATTTATTGGTAATTTACATTGGTGTAAATTCTTGTATATTGATACAAATTTAAATTATATTTAATATGTTCCTATATCTGCCTACAATATTTGTATACCTAGGCAAAGTTATTTTATCAGATTGTATGCATGCATGCTTCTACCTCTGCTTAAGACATTTTGATATTGATAAAATTTTAGGATATATTTATTATATTGCACTATACATTTCAACCTCTGATCAAGGTACTTATACATTGTTTATATTTTGAGGTCATGTCCTAAGTTGTTGCACAGTTGTTTAAATATTGTTTAATATTCTAACATGAAGTCTTAGTCTTTAAGCTATGTAGGTATTAAGAATTATAGGTCAATAGTCATCTATATTTGTCATATTTATAGTTAGACTAATCATGTTCTTTAGAGATTGCATTCTGCATAGATAGGTAATGGCATTTAAATAACTTAGGGTTTTGTTAATGAGACACGATTGCTCCTGGCAGCACTGATGTATTCCTGAGAGAATACTGAACATGGAAGATACCCCACTTAGAGTTGTATCTTGGCAAAACTGGCCTTTGGGCAAGGAACTGCCTATGCATCAACCACTGACAAAATGCACTATGTCTGGACAGTATAAGCAGGATACAAAAGAAAAACCTGTCAAATCTTACCATGACAGGGTAAGACAGTTTTGAAAATTTTCCTGCCTCTGAAAATGGTCTGCCAGTTACTCTAGGCCTTAGCCAAAGTTGACTGTTCCAGTGTTGCAAATGAGACTTTGGGTGATTGCCCAGGTAGTCAGTTGTCTTTGTCATTTGTTGCACATTTTGGAAGTTGCTTGATTGTACTTCCCGCTTACTCAAGTAATATTATCTTCCTTTTCAGGTCTTCAATAGTCATAGTTACTTTACTCTCATGACTTGGGCAAGTTATTTATAATATAAGACTTAGACTCCTTAAAATAGGATAATTATTCAAACATTTATCATATGTTTTTTGCTTGATACTGTTTTTGCTGGTTGTAATTCTGATTTTTATACTTGATATTTGTTCTTATTGCATATAATTTTGTATTAGGCTTAGAAGTCTCTTATTTAAACAAAAGAGGAGGTTCTGTAGACTTTAGCCAGTAGTCTTTAAGTTACCCGCCCACTTGAGTGTTGTCTTTTATACTATAAATGCCCATGTAAAGCACTTGCTCCTTCTCTCTCTTCCATCGGCTGGATTTGGTTGATGTTCCCCATTCGAGCAGAGGAATGTGATCTGTGAGTCCACCCCTAAATAATACCCTTTATTATACTCAATTCTGAGCTAGTGTGGGATTTCTTTTAAGCGTCCATCTTCATCATTCTTCCCTGGTCTCAGTGATGTTATACATTCCTTCAATTTTTATATCTCTCCGTTATAAAGAAAATCAGAGATTCTAAGACATTAGTATGAATAGCTAAATTCACCTTTGCACATGGAAGAAAAATATCTGCTTCTAAGCAAAGGATGAAGGCTTGAAGAATAGGGCTTTCTCACCAACTATCACAGAGCAACACTGAAGAATTAGTTCCAGGAACTGGAGCATGTCTTCTACACAGGTATTTAGAATGGAGAATGGTTTTTGTGAAGACAGTCTACCCAATTACAGGCAAGGACAGAGTTTATAAATGTAAGTCCAGGGAGTTTCTTCAAGAAAATGTCTCGTCAGCTGAAAGGAAAGCTTGGCGTCTCACCTTAGGGTTAAGTGGCTGTGGGAGTATATGGATTTCCATGACGCAGGTATGTCAGCAGGTATTAAAAAATTGCTGGGGAAAAATTAGATGCATTAAGTTGAATTAATATAAAATACATATTCTATATTGAGTAAAAATGCAATAAATGTTCTTTTTACTGATTTTAGTCAATTCTTCAAGAAAAACAAATTCATAAATTTTTTTTTGCCAAGCTCAGGGTCATGCAGCAACCCTACCATTCATATCCAGAAGCTTAAAGATGAGTAACTATTTCCTTTATTGCTTTCTTTGCATTGGACAGGGTACAGGAGTGAGTTATACTTGAACCCATGCGCCCATGTCATCATAGACACTTTAAGTGTAATTTAAAAGAGATTAAGGTAATGAACAGTTACAAACCATAATAGTTTGAAATTTGTTGCCATGTTAAAAACATTCAGATATTTCTTTATAAAATTGTTATTTGGATTACAAATATTATGCAATGTGCCTATGACCTTCCAATCACAGATTCATGTTAATTTTTTTCTAAAGATATATTTATTTATATTATGTATACTGTGTTTTTTCTGTATATACGTCTGCACCGAAGAGGCATCAGTTCTCATGGGTTCACATTTATAGACAGTAGTTATGAACCACCATTATGTGGGTGCTGGGTATTGACCTTATGATGTCTGGATGAGAACCCAGTGCTTTTAACCACTGAGTCATCTCTCCAGACCCCAAGTTAAATTCTTACCTAAGACGACAGCTGCTGTCTGATACTTAAATATCTTAACTCTCTTGAACCACATTCCTTGCCAGTGATCTTCTGATAGCTATAAAAAGAAATAAAATTGATATAACCATTTCTATTTCTGTAGAGTTCTAGAATTTTCCATGTGCTATTGACTTACTATGATGTGATTTTTCACTACATCTATCACTAGTCAAAAGAAATTTTAAAAACAAACATTTGAACAAGATAATTGCTTCCTCAATGGTGCACACTAGCTCTGGACTCCTTCTTTCTTTGAAATAATAAATCTAACAGTAATAAATTGTTTATTGTATCTAAATATTGCCAATCAAAAAATTATATGCCTAGTTGAACAATACTAGCCAAATAAATGTTCAAATAGGGCTACTGTCATAATTTCTTTAAGTCATTGATTATGTCAAAGTCAAATTTTTGTTAGTAACTTAAGGGTGGCTCTGAAATAAATTATTCTTTTTATCAAGAAGGATTCCAGTTCTTAGGGTGGGAAAGATCACATTAGCTCATGCTTTAATATAAAAATGAACGGGTATATGTAGACACACACATATACAGTGTCTGGCAAATGTACAGCATGTCTTTGCTCTGCTAGCTGAGAGTGCTAAAAGTGTTAATGCCTAGCTATGATGGCACCTAGACATGGGTCAGTGTTTCTTAGAGAAATGGTTTCTTGGAGCTGAAAAATGTGAGTGTGGAGCATTTGGGGAGGTCAAAAATTATGGAAGTGCTCAAAACCAAAGCCCCTCCTCATTTCTCTATGGCTTTTATTCTGTTTGATCAAACAGATGTGTAAGAGAAAGACTCCTTTGACTCACGTCTCCAGAGGTATTCATCCAGAATCCTTTGGTGAGTCTGGACCTGGGGTGAGGCTCATTATGACTATGGAAAGCTGTTTGCCTCTGGAGAACCCACAGTGACAAGAAGGGACCAGGGACAAGATACTCCTAAATATTGGCACCTGTTTCCTCCAGCTTGGCCACACCTCCTAAAGCCTTATGAACCTCCCTAAATGACATGAGAAAATGAGGACCAAGCACTCAACACATGAACCAGAATAAGGCATTTCATGTTCCTGCCACACTACTACATGACCAGGGCATTTCAATCGGCCATAAACAAAAGGAGAAGTCTCAGAGTGGTCAAAACTTTAACAATTCAAGCAATAAAAAACAATCAAACAAAAGCAGCATTGGGTTATAATATGGTGCTTAAAATAATCATTCAAGAACCTACAGGATGCTTAATAAAAAATGAAACAGAAAAGGACAAATACCTCGGGAAGTATTCTGGTGGTGTGTAGAGACTTTCAGAGTGTCTGATGATACCTTGCTGCCAGCAGGAGAGAGCCACACCTCACGTCCTCTAATGTAGACTGTACATAGCAACTTGTTTTTGAGACGTGGAAACATATGTGGAAAGTAAGAGATCAGAGCAGCCATGAAATGGAGAAACCTAGCTGGACAAGCCCTGCTTCCATGAGGGATTGAAGTCAACATCCACAGAAATGAATCATCTTAACCTCAAGGCCATAGGATGTAACATAATGAAAATATTTCCTTAACTTCAGCAATCTTCCTTCCAAAATCTCATAATATCGTCTAACCATGAGAAAAACACCAGACAAATGCAACAAAGGGTCCTTCCATAAAGCAAATGACCAGTGTTCTTAGACAGTATTCAAGCAATTAAAAATTCAAGTTTCCCAAACCAAGGAAGGTCTGACAAATGTTAATAGCCACGAAGAGTCTAATGGTGTGGGAAAAGTAAATAATGTGACATCCTTGCTGATGTCTTATATCAGAAATTTTTCAAAGTCATTTGACTTTGGACAAACAAGGAAACTTTGATTGTGTGTGTAGTTCTGCTAACATTTGTGTGCCACTATTAGGCCATTTATTGTCATACATGTGTCAAACAAAAGTGAGAATCTATGTGGGAGACTGGATATAAGTTGTAAGAGAATTCTACTTCATCTTGGTTTTCCAAATCTGTAATTGTGCAAAAGTCAGGAATTTTGTTAAGTAATTGCTAGGTATCAAAGTGAAGTATAAAAACTCAGTGGCTTGGGATTGCGTGTATGAACTATGACAAATCTAACGATTACCCATGATCCATTTTTATTCATTATTATTCTCTCCTTGATTTATAAGGGTGACTTATTAATTTAATAAAATGATTCTAAGTTTCTTAATTTCAGTCTTCCAGACAAGAATGTTCATGTGTGCTCACAAAATGTTCTCCTGAGACCTCTTACTGCGATAGGTAAATTGCAACAATATTAAAATAAATTCTTTTTGAAGACAATACATTTTGTGTTGTGCTTTTATTTTGGGGGTACAGAACATTAGGTTTCTTCTGTATACTCAAGTAAACATTGCATTCAAATTGCAGGTTTCATATATATTACTTTTTATCAGGAAGGGAAAATGTGTCCCATGAAATAAACAGAATAGGACAAATACGTGGACACCATTTTAGATCTTGAGAGTAGAAATTGCCCGTGCAGTGAAGAATGTCATGAAGAGAGTGGATGCAGGATTCTCATGGGACTAAAACAATGGTGATGTGGCAGAAAAACACAAGGCCAGCCTAAGTGGAAAATATTCTTAAACATTAACAATAGTATTAGTAATAAAGGTTTTAATTTGTAGTTCTCACAGTTTGTATGTAAGGGGTCTGTTTGCCATAATTATAGTAATAGAGAAGCGATTCCTGATTTTTGTCCATTGGGGTACTTATGAACATCAAAGGATCCCCCCTGACATTAAAGTTCTGTACAATACTGGAAAGAAAGTTATTTCTGTTATGCAGGAATGCACATTCTGTGCTGCTGTAGGGGGATTTAATTCAGCATAGGGGGCTTTCACTGGAGCGTGACAACGTGAGAACTACGGACAGTAGACTTTAACTAGAGAGAGACCTACCGCCACAGAAAATCATGCTAGCTCAGATCAGGACAAAGCCAGAGCTGCACGGAGTTTCAGTATCCTTGGGAACACTTTCTGACAGGACCACCCAAGGATTATCTAATTCACAGGAGGAAATGCCTTTGTTCCATCTACTAGTTAGCTTTGACTGGGGACCAGTTCCTGTGAAGCCCTTGTCAATGCTATAGATTTTTTTTCCAGTAGAGGCGCAAATGATTTCTGTCAGGAAAGATCACCCAAAAAAGTTATAGTTTCATTGCCCTGTAGGATATTAATCATTTTCTTCCCTTTCTGAGTAAAATGTATTTCACTGTGTCTTTTCTCTCCTAGCTTAGTACTTTCTATTTGTTTCTCTCATCTATACACACATACGCACACACACAGAGATGTCTGTCTCTATACACACATATAGAGTCTTTATGTAGGCATACATGCATATATGAACACTTACATACATACATAACAAATTTATAGTATACATTTATATAAAAATATAATATGAGATTTTCTTTGGAGAACATAACCATTGTAATTGACATCCATATTAATAATCAAATTCATCTTTGACACATTCTGGTCTAAATTTGTATAAGAATTATGCATTAGCTGGGTGCTGGTGGCAAATACTTTTAATCTCAGCACTGTGGAGGTGAATCTCTGTGAGTCTGAGGTCAGCCAGGCCTACAGAACTAGTTCCAGGACAGCCAGCACTACACAGAGAAACCCTGTCTCAAACAAGCAAAGAAAGAAAGAAACAAAAAAAGTCAAAAAAGCAAAACCAAAACAAAAATAATCATGTATTAATATGATGGTTAAAATTTCTTATTTGCACTTTCAAAGACACGACTTTGCACACACACTCTTCAACCCTCAATCACTCAGAACAATGCCTTTCCACATCCATTGCCTTAGAGCTACAGTTACTGACTCCAAAGTCGACTTTGTCTTTGATGCTTCATGATTTATGATTATTAGGTGACTCAAAATGGTATCAAATATAACTTTTGAAAAGTTTGCCTTTCAGTTTCATAAACAGTTGAATGACTATATTGCACATTTCATAGTATCTAAGCTTATATAAAGTAGAGAAAATGCTTTTTATATATTTTTACACTTTTATTTATTCATTTTTTGAGATAAGGTCTGTCTGTGTAGGCTTCCCTATTCTTGAACTTACTATGTAGACCAGGGTGGCCTAGAACTCATAGAGATCTTCCTGTTTCCAAGTGCTGGGATTAAAGGTGTTTGCCACCACACCTGGCTTATAATTTATATTTGCTAGGAGGTTCTCACTGCCACACATGCTGACCCCAAACTCAGTACTCTTCTTAACTCTACTTCCAAATGCTAGAACTATGTTCATGTAAACACTATGCCTGGGTTCATTTTTACATTTTATGAGAAAATCATTTTGTTATCAGTATTTACTCATTTATCTTCAATTATTATTCTCAAAGGAGCACAAGAAATTTTAAACTGTGTGTCTATGGGAGAAGAATAGTTATGAACATTATCACTATTATTAACGTCATCAAATTTTAACTCTGTCCCTTTTGTGATAAATACTATCAGGTAGAGAACTGAATAATTTTCAGTAAATGATATGAGATGAGATGCTATATTAAAGTAATACAAAGCTTCAATGAATAATCCAGATAGGAAAGTTGTATTGAACAATTTGACATTGTACTTACTGTTCAATTGCCCAATTGTTCATTGAATAATTGTATTGTACTTATTTGGCAGTTCAGTCATCCTAATAGAGTATCTCAAAATGAAAGTCACCTTTGAATCTCTCACAACTGTTGTGAAACAAGAAAACATATAAAAGTATCAATTTTCATGTAAGTATGGTTGATGGTGGGACAACCCTAATTGTTATTACCCAGTCAACTTTACCTGAGCAGACATAGAAGTGCAAATACAGCCTAGAGAAAAACCTGTGATTCTTTGGCTTATGTTTATTTGTCAGGATTTTTACCAATTTCTGTAATTTACAAATAGTCTTTAAGAGCCAAGAAATATGGTTGAAACTGAAATGACAGACTTTAAACTCCACTCCCAGCGTATTGTTGTTTTCTGTTCTTGCTTGTTTTTCTTTTCAACAAAAGATGTGCATATCCATGTCCATGGTGACTTCATAGCATTTCTGACTAGGGTTTATCAAAACCTTGTTTATTGTTTTTAGAATGGATATCCATATTGTCATCTCCATTGGTGCAGGGTATATATCATACATATAGGTATATGAGCATATAACATATGCTTGATCGTTTATGCCATAGAAAATGTTAACAAAAATAGAGACTGTAATTAAAGAGATACAGATCCAGTTGTAAAGAAGTGGATTATACTTTCATGTTCATTCATATTTATGTATTTTATGACAAATTAAATGTTTAGTTGTGATTGCTTTCTGCATATTTTCTGCTGAAAATATTTATGCTGACGTATTAGTAACTTTTTTGTGGTCATGATAAAATACACATTTCATACACACATAGACTAGGTTTCTTATGTATCTTAGACTATGTAGATGAAGCCAAATCACTGTAAGAGACTCTCTGTGACGGGGCCAGGGGGCACAGGAAGGGAATGCTGGAGATGGAAGTAAGGCTTTCTCCCGCACTAAGCTAGTTCACTGTCACTAAGCTACATTCCCAGTACCCAAAGGTGGATCATTATGCCATTCTTTTTTTTTTTTGTATTGTCAATGAAGTAAATAGTAAAATCTTAACAGTTCAAGTATTCAGCTTTAAAATCATGAATTCTATTCATTTGTATTTTTTAACCTTCTAAAGTCTCCCTTGACCCCAAATAATTTCTTTTACTTAAGTATTAACTGCCAAATCATTAGTAGTTAGATAAATGTGATCTGACTGAATAATATAGCATGTTATGTAACCCCCCAAAAAAACCTAATAAATAAATAAATAGAAATACTTCAAGAACAATTAAAATATGGCTTTTTCTATAGGCATAGTCATTGAAATACTGTTCAGAAACCCTCTCAAATTTAGAGAGAGATGGTTTCTATGCTGACTGAAGGATGATGTTTGATGGGCCTTACAACAGAAAAATAAGAGACCTTGTCTCTTATAAGTGAGCAACATTTTACTGCTATGGAACTTGATGGACGACATGAGAATCTGTTTTGGTTGGAAACAAAAACTGGAAGAAAGCCAGTTATATCATTTGCACAAAACCTGAAAGATAGTGGTTGTAACAGGGTACTAATATATATTTCAGCTCTTTTAACCTTTCCAAGATATTTTTCCAAAGGAGATATAGTATCTTAAATGACTGGCAAGTGAAACTCTGAAACTAATTTTCTCAGTCTATGCAGACTAAGCAATGACTTTTCATGGTAAATGCTTCTTCTAAACGATTTCTTATGATATATAAGATCCAAAGACATGATGTTGCAAAAATTTAAATATAAATTTGCTCTTGTGTCCTCATTGCTGTTGTTTTCTTTGGGGTGAGATGAACTTATAGGAACATGCAGGTCACAGTATTGAAGGACAAAACACTTGGAAACTATTGAATTGAAGAAATTTATCATTTCAAAGTTAAAACAAGGAAAAGATCAAACCCATGAAATTAAAAAAAATTAATATTGCTGAAAATAAGTTACCATCTTATTTGAAAAATATTTCTGTAAAAAACAAATAAATATGCCCTTTTCCAAAACTAAAATCAACAACAACAAAAAAACAGTCCAATCCCTGGAGAGAAATCTATTTCTCTTGGTTGTAACAATGTATACTAAGACAGTAGTTATATTTGAGAAGCCCCTGGCTACAGACCCAATATCTTGAAGATATTCAGTTGGATCCAAATCAAATAAACATTTATAATGGACCCAGTCACGTGCTCAAATGTTCAAACACCTGAGCCTAGCAAGCCAGTCTGCTACTATTGGAAAGCCAATACAAAATTCAAGATAGTTATTGAGAATATTGGATGACAGATGTTTTAATTTCAAATATCCAGAACAAAATGTTAGACCATATGTTATTTTTGTTGTCGGTGGTGGTGGTGGTGGTGGTGGTGGTGGTGTGTGTGTGTGTGTGTGCTATAAAACCCTGCTATTGGGTCTCATTACAAATAAAGTACACCCTGGGTTTAAACTCTCCATTACTCCTTCATCTAGATTATTGTCAAGTGTATAAAAGATGCCCCTACCATGGCATCTATACAGTAACAAATAGAACAAACCAGTCAACAGAAAAAGAAAACAATTTGGTCAGTTACTAAGGGGCTATTAGTATTTAAATTAAAGAGCTGTTATAAGATGTGGTGGTTTGAATAGGTCTGACTTCCATATACTCATGTGTTTGAGTGCTTAGCCAGAGGGAATGGCAGTATTAGGAGGTGTGGCCTTGTTGGAGTAGATGTGGTCTTGTAGGAGGAAGTGTGTCACTGCAGAGGCAGGCTTTGAGGTCTCATATTTGCTCAAGTCATGCCTAAGGTGACAGATCACTGCTTCTTGCCTGCAGTACAAGATGTAGAACTCTCAGCCTTGGTCATCATTCTTCATAGCAATAGAAACCCTAACTAACATAGAAATCAAGAGCATAAGGTAAGAAATGCAAACAAGATCTGAAAACTACCAAGGAACTCCCAGCATAACGGCTCCATCTAAATTCTCGGGTCAAACTGTTTTATTAGCCCCAACATGACTTCCCCGAGGAAGACACAAGCCTCATTTCTCTCTTGGACTCTTCTCTGTAACAGTTTCTGGCTATAAAATAATTTACCATTTTCCCTATTCAACACATGACAAATAGACTTCTGACCCTCCTTCCTAGAGGGTTAAAGAAAAACTTAGAATTGCAAATGCTTTCTCTATCTATTTGAGACATACAGCGTTTGTGAGGCTCTCCAAGCCATTTCTTTGAGATGTAATCTTCAGAGAGTTTAAGGCTTCTGTCACCTATGTGCTACAAGAGGATAAAATGCTAACTCCATTATGCTAGTTCTGAGGCAGAGCTGGCCGAATTGCCTTCATCGAAACCAAGTGTCTAACAAACACTGAGTAACTTTGAGCTTCCCAGACAAAGCTTCAGGCCCTATTGACTCATGTGCTTATTCTTTTATTCAGTAAAATGCCCTTTGCATAAATTAGATGAGGGATCAGCTCTTTTCCTAAAAGTCAGGAATTACTAATAAAAAAATTTAATTTTTTTTTAAATTAGTTTTACCCACTTTATGTGTGAGTATTTTGCCTGCATGTATGTGTGTGAACCATGCTAGTGCTTGGTGCCCGCAGAAGTGTTGGGAAGCATTACTTAACTATGTAAATATGTATTGATGTTGTGGAATATTACTTTAACAATGTAAAGATATGCTGCATTGTTTAATTATGTAAAGATGTGTTGCTGTTTCACCCTGCCTGCCTAAGGCACCTAATTTGTATAATGAAAAGCTGAACAGCCAATAGCTAGGCAATAGAGGAATAGGTGGGACTTGTAGGCAGACAGAATAAGGAGGAGGAGGGATCTAAGCTCAAGAGAGAGAGAATGAGGGGGAAAGAGAGACAGACAGCCAGTCAAGCAACCACCAGCCCCACAGACACAGAAAAAACAGGGTACGTAGGACATACCAAATATAAGAAAGGTAAAAAGCCCCAGGGCAAAACATAGATGAAGTAAAGTAGGATAGATTAAATTATAAGAGCTATGGGACAAGTATAAGATAAAACTGAGCATTCATAACTAGTAATACATCTCCATGTCATGATTTGGGGGCTGGTGGTTCTAGAGAGCCTGCTACATAGCAGTCCTTAGTGGGCATCATATCCCACTAGAACTAGAGTTACAGATGGTTGTAAACCACAAGGTGGGTGCTGGGAGTCAAAACCAGATTCACTAGAAGAGTAGCTAGTGCTCTTAACTGCTCAGCTATCACTCCAGCCCCCTTGACAAAATCATTTTTACCCTGTGAGAAGAGCTCAGCTTGAATTTTGACAGACTTGATGAATATAGTCTACTTTTGAAGATATATAGATATAGATATATGCATATATATAATAACCATGAATAAAATACTGAGACAACACATTGAATAATTAAATGTATTTTAATTTGTCCCAAATAAGAGCTGTATGTTGCTGTGTATAATACAACAGTATCTCACCTGACAAGGTGCTCCAGTTGGAGCAAGAAGGGCATACAAAAGAAGTGGAGGTCCCTTCCAAGCTTGCACCCAGAACCCCCCCCCCCCCCCCCGCCTCATCCTCCCGTCTTTGGGGCCACAAAATCCCACAGCTCAGCCTGTTTGGGCGCCGGGGACCTGGAATTGAGTGCACCCAGGCCGGTGGGAGGTCCCCTCCTTCATTAGTCTGCCTGCAGCAAGGTAGGCCCTTTGTCACTGAGCTGCTTGGCCTGCAAGGAGACCTGACAGTCTGCCAGAGGATCCATCATTCATTGGGGTGAGTGAATTGAATTCATTGGGGTGAATTGAACTTCTAAAAGAAAACCCAAAGGGGATTACTCAGAGGAAGAAATGGGCAGGCGCCAATGCAAGAATTCCTCCAACAATTTGAAAAACAACATGAAAGCACCAGAACCCAGCGAACTTATAACAGGAGGACTTGAACACACTAATCAAGAAGAAGTAGAAAAAATTGACTTTAGGAAAGTAATAGAGTCCCTTAAACAGGAGGTGAAAAACTCCCTTAAGGAAATGGACGAGAAGAATAACAAAAAGTTTGAGGAATTGAGTAAATCCGTAAATGATATCCTAGGAAACCAAGAAAAAACAATCAAACAGATAATGGAAACAGTGCAAGACTTGAAAACTGAAATGGAGGCAAGGAAAAAAACACAACCCGAGGGCCAGCTGGATTTGGAAAATCTATGTAAACGAACAGAGACTACAGAAACAAGCATAACCAACAGAATACAAGAGATAGAAGAAAGAATCTCAGATTCTGAAGATACCATAGAGAAAATAAACGCACTGATCAAAGAAAACAGCTAATCCAACAAATTCTCATCACAAAACATTCAGGAAATCTGGGACACAATAAAAAGACCAAACCTAAGAATAATAGGCGTAGAAGAAGGAGAAGAAATACAGCTCAATGGTCCAGAAAATATATTTAATAAAATTATAGAAGAAAACTTCTCAAACCTAAAGAAAGATATTCCTATTAAGGTTCAAGAAGCTTACAGAACACCAAATAGACTGAAAAAAAAAAAAAAAAAAAAACAAAAAAAACCATCCCCTCGCCATATTATAATCAAAACACAAAACATACAGAGTAAAGAAAGAATATTAAGAGCTGCAAAGGAAAATGGTCAAGTAACATATAAAGGTAAACCTATCAGACTAACACCTGACTTCTCTATGGAAACCCTGAAAGCCAGAAGGTCCTGGATAGATGTTTTGCAGAAATTAAGAGACCATGGATGCAAGCCCAGATTATTATACCTAGCCAAGCTTTCATTTAGTATAATTGGAGAAAACAAAATATTCCACGATAAAAACAAATTTTAACAATACGTAGCCACAAATCCAGCCTTACAGAAAGTAATAGAAGGAAATTCACAAACAAAGGAGTCCAGCATTGCCCAAAATAACTCAGACATCTAGCGACCCTTCACCAGCACATCTCAAAGAAAGGAAATACACAATCTCTACTACCAAATAAAAAATGACAACCGGAGTTAACATCCACTACTCATTAATATCACTTAATATCAATGGACTCAATTCACCTATAAAAAGGCACAGGCTAAGAGATTGGACACGAAAACAGGATCCAACATTCTGCTGTTTACAAGAAACACACCTCAACCACAAAGACAGACATCTACTCAGAGTAAAGGGTTGGGAAAAGGTTTATCAAGCAAATGGACCTAAGAAACAAGCCGGTGTGGGCATACTAATTTCTAACAAAGTTGAATTCAAACTAAAATCAATCAGAAGAGATGGAAAGGGACACTTTATACTCATTACAGGAAAAATCCATCAGAATGAAGTCTCAATCCTGAATATCTATGCCCCTAATATAAAAGCTCCCACTTATGTAAAAGAAACATTACTAGAACTCAAGACAGCAATCAAACCAAACACACTGATAGTAGGAGATTTCAACACTCCTCTTTCACCAATGGACAGGTCAATTTGACAGAAACCTAACAGAGAATTAAGAGACTTAATAGAGGTAATGAACCAAATGGACTTAACAGACATCTATAGAACATTCCACCCAAACAGGAAAGAATATACCTTCTTCTCTGCGGCTCATGGAACCTTTTCAAAAATTGACCACATACTCGGTAACAAAGCAAACTTCCACAGTTACAAAAACACATTAGTAACTACCTGCATCTTACCGGATCACCATGGATTAAAATTAGAATTCAACAAAAATGCTACCCCCAGAAAGCCTACAAACTCATGGAAACTGAACAGTCAACTACTGAACCACAGCTGGGTCAAGGAAGAAATAAAGAAAGAAATTAAAGTCTTTCTTGAATTTAATGAAAACAAAGGCACAACATACTCAAACCTATGGGACACATTGAAAGCAGGGCTAAGAGGAAAGTTCATAGCACTAAGTGCCCACTTAAAGAAAACGGAGAAAGCGTTCATTGGTGACTTAACAGCACACCTGAAAGCTCTGGAAAAAAAAGAAGCAGACTCACCTAGGAGAAGTAGAAGACTGCAAATAATCAAACTGAGGGCAGAAATCAACAAAATAGAAACACAGAAAACAATCCAAAGAATTAATGAAACAAGAAGCTGGTTCTTGGAGAAAATCAACAAGATTGACAAACCCCTAGCCAAACTAATCAAACAACAGAGAGAGAACATACAAATTAATAAGATCAGAAATGAAAAAGAGGACATAACCACAGACACAGAGGAAATTCAGAGAATCATTAGATCTTACTACAAAAGCCTGTATGCCGCAAAATTGGAAAATGTAAAAGAAATGGACACTTTTTTAGATAAGTACCATATACCAAAGTTAAACCAGGACCAGGTGAACAATCTAAATAGTCCTGTTAGTCGCAAAGAATTAGAAACTGTTATCAGAAACCTCCCTATCAAAAAAAGCCCAGGACCAGATGGGTTCAATGCAGAATTCTACCAGAACTTCCAAGAAGACCTAATACCTATACTCCTTAAGGTATTTCATAATATAGAAACAGAACAGTCATTGCCAAATTCCTTTTATGAAGCTACAATTACCCTGATACCTAAACCACACAAAGACTCAACCAAGAAAGAGAATTACAGGCCAATCTCACTCATGAACATCGATGCAAAAATTCTCAATAAAATACTGGCAAACAGAATCCAAGAACATATTAGAAAAATTATCCACTACGATCAAGTAGGCTTCATCCCAGAGATGCAGGGCTAGTTCAACATACGAAAATCTATCAATGTAATCCATCATATAAATAAACTGAAGGATAAAAACCATATGATCATCTCATTAGATGCAGAAAAAGCATTTGACAAAATTCAGCACCCATTTATGATAAAGGTTATGGAGAGATTAGGGATACAGGGGTCATTCCTAAATATAATAAAGGCTATTTACAGCAAGCCAACAGCTAACATCAAATTAAATGGAGAGAAACTCAAGGCCATCCCACTTAATTCAGGAATGCAACAAGGCTGTCCACTCTCTCCTTATCTCTTCAATATAGTGCTTGAAGTTCTAGCAATAGCAATAAGACAAAACAAGGGGATCAAGGGGATTTGAATTGGAAAGGAAGAAGTTAAACTTTCATTATTTGCAGATGATATGATAGTGTACATAAGCGACCCGAAAAACTCTACCAAAGAACTCCTACAGCTGATAAAGTCCTTTAGTCTCCTGGCAGGATACAAGATCAACTCCAAAAAATCAGTCACCCTCCTATATACAAAGGATAAGGAAGCAGAGAAAGAAATGAGAGAAGCGTCACCTTTCACGATAGCCACAAATAGCATAAAATATCTTGGGGTAACTCTAACCAAGGAAGTGAAAGACCTATTTGACAAGAACTTTAAGTCTTTGAAGAAAGAAATTGAAGAGGATACCAGAAAATGAAAGGATCTCCCTTGCTCTTGGATTGGGAGGATCAACAGAGTAAAAATGGCAATACTACCAAAGGCAATCTATAGATTTAATGCAATCCCATTAAATATCCCATCAAAATTCTTCACAGATCTTGAGAGGACAATAATCAACTTTATATGGAAGAACAAGAAACCCAGGATAGCCAAAACAATCTTATACAATAAAGGAACTTCTGGAGGCATTACCATCCCTGACTTCAAACTCTATTACAGAGCTACAGTATTGAAAACAGCTTGGTATTGGCATAAAAATAGAGAAGTCGACCAATGGAATCGAATAGAAGACCCAGATCTTAACCCACAAACCTATGAACACCTGATTTTTGATAAAGGAGCTAAAAGCACACAATGGAAGAAAGAAAGCATCTTCAACAAATGGTGCTGGCATAACTGGATGTCAACCTGTAGAAGAATGAAAGTAGATCTGTGTCTATCACCATGCACAAAACTCAAGTCCAAATGGATTAAAGACCTCAATATCAATCTGAACACACTGAACCTGTTAGAGGAGAAAGTGGGAAGTACTCTACAACATTTGGGAACAGGAGACTGCTTCCTACGTATAGCCCCAGCATCACAGACATTAAGGGCAACATTGAATAAATGGGACCTCCTGAAGCTGAGCAGCTTCTTTAAAGCAAAGGACACTGTCACTAAGACAAAAAAGCAGCCTACTGACTGGGAAAAGATCTTCACCATCCCCACAACAGACAAAGGTCTGATCTCCAAAATATATAAGGAACTCAAGAGACTAGACTTTAAAATGCTAATGAACCCAATTAAAAAATGGGGCACTGAACTGAACAGAGAATTCTCAACAGAAGAAGTTCAAATGGCCAAAAGACACTTAAGGGCATGCTCAACCTCCTTAGCAATCAGGGAAATGCAAATCAAAACAACGTTGAGATACCATCTTATACCTGTCAGATTGGCTAAAATCAAAAACACCAATGATAGCCTTTGCTGGAGAGGATGTGGAGTAAGGGGTACACTCATCCTTTTGCTGGTGGGAATGCAAACTTGTGCAACCGGTTTGGAAAGCAGTGTGGAGGTTTCTCAGGAAATTTGGGATCAAACTACACCAGGACCCAACAATCCCACTCTTGGGAATTTACCCAAGAGATGCCCAATCATATTACAAAAGCATTTGTTCAACTTTGTTTATAGCAGCATTATTTGTAATAGCCAGAACCTGGAAACAACCTAGATGCCCTTCAGTGGGAGAATGGATGAAGAAAGTATGGAATATATACATATTAGAGTACTACTCGGCGGTAAAAAACAATGACATCTTGAATTTTGCATGCAAATGGAGGGAAATAGAAAACACCATCCTGAGTGAGGTAACCCAGGCCCAAAAAGATGAACATGGGATGTACTCACTCATAATTGGTTTCTAGCCATAAATAAAGGACATCGAGCCTATAATTCGTAAAAAATCCTAGAGAAGCTATATAAGAAGGTGAACCCAAAGCAAAACATATAGTTATCCTCCTGGATACTGGAAGTAGACAAGATTGCCGGACAAAAAATGGGAACATGGGGGTGGGGTGGGATGGGGGGAGGGGGGGATGGGGAGAGAAAAGTGTGAAGTGGAGGATGGGAAGAGCTTGGGGGAATAGGATGGTTGGGATATAGGAAGGGTGGATATGGGAACAAGGAATTATATATCTTAGTTAAGGGAGCCATTCTAGCGTTGGCAGAGACTTGACTCTAGAGGGGTTCCCAGGTGTCCAGGAAGACGCCCCCAGCTAGGTTCTTGGGCAGCTGAGGAGAGGGTGCCAGAAATGGCCAAATCCTATTGCCATACTCATGAATATCTTTCATATTACCATAGAACCTTCACTTGGCATTGGATGGAGAAAATGACAGAGCCCCACATAGGAGCACCGGACTGAGCTCCCAAGGTCCTGATGAGGAGCAAAAGGAGGGAGATCATGAGCAAGGAAGTCAGGACAGTGAGGAGTGCGTTTACCCATGGAGACGGTGGGACAGATCTAACGGGAGACCACCAAGTCCAGTTGGAATGGGACTGATGGAACAGGGAACCAAACCGGACTCTCTGAATGTGGCTGACAGTGGAGGAGGACTGAGAAACCAAGGACAACGGCAATGGGCTTGGACTCTACAGCATGTATGGGCTCACTGTGAGCCTTGTCAGTTTGGTTGCTCACCTTCCTGGACTTAGGGGGAGTTGGGAGGACCTTGGACTTAACATAGTGAAGGGAACCCTGATGGCTCTTTGTCTTGGAGAGGGGTGGAGTGGGGGTATGGGTGGAAGGGAGTGGAGGGAAGGGGGAGGAGGAGGGGAGGAGATGGAAATCTTTAATAAAAAAATGAGAAAAAAAAGAAAAGAAAAAAAAAAGAAAGAAGTGGAACCTTAGTTAGATTTGAACAAAAAAAAATTAAGGGAATCACATTTGCATTAACATTGGTCAATGTGACTCCAAAGACAGAAGTATACCATAGCTATGTCAGTTATGTCCTATGATCATAAGGGAGTGGATCATTCTGATTTTCTTCTCATATTCGCATCAGCAAGATTATACAATAGTGTTATCAGACATTTATTACATTAAGAAGTACAGTATCATTTAAAGAAGGAGAAATTACATGTGAGCTAAAAGACAGTCATACTAATGACTGACTTCTCAATTTTCTACTTGGTCTATTCATGATGCTTTATCACAGCACAAATCCAGGGAGGATAGATGACTCCACATTTCAGAGACAATTATACAAGTGAGAGCAGTAGCGAAGAATATATAACTTGGTGTGTTACTATCAGATAATACAACTTTATTGCAAGTACAATTCATTTTATGAAGATTAGTGCAACAAAATGCAAGTAAAGTAAGAAGTAAGAGTGAGAAGATGCTAACTTGAAGGCTCAGACAAGCTCTCCCACATGCATGTCAGGACTGGAGAATTGCTTGAGGCAACCAAAACATCTGAAAGATAAAATTGAATACAATTATTGTAATAAAGCAAAAAGCTCTCAGCGAAGTGATAGCTCTCACTTATAATCCCACGACTTAAGGGTTGAGGCATGAGGAATTCAGCACTATGTTAGGCTACATAATGAGTTCGAGTTCAATCTAAGCTACAGGAGCAACTGCTTCAAAGAATGGGGTGCAGGTGAGCAGAGACAGCTCAGTCAGTAGAATGCCTG